>NC_059179.1:11001482-11306641 GCF_019923935.1 Bubalus bubalis
TTGTAATTTAATTTTTATTTTATATTGGATTATAGTCAATTTACAATATTGTATTAGTTTCAGGTGTACCGATAAGTGATTCAGTTATACTGAAAAGTCTTTTTCAAATTCTCTTCCCATAGAGGTTATTGTAGAATATTGAGTAGAGTTCTCTGTAAGCATCCTTTTTAACCCTGGATGCCATAAAGAACAAACTGTTGTGAAAAGAGTTCAGGTGATTAATTATTTTTAAAAGCCCCAAAATTCTCCAGTAGTGCCTGAAATATTAAATTCATTCAGAATTGAAACAAAATAAAAACAAGAACTGCTAGTGAAAGTTCGTACATTAACAAAAGCAAGATTGACTTTAAAGATTCTTTATCTTGCTGCAGTTTCTTTGGTTTTGAATTTGCGGTTTCTAGAAAGGAAATGAGACTCCTGAAAGTTCTACTCCTTTGATGGAGTAAAAGCAACACAGTGCTCAAGAAATTTAAAAAAAAAAAAAAAGAAAAGAAATTCTGCCAATCTTATTGAATACCGTGGATACTCTGAAACATCGTTAGAAACCAACCAATCTCTATCCCTCCCCACTCTGTCTCTCTTCTCTCTCTCCAGAAGACACTTTACATTTTAGAAATGACAGAATGCTTCATTTGTTTTTCTCCAGGTGAATCCCTTCTGTGATGTTGCCAGCTGCATGGAGAAAGTCTTAAAAGAGAATTTTCTCATCGCTATTCTTATCTCCTCCTCAGTGTCTCCTGCAGTCTCACCCAAATCCAGACTCTTAGACTCAGCAAACCTAATGAAACACATTCTTTTGTAGAGCAGCAGAGGTTTCAGCATTACCACTGATAAATTCTAACAACATTATTTTCTTTCAAAGACTATTCTCTTTTAAAATCGTGAGAGACAGTATGTGTGTGTATCTGTGTGTGTGGAGCTGACAGATATATAAAAGTCCAGGTTTTCTGGTTCTAACATATTTGCCGCATTTAAAAATTTAAGTCACTTTCTCATTATTTCTTCTGCTTTTTCTTTGATCACTTTGTTTCCATGATGCTTAAGAGCAAACATCAAAATCCTCGGATTTAACTCTTCTCATTAGCTCTTCTATATGGGTCTGGGAGAGAAAGACTTCACTTAATGCCACTCAGGGAGATATTTTTTGAACTGTTTATTTAAAAATTTGTGTTGGTTGCTTGTGCTTCAATATGTTGAGGGACATTTTAGGAATGTACCAAATCTACAATGTCACAGCCCCTTTTCTACAGAGAAAACTAAAAGCAAAAAAAAAAAGAACAACTAGTTTTTTTTTTAATGTTCAGGGTAAATTAATGAAAAACTTTCAGGAGTGGGTGGGTGAAGGCTCTTCCCAGCTCTTCCATCCCTTGTTATCCTGTTTGAAGCCCATACAGTGCTTGTCCTTGGAGGGCAAGCCAGTTGTCTGAGCAATAGACTATAATTCCCACCACTGTCAAAGGACTACTGTTCTTATTTTTAGAGCTACCGCCCTCTGTGCTACGCTTAGTCGCTCAGTTGTGTCCGACTCTCTTCAACCCCATGGACTGTAGCCCACTAGGCTTCTCTGTCCGTGAGATTCTCCAGGCAAGAATACTGGAGTGGGTTGCCATTTCCTTCTCCAGGGGATCTTCCCCACCCAGGGATCGAACCCGTATCTCTTGCATCTCCTGCACTGGCAGGCGGATTCTTCACCACGAGCGCCACCTGGGAAGCCCATCTGCCTCTAATTGATTTATAAACCCTCGTAGTCAAGGAATTTGCTTTTTAAAATAAAGTTCAGAATTTTAAAAATTCAGTTAGTAATAATCTAGAAGGATCACCAACAAGTAAAAGCACAACCAGGCAAAGTGAGCCTGTTCTTTTCCCCAGCAGTAGCCAGACGTTTGAGATCCAGGCCACAGGTACCAGTCATGCCTCTCCCAGTACCTTTTCCATGTCATCCCAGTTGGTGATGATGCCGTGTTCTATCGGGTACTTCAGGGTCAGAATTCCTCTTTTGCTTTGTGCTTCATCACCCACGTAGCTGTCTTTCTGTCCCATTCCCACCATCACTCCCTAAAAAGTTCAACACATTACAAGTCAGCCTCTCTCAGAACTTGTGAACTGATTACTGTCCAAACACAAAGGGTTAAATCATTGCAATGAAAGTCCTTCCAGTACCAGCAATGACCAGCTGATCCTATAGTTACTGAGCTCTTAGGAAACATCCCTTAGGTGATTTGAAACAGGCCTGAACAGGCCTACAAATAGCAGAGAACCTTGAGGGTAGGGCGACTTTGTCATTTATCTTCTGTGTTCCTTCATGAGCTCTCTTAGGGCAAAGATTGAATCTGTCTTGTTCGCCACTAAGACAAATTGCCTGGCGTGTATCTGCCACTCAATCATTATTTGTTGAATGGATATACAAAATTTTACATGTTAGTTAAATGGCATTTTGCCTCTCGTGAATCCTTTAAACTGTACGTTTGGAACTGTCACCTAACTCAAGAGTATATCTAACCATTATAAGCAAAAGCATTATTTCTACAAATGACCACTCAGTACTTGGTTTCTAATAGATAAAATCATACTGATCAATATTACCCTATCTGCCTAAACTAGTGGGATGCTTTTTTTTAGTCATTAATATGAATCTTTAGAAAAAAAGAATCCTTATGACTAAAATTTAAAATTGCATTGGAGTGACAGAATTGCAAAACAGGTGGGGCTCCTATAGTTCCTTAAGAAGTGATTTTTGCAAAATATCTTGGTTGTTAAAGTTCAACAAAGAGACAGAGTTCTTTCACTGGGGAAGGCTTCTATTATGTCTTCTTGTGAATTGATGCCAAATCAAAAGTCTAAATATCAATCAGATAGGCTCAATGTGCAAAATACATTTCTGATGTGAAAGGAGAATTTCTGGGATGAAGCTCTCACCTTTTACCCTGTGGCTGCCATCCATATTTTCTTTCTATATGTTGTGTAAAATTACCATATGTCTATCCACATGTATTTCGTTGACATCTAACAGATGTAAAATTACATTGGGTAACAACGCTTACTTTCATTTCACATTAGGTTCTTTGAGAATGAGCAACTTGACTTTTTACTGTAGTTTCTTTCCATAGCGTAGCTATGGAATACATCAAATAACTCATAGATATTTCTGATGCTGACGACCGTGGTTACATTTAGACAAAAACGATTTATGAAAAAAAAAGTCTCCCACCAGGTAATCTGTCAACAATGTATATGAAACGGGCACTTATCTCTGGACATCAGTCATCAGAGGTACATTTCTAACAAAGTTACATAATTTCTAGGCAGAGAGCAACAATCTATGAATATCCATGGACACAGAGACATAGAGGGACCAAATCTATACGGCTTTGTTTCTCTCTGCTTCAGAGAGAATTTTGCTCACCTGATGTCGAGGACGTCCCACGATAGATGGGAAAACAGCCCTGGGAGCATCATCCCCCGCAAAGCCGGCCTTACAGAGCCCAGAACCATTGTCACACACCAAGGCGGTGCTGTCCTCCTCCTCGCACATCTCGGCTGCAGCTGCTTCACAGGGTCCTAAAGGGATCAGGGAGGAAGCCAACGCAGGTGTGATCCAGCAGTCTTGGAGCTTACCTGACCACTCCCACCTTCCAGCCGGAGTTGAGACTCCTCCTCTCCTAGAGCGCCCTCTGCTGATTCTTATCTAACACACCATTTATTTCAAAGCACTTTGATCAGACTGTAATCTTAAATTCAGACTTGTCCATTCATACAGGAGGTCTCCAGCACAGGAACATCACGTGTGCTATAAGCACTTTAAAGATTGACTAAGCAAGTGAAGGAATGAACCACTGCAGAATACAGATGGAATATCGACCCACGAGATCTGATCTCACAGGGACAAGTCACCCGTCATTTGTTAATGACGTACCTAGAATTTGCTGTCTGTATATACCCATACTCATATTTTTCTAGATATGCTATAAATTAAAATTTTTTTCCAAAAAAGTAGATTTTGAGGAATGAGCAGCATGTGAAATTTTGGAAGTACTGAAACATTTCATGTAAAAAATGTTTAAAAGAATATTCTCTTTTGGATCCGGGGGACTTTAATTTTATACAAGGGTAAAATTAAAGACCTGAGGAACCAATCAAAGTGTCTTAAGGAGGGGCTTAAAATTTTAGGGGTCACAGTCATTCCATTAATAAAAATCACTGCTAACCTCTAAGTCCAACAAGGCAGAGTGAGTCCAAAAAATTACATATCATGCAGTAGAATGTTCTATTGTCCTTAAGAAATATAAATAAAAGGATAAGTTATGGGTCATTCTTATGCAATACTAGGCTTGAGGTATGCGTTGTATGATCCCATTAAAATGTATTGTGATGCACTAGAAAAAAGATTAATCATATTTACCAAGATGTTGATGGGGGTTATTTTTGAAGTGGTGGATATTCTAGGTGTTTTACATGAAACCCTGGGTTCTGTGATATTTTCTAAATAGATCGAGCATATATTCTTTCAGTAAGAACACAGTATTTTAAATATCCCACATTTAAGCTTGAATTGCATGACAGAATTTGGAAGGTTGGAGTAAAAGTAACAACTTAAAGATTTGGGAAATTGAAGGCTTATTAGAGAACATTTTCGTTTAATACCCTCATTTCTACAAATGAGAAAACTCAGGGGAAGTGATTTGCCAAAAAACATGAACCTCACCTTAGAGGACATAACTTAAAATCCAGGACACTTGCTATCATTGCCAACTGACAGACAAGGAAATCAAGACTCAAGGAGTTGAAGTGACTTGTCCAGATCTCAAAAGTGGTAAAGTTGGGACAGCAAAGATTATAGCACCCAATGATTATGGTCTTGGACTCTGGAATCTCACTGCCTGGATTTGAGTGTGGGTTTTGCCACTTAGAAGCTATGTGATTTAGTAAGTTATTTAATATCTCTGAATCAGTCTCTTTATCCATCTATGAAAGAACAATAATATCCATGTGTAGTACATAGAGTCTTATGGGGATTAGATATTTTAAAGTATTTAAAATAATTGATAGTGGCATATACATTATGAATTCCCAGTAAATACTATTTTTAAATTATCAATTTAAATTATAATTATTGTGTGATTATTATCATTATCCAGATCTTTTTATTTCTAGTCTTGGCTTCCTTTCCACACTACTTCCAGGCTTAGGACAGGGATCTTCAACTTGTAGATTCTACTTTTAAGAATAGAAAATGTAACTTATAAGTGGCTGACTCTTTCCTTTCCCACCCTTCCCTTCCCTTTCCTGACACTGAATTGTGTTTGGCAGTCATGTGACTTGGCTTTCTTCCTAGCAGATCAAGAAGTAAGGAGAGAGGTGAGAAATTTAAGGGAGATGAGGCAGAAGCAGCAGCCTGAGGCAAGTGTCAGAGGTGGCCAGCACCAGATCAGTACCCTCTCTGCAAGTGCTAAGCAGACTTTCCAAACCAAAGGAAGAGCTGAAAACAGGATAAAATATTCAGAATTAGGAGACTTTGAAAATGTGATGGTATGGACACCAGGAATACACATCTTTAGTAACCCTTTCCTTGGGCAAGAAAGGTTTGGGGGAGTGTCAGAATGCACTGAAGAAGAAATAGATTGAACCTTCAACATGCAGGGGAAAAAAACTCAAAATTTAGTAAATGTGCTTTTATTTGACCAAAAAAAAAAAAAATGTCTAGGAAGAATCTTAAAATCTCTAAACCAAGCACTGTCGTTAGAGAAATCTGTATGCCCCAGAAAGAAGCTGGCTGAATGGTTTACAACTCTTATCTAACCTGATGAGCAGCTGGGTTTGGAGCAAAGCATTTCCTAATTAGGTAAAACCCACTAGAATGTCTGCTCTTGGAACGGCACCCAGGTCAGGGGGGTTTGCTCCAACTGACTGGAGTGCATCTTGTGCCAAAAATGAGGAGTTAGTGGGAGGGGAACACTCCAGTTCCCAGCTCCACGGTCTTGAAACACAAACCATATTTAGTCATGAATCACAAAATGGAAGGAAAAATCTTAGCGTGAAAACCCCAGTCGGGGCTGGAGCTGCCAAACCCTGATTCACAGAGAAGATCAGCCTGGGGTGGCGAGGCTGGCTCCGTGGTCCCGCCTGGCTGAGAAATGCAAACCATCCCATAGGCTGAAATGCAAACAGCTGTCAGTTGCACGCCAGCTCCCTCCCTCTTTACTCACCAAGATTCAGTTGAGTTCCTGCTATGCTCTGCTGCAAACCAACCAAGGGAGGCGCATATACCCTGAACTGCAAGCTCACAGTTACACTCAAGAGACTTTCCCATAGAAGATACCACCAATGAGAGCCAGAGGAACCCAGATGCAAATACACAAAGAGCCAATATCAAAGGCTAGGCAGCTAACCTCTGTTCAGTTCTAAAATCCACTGTCAAGACACCGCAGTTGCACCAAAAGTACAGTCCAGTGAAAAATCCCCATACCAAATCTGAACCACAAGCAGATACTGGAGTTTCCAGTGTCTAAATATACATCGTTATGTAGCTGGCTGACTGCAGACAGCTAGACTGCACCTCTGAAATGCACTACAAGACCGGGGCTGCTGGTTTAATATAAACAAATTTTGCAGGTGACACTCATAGATTTCATTCCATCTTCCTCACCCCTTCCTCCCCGACACAGGCTGCATCTTAGCTTTGTTTTTGAGGTTAGATAATTATAGCTAAAGGCTACAATCGTATTAGTAGTACAATCTTCATTCAAACATTTCTGAGTGTGTGAGTCTGGCTAAAATCTCCATAGATGACATCTGATTATACTGGGAAATGTCAGAGCTGCTGGAATCTAAGCCACATCTCTGGGCCGGTGCCACTTACCCTGAAAGTTCTCGGCTGGGCTTCTCCGCTCTGGGTGGTGTTCTGGAGAGCTGAAGGCTGGAGGGTTATATAGCCCCTTGGCCTGTTCCCCTCCCACTGGCTTCCCAAACAAGGAACAAAGACAGACTCAAGCCCTCTGTGGAGTCTAACACAACCATATAGGGACCTCAGCACAAAACTCTCTAATCTGGGTGGCCGGAGGCCTGGGTCTCTTCCACCGCATTCCACTGCTCTGCTCATGAAACGGGAGGCAGCTCAGCTGCCTGTGGGAGATAAACACCCCAAGCCTCCAGAACAACTGCTGAAATGCCCAGAGGTACAGAGCAAGCCTCAGGGGGCATATGCAGGCACGGTTCACACATTCCTCAGGAGATGCCAACAGGCTGTCAGGCTAGCGTTTCATTTTGGGGCATTTCCTCATGAACTGAGCACAGAAAGCAGCAGCCTCTGAGGAGTAGGGACTTTAAAAAGTTCTCCCACAAACGGGGCCTGCAATGAAGAAAGAGATGCTTCAGTGGTTCAGAAGTATGGAGATGGTGTGAGGATCATCAGCGCTGGGTTTGTGAGTCAAGTCTGTGGGGGTATTAATGGAAGCAGGAGCTGCAGTGGAGCAGGCTGGAGGGCCCGTGTCTCACAGAGGCGCTTCGAAGTCTGCACAGTCTTAACCATTTTGGTCCCTGGTTTATTAGCGGTGTCTGCTATTTTGTCCTGACCCATGTAGCAGCATGTTGAGGGTCATCCTTCCAGCAGAGTCCACGCAGGCCCCTGTCACAGAGGCAGTCCAAGAGCAAAGCATGTGATTCAGGGAAGGCTCTCACGCACTTCGAGAGCCTCCTCTTGCCCTGACGACCCCCTGACAGGTGACAGACAGATGGTGTGACCCAGGCATTCCTCCAAGGAAGGTAGTGAATGAACACACATCTGCTCTAAGCTCTCATCCCCAGGTGGCAATGGATAACTTCAATGGTTTTACGTTTTCCTACTCCCCTCCACCAAGCCACGGTTCTCACTAAATTCATGACAGAAATATTTTTTTATGGATACCATAAGCATTTCTGCTGACATGTGAGAAAAAATCCCAAGGTGAATGTCTCTGTTTCACAGCTGTGGCCAGCTCTTCACTCACGTTACTCTATCTGACTTACTTGATTTATGGTACAGACAGAAACTCACATTAATCTTTGAGAAATCGTGCTGTTGACTATTATGTAATTTTCTGTAGCTTAAGACTAAATAACTAAAATACAGATTTCTCTGTATTTTCAAGCATTTGTCAACTGTTTCTAGTTTCTGGCAACCAGAAAATAGAATTGTCTGAATGTTCAAACTTGAAGAAGACTATGCAGTACAACATAAAATAGGGCATTTGGGATATCCAGTGTTTTTTTTTTTAATCACAGGGAGTATGTGAAGCAAAAATTTCATATTTTCCTCATTGGGAGGGCAATTTGAGTAGCAGGAGGACCCCCCTCCTCTCACTTCTGTCTCAAGCAGCGTCTGTGTAGTCCCTGATAGCTTTATGAAGTGAATGTTTATTAAATACTGAAAATAAGTTTTGATGTTCACTTTTATGGTTCTTCATTTTCTCCCTCGATTCTGGTAGTGCATATTCACAGACCTGACAGCAACCAGAATATAATGACATAAACAGACTTACAAGACGATGACTCAATGTTTAATTTTTCTTACAAGTTTGCCTTCCTTCCTTCTTTCCTTTCTTTCTTCTTTCCTTCTCTTTTCAAATTTACAACACTAATGAGGGAGCACCTGTAATTGAAAATAAATTTTTGACTCAGCAATTAAATGGTCTCATTGTCTGGGTCTGAGGTTTACCCCATCCAGGCCTCCTCAGTGAGAGAAAGCAGCACTGGGTGAGTACGGATGTGTGTACAGAGAAATCCCCAGTCAAGTGGCCAGATCTTTTCTGGGGCTTTCAGCCATGTATCCAAGGAGCTACAGAGTAATTAGGAAAACAGTAGTGTCTGATGACTTGGTTGCTGTTCAGGAAAACTATAAATTTCAGGCTATAAGCACAGTCAAGAATCATCTCCAGATGTGTTATTCTATAAACAGCACACCCCATCTTGGTAACATAATCCAATGATGATTTACTGTAAATTCATAGAGAGCTGGGGCAATTTTAATCCTCTTTGGGGCCTAGTCCAGAGCTGAGTAAGCAGTGAGTGTTCAATAATTGCCTAATGATTTCTTGATTAATCTTTATCTCCTGTACCCTGTAGATTTCAATTGGCTGTGTCTACGCTGGCTCAGAGCCACATAAGATGGATGTCTGGCAAAGAAAATGATTTTCTGCTGCTGTTGAATATTTGTTGAAATTGTTTTCTCTAGACTCATCACGGTCATTAGCTATTTTGTTCAGCTCATAGAATTCATTTTTCTGAGAAGACTCAATGAGAGCAAGCTATCTTTTCTATCTCTCATTCTTGGATTTGAGTTCTGGAATTCTCAGAGCCAAAGCTTGAGTCCTCTTAGGAGCCCAAGCAAATTCATCCAGCCCACGCTGGCACAATGGCCATTCTAACCACATTTGCATGGGTGTGCCCGACTCTGTTCTGTTCTTTGCTTGAGCAAAATCAAAATTTTTATGGCAAATTTGATTTGATACCTGCTGGACGGCATCACTGACTCGATGGATGTGAGTCTGAGTGAACTCCGGGAGTTGGTGATGGACAGGGAGGCCTGGCGGGTGCTGTGATTCATGGGGTCACAAAGAGTCGGACACGACTGAGCGACTGAACTGAACTGAACTGATGGGAAGGTAAGGGCTTCCCAGGTGGTTCAGTGGGTAAAGAATCTGCCTGCAATGCAGGAGATACAGGAGCCATGGGTTCGATCCCTGCGTTGGGAAGATCTGCTGGAGGAGGGCATGGTAACCCACTCCAGTATTCTTACCTGGAGAATCCCTATGGACAGAGGAGTCTGGGAGGCTACGATCCATAGTGTCCCAAAGAGCCGGACATGATTGAAGCAATTGAGCATGCACGCAGGTACATGAGAAGGTAGGCTGATATTCTGGGGATATGCTAATACTGAGAAGATGGTATTTATTTTCCCAGTGTTCTCATTTATTTGAAAAATCTGAGAGATTCAAAGGAATTTCCTATAAGAGAAGACACTTGGCACACTAAATGTGAGATCAAAGACTTGCAGTATACGGAGGAGATGTAGTGAAAATCAGCCCTCAGTCCTTGTCTTTGTGCAAAAAATTTAGAGCAATACAGAAGGGATTTTGATTCAGAGTTTAAGTTCTAGAGCCACCATTTGCTCTGTGTCGTCTCTCTGCCCCTTAGATTTCTTATATGAAAAACAGGGTTAATAATCATATCTTATCACAAGGTGGTAGTGAGATGCGGAGAGTTAATAAATGAGAAGTACCTGGAATGCTGCCCTTGCCCATGGAGAACACTGTGGGATCATTGGTTATTATTATTATCCAGTGTCCTATGAGGGAAATTTAGATCTAGAGGTGAGAGAGAGATACTTTCTCAGGCAAAAAAAAAAAAAAAAAAAAAAAGAATTGCAGACTTAAACTCTTTTTTAAAAAATTTCTTTATTTTTAATTGAAGGATTGTGTTGGTTTCTGCTAAACATCAACATGAATCAACCGTAGGTATACATAGGTCCCCTCCCTCCTGAACCTCCCTCCTGCCACTTCCCTCCCCAGCCCACACTTCTGGATTATTACAGAGCCCAGTTTCAGTTCCGTGAGTCACGCAGCAGATTCCTATTGGATATCTGTTTTACATATGGTAGTGTATGTTTCCATGTTACTCTCTCCATAAACTCTTAACCAGTAGAATGTGACAGAGTTTCACATTAGTTTCCTGTTTCTGCTTTACCAAATTAAAACAAACTTTCTACAAACAACAAAGCTTTATTTCATTATAGTTCTTCAGGTCAGAAGTCCAGGTTTCACTGGATTAAAATCAAGATAATTATCTTTCTTCTGGAAGCTCTGAGGGAGAATGTGTTTACTTGTCTCTTCCAGTTTCTAGAGGCTACTGCATTCCTTGATTTATGGCCCCTTCCTCCATCTTCAAAGCCAGTTCTGTAGCATCTTCAAATCTGTCTTTCTGACTTTGACCATCCTGCCTCCTTCTTAGAATGACCCTTGTGATTCATCGGACCCTGATGGATAACCCAGGATAATCTTTATATTCTAAGAAGATTAACTTAATCACATCTGCAGATTCATAAGTTCAGGGCATTAGGATGCAGACGTGTTGAGAGGCCATTATTCTGCACACCATATCCAGTCACATGCAGAAGCATTTCCTGTTGCATATCAAGGCATTTGTAACAGTTTTTCAGTTAAAACAATATTTCCACCAATAGTGTTGACATTAGATATACTTACTAACATCTAATAGACGTTTAAGAGATAATGCACAAGTCCTGTGTTAGGAAAGGGATCAGAAAACCATAAAACTATCTGTCCACAATGCCATAAAAGCCAACTGGAAAAGCAGAATTAGCTTGTTCACTTCTTTAAGCTTGTCAGGCTGTCTAGAATATGTAATGTATTTGAAGATGTATTCAAGTGCTTTATTATTTATAAAATGTATGTTGGATTGCAGAAGAGCACCCTGTTAGATTTGGGAGGCAGACCAACTTTTAATATTCTCACTATCACCAAAAGATAGCTTGGGAAATTAGGTTTGATCATAGAGACTTCTACTGGCTGAGGTGAATTTCTAGATGAGAAAGACACTATGTATTGTCCTTTTTTTTTTTAATTTAATTTAATTTTTAAACTTTACACTATTGTATTGGTTTTGCCAAATATCAAAATGAATCCGCCACAGGTATACATGTGTTTCCCATCCTGAACCCTCCTCCCTCCTCCCTCCCCATACCATCCCCTCTGGGTCGTCCCACTGCACCAGCCCCAAGCATCCAGTATTGTGCATCGAACCTGGACTGGCGACTCATTCCATATATGATATTATACGTATTTCAATGCCATTCTCCCAAATCATGCCACCCTCTCCCTCTCCCACAGAGTCCAAAAGACTGTTCTATACATCAGTGTCTCTTTTGCTGTCTCGTATACAGGGTTATTGTTACAATCTTTCTAAATTCCATATATATGCGTTAGTATACTGTATTGGTATACAGATGTTGGTATAAAGATGCTCCAATACAGTATCCAATTAATGTACTGTATTTTTCTTTCTGGCTTACTTCACTCTGTATAATAGGCTCCAGTTTCATCCACCTCATTAGAACTGATTCAAATGTATTCTTTTTAATGGCTGAGTAATATTCCATTGTGTATATGTACCACAGCTTTCTTATCCATTCATCTGCTGATGGACATCTAGGTTGCTTCCATGTCCTGGCTATTATAAACAGTGCTGCAATGAACATTGGGGTACACGTGTCTCTTTCCCTTCTGGTTTCCTCAGTGTGTATGCCCAGCAGTGGGATTGCTGGGTCATAAGGCAGTTCTATTTCCAGTTTCTTAAGGAATCTCCACACTGTTCTCCATAGTGGCTGTACTAGTTTGCATTCCCACCAACAGTGTAAGAGGGTTCCCTTTTCTCCACACCCTCTCCAGCATTTATTGCTTGTAGACTTTTGGATCGCAGCCATTCTGACTGGCGTGAAATGGTACCTCAGAGTGGTTTTGATTTGCATTTCTCTGATAATGAGTGATGTTGAGCATCTTTTCATGTGTTTGTTAGCCATCTGTATGTCTTCTTTGGAGAAATGTCTCTTTAGTTCTTTGGCCCATTTTTTGATTGGGTCATTTATTTTTCTGGAATTGAGCTATAGGAGTTGCTTGTATATTTTTGAGATTAGTTGTTTGCCAGTTGCTTCATTTGCTATTATTTTCCCCCATTCTGAAGGCTGTCTTTTCACCTTGCTTATAGTTTCACTTACATTTTGCCTGTATCTTCCACACTATCTACTTCCACTCAGAAGTACTATGCTCCCACATTGCCATAATAATCCTGGACTTTTCCACTAACAAATCAGACTAGCTCATAGGTAAGGACCTTCGCTCTTGCTCTTCCTCTGCCTGGAACAGTCTTTCCCCATTTACCTCTCCAATTCCTCCTCCAAATCCAATTCTTCTGTCGTGTTCCTCTCATCCTCCTCAACTCAGCTAGGTCACTAATCCCCAGTAAGCCTCCCCACCCACCCCCTGAGGTGATCACAACTGAGCAGCTGCACACACATACTTTATTGAGATTTCCTTAGTTTTTACCTAACGCCTCTTTTTTTGTTCCAGAGTCCCACCCAGGACATCACATAACATTTAGTTCTTTAAGTTCCTCTTGGCTGTGACAATCTGTTGCTGTTAAGTCGCTTCAGTCGTGTCCGACTCTGTGCGACCCCATGGACGGCAGCCCACCAGGCTCCCCTGTCCCTGGGATTCTCCAGGTAAGAACACTGGAGTGGGTTGCCATTTCCTTCTCCAATGCATGTAAGTGAAAAGTCAAAGTGAAGTCGCTCAGTCGTGTCTGACTCTTAGCGACCCCATGGACTGCAGCCTACCAGGCTCCTCCATCCATGGGATTTTCCGGGGAAGAATACTGGAGTGGGGTGCCATTGCCTAGGCTTTTCTTAAGGACCTTGACAGTGTTGAGCAATACTGGTTAGGTATTTTGTAAAATGCCCTTCAGTTGGGAATTATTGGATGATTTTCTCATGACTAGACTGGGAGGTTCTAAGTTTTGGGGAGAAAGGGCCCAGAGGTAAAGTACCACCATTTTCATTGCTTCTTGTCAAAGTACATGCTACCAAGATGACTTATTATAGCTGATATTAACCTTAATCCCTTGGTTGAGGCTTGTCAGGTTTCTGCACTGTGAAATTTCTCTTCTCCCAGTCCCTTCCCCACTGTCCTGTTTGGAATGAAGTCACTATGCACAGCCCATATATGCATTTAAATAACGGGGAGCTTATATATGCACTTAAATAATGGGGAGCTACCCTCCATCTTCTTGAAGGCAGAGAACCTACATAAAGCTTATCCAGCATGAAGTCTAATTTTGATAGGATCCTGAAAGATCCCTATCCATACCGAAACCTGGGAATCAGTGGTCCGAAGGGCAGAATCACGTGATGTCCTGGGTTTTCTTCCAACTTGATGACTCGCTGATTGTTTGAGTGTGGACGACATGGTGCATGGATGGATTTGCTGGACTTCCGTGGAGACTGATAGTCACTTATTTAGTCTAGAAACCAAGTCTCGGATCCTCTAGACACAAAACAGTGGATAAATATAGAAATGTTGATATTACCACCATGGAGTGTTTTGGAATTGGAACCCAGCATATTGGAGGAGAAAAAAGCCATACCAAAGAGAATATATATACAGTGCTTTGGACTGGAGTCATACACACCACGGAGGGATCAGCTACAGAGGAGAAAGTATCAGCCAAGTCAACTAGAGGAACAGTGTCAAGGAGGAGCCCAGAATCCTGGGGATAAAAGGCCATGTGAAGAGGGTCACATGGCACATGAGCAGTAAAGGGCATTTCAGAGTCACAGTAGCATTAACAAGAGCAACAAACATTTATTAAGCTATTTGCATATATCAAGCATCAATTGTACTATTAATATATCCATTCCTTAAATTAGGGACTGCAACTGAGTTTAAGTAACTCACCCAAGGTCACACCATTACTGTGTGATGGGTTTAGGATTCAAAGTCAGGTCTGTATGACTTTGGATATGAGGTTAAAACAAAAGATTAGGTCAGCTGTTTTCTTACAGAAAGGAGACATTCCCAAAGTTATCCAAAGGATGTAGAAGCAACCATGTTTCTACTCCGGAAGGAGGAAAAAGTAAGCACCTTTATGAAAGTTGCTGACTTCAGAGAAATGATACAAGGAAGGCAAGCTGAAGATGGAACCATTAGCAAGAATTCTGGCACATGAACTGTTGAGAGAGCTTAGGGTGTAAAATGAAATTCAGAAACTCATTTTTCCCTAACGGAAGCCTTGAACTAGTAACAAAGCTGCTACACCAAGGAGAAAGTTGAGTGGGTTATAACATTTCCTTGTTAAAAGCTCTTCGATTTTCTCATGTGTGCCCTGCACTCAGCATTAGGTTGCAAACTTTTACAGGCAGGCTGTGGTTTGGTTATTCCCAGAGGGCACAGAGTGGGAACTCAGGAATGCAGTTAAGCAACTTCCTACTTTCCTCAAGCCTTAAAAGAGCTGCAGTGACCATCTCAGACATTGTTATTTTTAGAAAAATTTCCTAATGTATTTTAAGAAAAGAACAGATAAGATGCATATGATAAGGAAGCGCTCTGGCTTTAGGCTTTCTTTAGCACATTTCAGGGTTATGGAAACATGCTAGTATTGCCCTCTTTTCCTTAAACAGTGTGGCTGTCTAGTATCTCAGCCTTAGGAGGTCAGGCCCACTAGCTCTATCAGTCTACTTCCACTGCTGAAAACCAATGACCAGAAGAGAGCCCTGGGTGGAGCAGGCTGGAACAGAGTCCAGGTCATTTGGCAAGGCAGGCAGGGGTAGCCATCAGGCTTCTCTTTGCACTTCTGCAAGGGATAGATTTTCCCAAGATTGCTGAGCAGAGGAGCCTTTTACTAAAGGAACATCAGACTCCTTAGAGGAGTCTTTATTTTATGATATGCCATGGGTTTGGGTTGACTTGCTGCTAACCGATTATTGATTGCATGATAACTGGTTTCTGGGACACCTTTACAAAAGTTGGCCCTTAAATGTAGTTAATCAGTGCATTTCCCATCCCAGGCCTTGGAAATACTGAGTTAGAACAGTTTCTTAAAGCATGGCTTATAGAACCTTAGCCATTGGAATTACTCGTTAGTTTATCAAAATGTACATTTCTGGGGTTTCCTTGAGCCAGATTCTCTGCGGCAGAGCCTGAAGATGTGCATTTAAACCAGAGATACTTAGAAGCACTAGCGCAGAGTGTAGGGGGATAATGTGACTCTCCAAAGTATAGGAAAACAGTGTAGGTTGGGTCATCATTAACATTATCATCTCTCTTGAGATGACAGGTCCCAGGCATGTGTCCTCAGAGAGCAGACACAGACAGGGGAAGGCAACTGAGCAAGACCAGAAGTCTCTGTTCTATTTTAGGCTCTGTCACTAATTGTCTGTGTGGCTTTGTATGGTTCACTAACCCCTGTGGCCCTGGTTTTGTCATTCATAACTATAAGTGTGGGGGCCTATATATTTCAATGTCCTTTTCATGACCACTCATCTCTGATTGAAATATTGTCTGAAAATACAAAGTATAAACTGGCCTGAGGGCATCTGTGAGGTTCAGTTCAGTTCAGTTCAGTTCAGTCACTCAGTTGTGTCCAAGTCTTTGTGACCCTAAGGACTGCAGCACGCCAGGCCTCCCTGTCCATCACCAACTCCCAGAGTCCACCCAAACTCATGTCTATTGAGTCGGTGATGCCATCCAACTATCTCATCCTCTGTCATCCCCTTCTCCTCCCGCCTTCAATCTTTCCCAGCATCAGGGTCTTTTCAAATAAGTCAGCTCTTCACATCAGGTGGCCAAAGTATTGGAGTTTCAGCTTCAGGATCAGTCCTTCCAATGAATATTCAGGAATGATTTCTTTTAGGATGGACTGCTTGGATCTTGCTGTCCCCTTGCTGTCCAGGGGACTCTAAAAAGTCTTCTACAACACCATCTATGAGGTAACAGGCTGATAATGTTGATAGTTTTCATAGAAGGTAAGGTATGAAAAATACAGCGGCTCAAATTTTGCCCCAAGAACTGGCACTTTATTATTCCCTGGCTGGGGGTGTGACCTTCACCTCAGTTTTCTCATTTGCAAAATGACCATGACACCGGCTCAATCACGGCACAAGGTTCCTGAGCTGATAAATTTTATAGAAAGACTTAAATTGCTAGAGTACTTTGAAAACTTTAAAATGCCAATCAAGGGAGCATATTATGAGTCGTCACCAAAACGAGGATTAACTCAACTGAATAGCAGGAGATACTTCAATGCTGTTGTCCGGAGTGTTGTGGGAAGCCCTGGGAATGTAGGGTGCCATTAGATGGTCCTGAGGTTTAAGTGGGAAGATCCCATAGAAAGCAAAGTGGCCTGATCCAAGCCGAGGCAGCACAGGCTGAGTGCCAAGATCGGCTGAGAGTTTACACAAACACTCTCATTTTAGCATCAGACATACTTTTTAGCCCCCAGAAAAGAAAGTGAACAGGAAGGACCCCACGAGATAACTTTGGATGCTTCAAGAATTCTAAAATCTTCAGTTTGGAATCTGAAGCATTCATTTCCTTTTCCAACAAAATTGAGACCCTATAGGGTAATTTCAGGCTGATGAACTCCCGCTTCTTTAAAACCTGATTGGAATTTGACATAGCTGGATCAGGCTGAGATTCGCACTGTGATGAAAAGTTTCACAAAGTAGGAGAAAACATATGGGCTTTGGAATCAAGTTGGATTCAAAGGCTGGTTTTTTTCCCAACAATCTAATTTGACTCATTGGGCAAATCATCTAACATCTGAGCATCTCAGTTTTCTCGTTTGTAAAATAGGAATATTGTAATATTATAAGGACTGACGGGAGAACACAGTGGAATAATGAATTCTGGTGACTTTCAATAGAATGTTCCTCAGCAGTCTTCCATTCTAACATGCATTTGATTACAAGCTACGTTGCCTGAAACCAAACTGCAAACACACCCTTCAAACACAAACAAAAAGAAGCCTAAGAACCCTTGCTTCTTAAACTTTCTAAGATGAAAGATTAATATATAACGTGGAACAAATGGTTTCATAACTTTCTTGCCATGGGCAGTGTCGTGTTAAGGCCAGTAAGACAAGCAGGATGAAGCTCTGTGAATTACTTCAGCTAGTCCAGAAGCCATGAGGCTTCACATCTCTGAACCCAGTTTATTCTCTTTTTCTGGTAATATATCTGATTGCCCTATGCATTTATCCTTTTTCTCTTATTGAAGTATAGTTGATGTACAATGATATATAAGTTACAGGTGTACAACACAGTGATTCACAATTTTTAAAGATTATACCCTTAACACATTTTATTCATCACTAAATTAAAAAATAGGATGATGGTTGATAAGTCTTCCCTCAAACCCCTATATTGGATCTCTCATAGGAATAAATATAAATTTGAGTTTTTTAAATTAATCTCAAGATTTTTCTGGTATTATTATCATCCTGCAAGCTTACATTTCCTCCAGAATTTAAGCTATATCATGCATATAACGATTGCTTTTTTGCTGTAGCTTATAACAATAATTGAGATTTTCCAGTTGTGACTTGCAAGTGTGGCATGATTCTAGCATTCCTTTGGAAGTAAAGTATTCAATTCAGTGGGGTTGTATATATAATTATTTATGTACAATTTATATGTTGTATATTAAATCTGTATGTAAGTCTTTGCAAACTTCTAACTCAGATCTGTTAGATTTAGCAACTCTCATTCATCCAGCATGTCTGACTAATCACAATATTTAATTATGTTCCCATGTGATCACACCTATGCATTAATAAACTTCCTTACTGTGCAGCAATTTTCTTACATGTAGTAGAGATGGTTACATATATAATCATCCTGACAGGCACAGGAACGCAGGGAGTCTTCAGGCAGGGTCTTTGGTCACCTTGGGTTTAAAATTCATCATAGAACAGCAAAACATGTTTGTTTTATTGAACCCATGACAACGAGGACTTTATCCAAAAACCAGCTGTAGATGCTGGTAACACGGGCACTCCACTGACCTGAAAGAATGTGAACAGGGTTTGTGTCTTGCACACATATTTGTCGACAGAGTACTTTTTTGGTAGAGAGGAACAGAAAATTCTGGCTTCTTCAGAGAGCTGGATGCAAGCAACCCCTCCTCCAAAAGTAGTCAAAATACCACTGGGGAGAACCTTGACTTTATAAGGGAAGGCAGCTTCTGAGTCACAGAAAGTCTTTTCCTGCTTAATTCTGTCTCACTGGCTGGCTTGGAATGAGGCTCTGCTAAAAATGTTTCAGGCAACTGTTGATTTAGGAATTTCTGTCCTCTTTTCTAGTAACAGACTGTGTATGTGTTGTGGAAATTCTACAGATCCCTACACCTCACTCACCCCTTTTAAAGTCTTCCTCTTGAAAAGTGGACGTGGATGGAAGATTTCTCAGGCTTAAAGAAGGAAAAGTTTCTGCCTGTCAGAACTTTATATAGGTCTGACATTTGGGGGTAAAACACCACATTAAAAAAGCTTTTTTTCCCCAGATGACATACAGATGGAAAATGTGTCTGGGTAGAAGATTCTTCTGAATAAGAAGAAACATCCCAGAAAACAGAAAGATTTAGGGGTTTGGAACATTATTATCTGTGTTGCATTGGGGTTTTTTCCCCTCACATTGAATGGTACTCAAGACAATTTTATACAAGGATCTTGATTATTGAACCAGTAAGTATAACCTTAAGTGATGGGAGTAGGGGAAGTTGGAACACATTGTCTCCATAAAATTAAAATGGATTTTCCAATACACTGTTTGCTTTGCCACTTCTCTCATCTCCCAAAAAACTTTCTTTAGTGTCAATATTCCATCTTTAAAAAAAAAAAAAAACTGCTTTGTAAGATACAAACATTTCCACATTCTGGGGTATTTGGGGCATCAACTGTGCCCAAGCCTATGCTGTGACCTGAGCTGCCGCTCTGCCTTGATATGCCTTTGATATCTCTATCGGAAAGGACACAACCCACCCAGAATAACAGATTTTCTGTCACGCAAAGGAGACTTTCTGAGCCTTCAGCTTCATCTCTCGTCATCCTTTTATGGCTGCCTTATTTCCACTCAGATTTTTCAGATCTCTCAGATGGTCAGCTTCTTGGAAGCCTTCCCTGACCACCACACTCCCTCCCAACTAGATATTATGTTCTTTAAGAGCACTCAACTGTTTTCTAATAGTACTTATTGGTCTTTGTAATAGTGTGTGATTACTTTGTGATACCCACCTTTCTCATTAGACTGGGTAGGGACCTGAGTGTTCACCACAGTATCTCCGGTGTCTTTTAAAAGACATGGGCATAGCAGGTGCTCAGTAAATGTCTCTCATGTGGATGTTGGCAAAGGACCAACTCCACCTGGGCCTTGATGATGACTTGTCATCGTTGTTCAGTTTCTATGTTGTGTCTGGCTCTTTGAGATCCCATGGACTGCACAGTAGGCTTCCCTGGCCTTCACTGTCTCTTGGAGTTTGCTCAAATTCATGTCCATTGAGTTGGTAATGCTATCTAACCAGTGATGATGAGTGAGTGCCTCTAATCCTTCAAGAAGCAGGCACTCCTTGCAAAATATGCTGATAGTGGACTATACTGGTAATGAAAGAGATGAATTTAGATGCAATTTTAGTGACAGAAAAGTGTTTTCAATATTCAGGCAATCTGTAAATCCCTTACATTTAGTGTTAAAATGCAGCTTAAGAAAAATTTTTACTTGCATGTACTGGATCTCACCAGTTCTTTCTCCACTCAGAGGCAATGTCATTACTCCATTCAAGCAGATCTATTTGTCCCAGAAGCATTCCTCCAACCTCCACCTCTTAACTCCACTCTCCAGAAACATGCTGGAAAAGTCATGTTGACCTGACTCTCCTCTCCTCTGAGTTCCCTTCTAACCCAGAAAATTGTTGAGTGTTCTCCAACTTCCATTACCACTTAAAAAAAAAAAATTTTTGTTTTTAATCTTTTGGCTCTGCCACAAGGCATGTGGGATCTTAGTTCCCTGACCAGGGGTTGAACCTATGTCCTCTGCTTTGGCAGTGAAGAATCTTAACCATTAGCTTACCTGGCAAGTCCTCCATCACCACTTTTATTCCAAAGTTTCCTTGGAGCTCAGGTCCCTGCTCCTGAGAAAGGGCTTTCAGTTAGGAATTCAGGGACTATCTGAATAGAGCTGGTTCTAGCTAAAAACAACTCAGCCCAGCAGTGAGTCTTAGAGGGTAGAAAGGACACACACTAGAATATTAATATTGCATTGGGTAGTCCTAAAATTAGTTTGCACAGCTCTAGAATTTTCCACTTGATATTTATGAATCCAAAAATCTGACAAAGAGATATGTCTGAATTTGTGTCTGACATTGGGATTTTACCATCAAAAGACAATAAAATGTAGTGACAAACTTTGTTCTTGGCTTACTCTTATCCATTAAAGGGATAAATAGTAGACATCTTTCTAAGTGATTAAGCCTGATCTTTAAGCACTTCTCATACAATTAGGAATGGGGCAGGAAAGAGTTTTTAGAACACCTAGGCTGTCACTCTGCTTATTTAACTTATATGCAGAGTACATCATGTAAAATGCTGGGCTAGATGAAGCACAAGCTGGAATCAAGATTGCCAGGAGAAATATCAATAACCTCAGATATGCAGATGATACCACCCTTATGGCAGAAAGTGAAGAACTAAAGAGCCTCTTGATGAAAGTGAAAGAGGAGAGTGAAAAATCTGGCTTAAAACTCAACATTCAAAAAACGATGATCATGGCATCTGGTCTCATCACTTAATGGCAAATAGATGGGGAAGCAATGGAAACCATGACAGACTTTATTTTCTTGGGCTCCAAAATCACCGCAGATGGTGACTGCAGCCGTGAAATTAAAAGACGCTTGCTCCTTGGAAGAAAAGTTATGACCACCCTCGATAGCTTATTAAAAAGGAGAGACATTACCTTGCCAACAAAGGTCTAGTCAAAGCTATGGTTTTTCCAGTAGTCATGTATGGATGTGAGAAGTGGATCATAAAGAAAGCGGAGTGCTGAAGAACTGATGCTTTTGAACTATGGTGTTGGAGAAGATTCTTGAGAGTCCCTTGAACTGCAAGGAAATCAACCCAGTCAATCCTAAAAGAAATCAGTCCTGAATATTCACTGGAAGGACTGAGGCTGAAGCTGAAGCTCCAATACTGTGGCCACCTGATGCAAAGCGCTGACTCAGAAAAGACCCTGATGTTGGGAAGGATTGAAGGCAGGAATATAAGGCAACAACAGAGGATGAGATGGTTGGATGGCATCAACAACTCAATGGACATGAGTTAGAGCAAGCTCCGGAGTTGGTGATGGACAGGGAAGCCTAGTATGCTGCAGTCCATGGGGTCACAAAGATTTGGACACGACTGAGTGACTGAACAACAACAAAGCTGGAGAAGGCAGGTGTTTTTCTTATTTTCGCTTTACCTAGAGTTTAAAATTTCAACTGCTTAAATGAATATCTCACTTTCAAGTGTGTAAAATAACAGATGATACATTTGTTTTTTATCCTTAATTGTTAACATGATGAAACAAGTACAGTTAAGGACAAATACAAGCATAAAATAGGCAAACCCCATGTAGTATGTTTTGTAAAAGGAATCAATGGCATGGATACATATGATTCTGTCTCAACCATTGTCAACATGGCCCCTGAAATTTTTTGTTAGTATGTGAGTGTTTGGGTAAATAGAATAAGGTAAGAATGAATAGAAGTTATATTTCCTTAAATCGCATCTGCTAAATGGTAAGACCCATATTTCGTTACTTGACTCTTTCATTTCAGACCATTGGGTTTTATTTATTTTCTGATGGGTTTATCAGAAGCAGAAGCAACAGTGCAAATCACTGGAAGAGAATTTTGTTGAAGGTGTTGTCCTTTGTTTTTTGTTTTTACTAATAGGACCTTTGTATAATGAAGACAGGATCTACAGCATGTAATGGCTCAACAATTTGTGCAATACTCCTCTTGTTAACCTTGCTGCATACTTTTTCCCTAGAAATAGTCAAGAATAAGTGTTTGGAGGGTAGCACTCTGAGGATGAGTTAACATACAGATCTGTAGCTTCTCCAATAGTTGCTTATTTATTCAAGCCAGATTTACAGTTCCTGGAGAACTAGGAGGCTGTTGGTCAGTGGAACTACTTATTGGTTATACGTTTCTAGTGAAATGAAACAAAGTCATCAGCTAACAAGAGGAGAGGAGCTCAAATTCAGCCATTGGCTGGTCTTTAGGCAGCAGGAAAATAAGGGACTCTTATTATTTTTGATAGTGATTGATGTTTTTCTTTTTCTCCTTTCTTAACTTCTTTTGTGCTATGTAAATATTTTCTAAACATCATTTTAATGTGTCTATTTTCTTTTTGGGCCTCCGTGGTAACTCAGATGGTAAAGAATCTGCCCACAATGCAGGAGACCTGGGTTCGATCCCTGGGTCAGGAAGATCCCCTGGAGATGGGAATGGCTACCCACTCCAGTATTCTTGCCTGGAGAATTCCACGGACAGAGGCGCCTGACAGGCTACAGTCCATGGGAGCACAGAATTGGACACGACTGAGTGACTAACACTTCATTTCCCTTTAGCTGTATCTTCTCATACTATTTTTAAGCAGTTGCTCTAAAGACTACAATGTGCCTCCTTAAATAGTCACAATCCACATAGAGTTAATACTGTTTCACTTCATGGAAAAAGTTGAAACCTTATAAGTGCATAAGTACTTTTATCCTCTCATCCTGTTACAATGCCTATTATAAATCCCATACAATTGCATAATTTTTGCTTTAATATACTGTGCTTTATTTTTATTTGAGCATATGCACTGTCAAAGTGAGCGCCTCATTTATCTTTTGATCTATCTCTGGACTGTTTCTCCAATACGTATTTGAACTGAGAGTCCTAAAGGCAATTTTGTAGTGTTTCATGTGTTTTCGATGGCTGATCCAAAGATTGTGTTTCTATATACATGTGTTTGTAAGGGCTGAACTTTTGAAAAGAGCCACTGCAGGAGACTAAAGAATGAACCCATATGGTGTTTGTGGTTGTTTTATTTTAAAATCCAACTTAGTAAGTCCTTGGTCTTTCCAAAAATAAATTTTAACTTCTAAATTTCATTTTTCTATTTTTGCTTTGCTTCTCTTCCACTGACCATCCCCCTTCTTTCCTCTGTGTGACCCATGGAGTCAGAAACTCCTTATTTGGATAATTTCAGGTACAACTTTGGAGACAAACCCCAGGAAATTGACCCTGGAGATGCAGTCTTACCCTTATGGGGTCCCACACCCTTAGGGATCTCGAGGATATCATCCCCATCTGAACAGCATCTTTAAGAGAGACAGGAAGTGAAATGTCTTGATGGGGCAAGGGAGATGCAGTCCCAGAGATTATCCCTTTCTAAACAAAAATGTATTGCTTCATCCTGATTCATCATTCCATCAATTCATCATTACATCATGGATGTAAGACGATGTGCCTGCAGGCCCCATTTAGAGTGCAAAGTGCCCCCAAAGCTCTTTAATGGGCCATTCTTTCTTCAGATACAAAGTGCTTAAAATGAACTAACCTCAAATGGCTCTCATTCAATTACAGACATTCAGATAAAACCTATATTCATTTTTGCAACTGAACCAAAGTCACCAGGCAATCTAGTGTTTGTCAGACCAAATACAAACAAGTATATATACATGTACCTGCATAATTACCTGTGTGTTTTGCATAATTACATAAGCATGTACCTTCAGAGCTACAAAGTTTATTAAATTTTACAGCTGGGTCTAAGACAGGCATTAAGGTGAATTGTAAATGTAACCTGATTTAAGCTATATTGAATTTGGCTTGACTCTTCAGCAAAGAAACGAGGCTCTCAAGACCCTGATTTAAGAAACCAACAGCAAACAGAAAACTGTTCTTGATGTATTTCACCGAATAGGTGTCCAAAGAATTTATACTTAAAATTGGATGATTTATGTATTAAAAGAGAGATTGAGGCTAAAGCCCCACTCAATTAATTTGAAAATATGGAAAAAGCAATTGCCAAAGTGTGTAATTTATGAAATGTTGGTGGTCTCCAAACTTCATCTTTAAAGTGGGGGGAAACGATATAGGTATTCTAACAGTGAGTGAAATAATGCACAGTGCTTGGTGCAATGTCTAGCAGGAAACAGGTGCTCAGGGCCTTTCCCTATTATCATGGATTGTATTAGTATCACATTAAATTGCTGACTAGAGTCAAAGTGAAACAGTGTTTTAAGTCATTGATTAAAAAGAAAAGAAGATGACTTTCAAGCAGGAGCAAACAATGATACTGCTTCTATGTTTTCTAAATCTCCGAATATGTGGCTATTTTAAGGCTTCTGAAGAAGACTGCTGAATTTATAAAAAGAAAGACGATAAATCAGAGACAGAGAGGACCCCCACAGGTCAGCATCTGTGCTTCAGTGAGGTACTAGTCCCGTGGGTATTTCGTGTGTGCTTAGTTGCATCCAACTCCTTGTGACCCCATGGACTGCAGCCCTCCAGGCTCCTCTGTCCATGGATTCTCCAGGCCAGAATACTGGAGTGGGTTGCTGTTTTCTACTCCAAGGGATCTTCCTGACCCAGGGATCGAACCCTCATCTCCTGTGTCTCCTGCATTGCAGGCAGATTCTTTACCCACTGAGCCATCAGGGAAGCCTAGCTCCATGGAAGGGAAACCAATTGAAAAGAAGATAAATTTGTGATTCTTTTTTAAGGAAACGAAAAACACCGGAAGTGTTTTGTTTGTTCCAGAGTAGACATAACAAAAGTTTTCCTGTTGGTTCTGGCTTCCCAAAGCTCTAAGGCAAGAATCTCAGGTGGAAAGGCAAGAAGAATATGGGAAGCAGCATGGAAAGGGCAAGAACAGAGCCTTGGGGAAATAAATCTGCGGGTTCTGGGCTCGCTTAAGTGGGGCCACACGTGCTTTTCACCTGAACTGTAAACTCTAAAGGGTAGGAAATTTTCTTCAATTGTGTTCACTGCTGCATCGCCGGGACACAAACCAGTGCCCAGCACATAGTGGGCTCTGAATAAGCTTTCTAGAATGATAGCAAGGAGAGAAAGTGGAAGATACTAAAGAGTTAAGGTAGTAAAAACCTGTCTTCTCTCCTTAGACTTGGGGAATGTAGCGGTATTAGTGTACATGTATAGTGTGTATGTGGAGAAGGCAATGGCAGCCCACTCCAGTACTCTTGCCTGGAAAATTCCATGGACGGAGGAGCCTGGTAGGCTGCAGTCCATGGGGTTGCTAAGAGTCGGACACGACTGAGCGACTTCACCTTCACTTTTCACTTTCCTGCATTGGAGAAGGAAATGGCAACCCACTCCAGTGTTCTTGCCTGGAGAATCCCAGGGACAGAGGAGCCTAATGGGCTGCCGTCTATGGGGTCACACAGAGTTGGACACGACTCAAGCGACTTAGCAAAAATCAATACCAATGTTTGTAAAAGATGTTGACGTTGTTTGAGATGCTTGACTCTGGTTTAGGGAGTTTTGCCCACGCTCCCCCACCCCACCCCACATCCCCAGTTTCCTTTGAATAAGCAGCAAAAATATTTTACTCTGAATCCCAAAGGAGAAACTTATTCCTGGCCTCTCCAGCATTGAATGAATTAATATTTTTGAGGACTGAATTATTAAAAGGCTAAAAGAAGTCTCTATCTATCTATCAGTTTCACAGAAATAGGTGAAGCTGAGAAAACATAACTGTCAGTACACTTGTCAGAACTCTACAAATCTGCACGAGCCTGTTTTCTGTGTACACTGAGAGAGCGTCTGCATACCTTCTCTGACCTGTCAGCAAGTGGAAGGAGAGGGAAAAGACTGTTCTATTGGAACCAACTGCAACGGAAGGAAGAAACGAAAGCCACCAGGCTTGTGCTGACAGCCGATGTAGTCATCAGTCCTTTCACACTAAAGCTCCAGCTCAGCCTACTGCCAGGGAACCTAGGGGTCTCAAGGGTCAGGGACCACTCCGGGAAGGGACTTTTATTCAAGTGGATGTTCTCTCCCACTAGGGCGAGCTTGCTGTCTTGGTAAAGAATCTGCCTGCAATGCAGGAGACCAGGGCTTGATCTTTGGGTTGAGAAGATCCCGTGGAGGAGGAAATGGCGAGTATTCTTGCCTGGAGAATTCCATGGACAGAGGAGCCTGGTGAGCTACAGTCCACGGGGTCACAAAGAGTCGGACATGACTGAGGGACTAACACTTTCACTTTTTCTCTCCCACTAACACATGGTAAATTGGGCCACCCCTCTCAGCAGCAGCTTCTCCATAGTCTTCTATGGTCCCTGAAGCTAGAAGCAACCTTTCCTCCATTTGGATCTCTTGGCAATTTGACTTTCTTATACTAATAATAACACTATTAGGAAATAATAGTAGGAAATATTAGGAAATAATATTAGGAAATAATAACACTCATCAGGAAATGACTCTGTGTCAGATTCTGTGAAACACACCCTTTCCATGAATTACCTATACCTTCATAACAAGCAAAGAAGATACATTCTGTTGTTAACATCTTTTTACAGATCAAACTAAAAGTCCAGAGAAACTAAGTAACTGCTCCATGCCCACCTACTTAATGGTTGTGGAGCCACAGTTCAACTCCCAGAACCCATGCTATGACCCCATAAATTATATTGACTGCCTAGCTTCTGTAGGGGACAGGACCCATATGCTATCCATCTCTACATCCTAAGTCTTCCTTTTCTCCTGCTGCTGCAAAGATAGAGACTTGCCCAAATGTCAATACATAGTTTTGGGATTAAAACCCAGAAGTGAACTGGTCTTTGGTTTCACTCTGGATGGGGGAACGGGCTGGCTTGTTATGACGTCCTCATTGAAGGACATGAAAGGGTCACGTAGCAATGTGAACTAATTGAGAACAGAATTGAAGGTAAAAAGGTTTCCTCATATGCCTTCAGAATTATAAGCCAATTATACAGAGTGAAGTAAGCCAGAAAGAAAAACACCAATACAGTATACTAATGCATATATAGGGAATTTAGAAAGATGGTTAACGATAACCCTGTATGTGAGACAGCAAAAAAGACACAGATGTATAGAACAGTCTTTTGGACTCTGTGGGAGAGGGAGAGGGTGGGATGATTTGGGAGAATGGCATTGAAACATGTATAATATCATATAAGAAACGAATCGCCAGTCCAGGTTCGATGTAGGATCCAGGAAGCTTGAGGCTGGTGCACTGGGATGACCCAGAGGGATGGTATGGGGAGGGAGGTGGGAGGAGGGTTCAGGATTGGGAACATGTGTACACTCGTGGCAGATTCATGTTGATGTATGGCAAAACCAATACAATATTGTAAAGTAATTAGCCTCCAATTAAAATAAATAAATTAAAAAAATTAAAATTCAAAAAAAAAAAAAGAATTACAAACCAAGTGAAAGTCAAGCCATGGTTGATTGTCAGGGTAACCTAGAAAGTTCCTCTTCTCCCTCATCCTGTTTAATAAACCAAATCTATTTTCACTCGGCCATCCCATTGAATACACCCAGAATCCTACCATCTTCCCTAAATCAACAGTAGAGAAATATCTTTAATACAAGTGAGCCTTTGAAAGTGGTTAGTATGGGGAAATGTGGTTTCTATGGACAAAAGGCTCAGTCCTGAGAACATGATGGCACCTGACAGTCTCCCAGAACAGAACTGAGGATTTTCCCTGTCCTGATGTACATCTACACTAATCCAGCTGTCCTTATGTCTCCTTGCTTAATGGAGAAAAAACAGGATGACCAGAGGCGGAGTAAAGAGAAGAATAAAATGTGCATCCAAAAACTGGGCACTGGTGAGGAAAAAAAAAACATTATTTTATGTTTAGGAACATGGTCCACTGTCTAAAACCCTGGAAAACAGAGAAAAACAAACACAATTCAAGTGATAGATTCTTTAGCTGTTATTAAGCCAGTTCTAATGAGCTGCACTGGTGTGCGTGCAGGGGGAGAGGTGCAGAGAGAGGGAGATGAGAGCTGAGAATAAAGGGAAGAAAGAAAAAAAAAAAAATGGGGTCAGGCTCTGCAGCAGGGAGGTTTGGCAGCTCTGGTTCCTAGAGAAGCCAGGCCTTGTGATTCATCACAGACCAGATTCCTGCTGACTTCAAAGAGAGATGTTCAGGGGGAGAAGATGCCAGCATCCAGGAGGGAGGCAAGTCTGGCCAAGTAATTGTCATGACCCCTGAAAATGTATGCTACTCATCTAGGGGTGATACTAAACTCTGGTTTGTGTAGCAGTCATCACGCTAGCAAAGAATGGGAAAGAGAACTTAATGGTCTCAAGCTGAGGCATCTCTCTCTTCCTCTCTGTCCCTCTGCTTTACTTTTGTGGATGATGACATTGTTGTTTATCTTAACATGTCTCAAAGCCCTGAACTTTGGGGAAGGACAGCATGGATATAATCCTTTCGATCATTTTATTAAAAATCAGGGCAAAATTAAAACCTCGTTCAATCAGAAAAGATTATAGGTGTTTGGCCTTATAATTTGCCTCGTTCAATCAGAAAGGATTATAGGTGTTTGGCCTTATAGTTTGCTAGCCATCTAGTCCTGACTCCACAATCAAGTGACAGGTGAGTCTGTATGCTGCTGCTGCTGCTGCTAAGTCGCTTCAGTCGTGTCCGACTCTGTGCAACCCCATGGACTGCAGCCCACCAGGCTCCCCCGTCCCTGGGATTCTCCAGGCAAGAACACTGGAGTGGATTGCCATTTCCTCCTCCAATGCATGAAAGTGAAAAGTCAAAGTGAAGTCGCTCAGTCGTGTCTGACTCCTAGTGACCTCATGGACTGCAGCCTACCAGGCTCCTCCGTCCATGGGATTTTCCAGGCAAGAGTACTGGAGTGGGGTGCCATTGCCTTCTCCAGGTGAGTCTGTATAGAAATAGCTAAAGCCATTTCCAGTGTCTGCATCTTCACCACAAACCTCCTCAAACAGTAGAAAGTGCCTAGGAGACTTTGAGGGTAGACCCTGACAATATGGAACAGTAAAAGTTACACTTCCTACTTTTAAGGAGCTTCCAATCTAATTACAGAAATTAAAAGACAGAAGAAGCAAAACACAGCTGCAAAGTCTGTGGGTTCTGAGCATGGCCAGATGGGCCCAAAGACTAATCGTGGGCTTGTTTCCACTTGAAATTTGACTTTTTTATTTTGTTCACTGTTTTCAATTTCCTCACCCTTGTGGTCTGGATGAAAATCAAAGAGCTCAGTTTTAGACAAATGAACAGTTTGAGGTGATAAGTGGAAAATGAAAAGGAATTAAAATAGTGCAATGGGAAGGTAAACCTAAGTGGGAGAAAGAGGGAGAGATCTGAAAGTCATCTGGGAAGAGGGGATGGTCAAAGCTTTAGGGCATCTTTGAGAAAGTGAGGGGAACAAATGCTGAGGAGAGTAGCAGGAGGTCAAGCATAACCAGGGTGAAGATGGCAGAGAAGGAGGAGGACCAGAAGAGAGGTGTCTGGTGAACCAAAGGTGATAAGTGTTCCTCAGGCAAGGGGAGTCAAGGCTGAGAATGACAATCATTTTGTAAAATCTGTTAAGGCAGGAACCACACCTGTTCAACTCACTGCTATTCCCAGGACTTAGTACAGCCCATGCCACAAAGCAGATACTTATAGATATTTATCTAATTAAGGAGATTGTTGGGATCCAGACAGACTTAAGTTCAAAGCCTCCATTCAAAGACAGTAGTAAAGGATGCCCCTCTCTCAAGTAACTTGTTTTCTGATTTAGCAATGTATCTGGTGCTAAATAAAGTCAAGTCCATTTTTAAGGCAAAGGTGAATGGGGGGGGGGTGGTAGTTCAGTTCCACGTTGATATAGATTTACCGGAAATGTGGTTTGGTTTTGTTTTGTTTTAAAGATGATTTTCACAGATTCCAAATATGAAACTCAATATCATTTACTCTTCAAAAGTGGTGAGAAAGTTCTATGTTCTGAAAGGTCACAATGGGTCACAAAGGTCACAAAGGTCACAAAGACAGCCAGAGAAGGCTAGAGTTTTAAATTCTGCCTTCTGTGAGAAGTGGGATTTGCAGGGTCAAAGTGGAGGAAGAGGGTCCTTCCAGATAGGCAGTTTGGATGAGAGGTTGGGGACAGGGCATGGGGAGGCTGACTGCCAGGAAGTCAGTGTTAGCAAAGGGCAAAGGCAATACATCATCAAAGTGGGAGTGGGGTTAGTTGATGGAGGGATACCTTAGGAGACCTGAGACCTGTGTTCTACCTAGATCTACCCTATACTGGCGTGTGTAACTAAGGCAAATAACCTAAATTCACCAAGCCAAAGGTTCTTAATTTGTAAAATGAGGACAATCTTACATAATGAGATTATGTTAGGATTACATGAGATTATGCAAAAAGCACTTCCTAGTGGGCTTCCCTGGTGGCTCAGCCGGTAAAGAATCCACCTGCGATGTGGGAGACCTGGGTTTGATCCCTGGGTTGGGAAGATCCCCTGGAGAAAAGAACGGCCACCCACTCCAGTATTCTGGACTGGAGAATTCCATGGACTGTGTAGTCCATGGGGTCGCAAAGAGTCGGACACGACTGAGCAACTTCCACTTTTACGTACAGTTAAACTCTTGGCTAAAGGTTAGTAATGTGTCAATCATTGGGCTGAGAGAGGAAATACTTTTTCTGAAGAAATTGGCCAATGCTTTACCCTTTGTCATTGTGGTTTGTGAACTTTTGCTATACTCACAACATGAAAAGTAGATAGGAAATTCTGTTTTGAATGAGGGCTAGAATAGTATCTAAAGAAAGAAAAATGAAGAGATGCAATCCTAGGGCGTGGGAAAGCTCCAAGGGAGGGTGAGGGAGGGACATTTTCCAATTCCCATCTAATGTCGCAATTGTTGGTAAGACCACAAAGACGGAGATGACGGATGGGGGTGACAGACATGAGGTCACAGGAAGAAAGGAAAGGTGAGGTGGGGAAAAGACTAAGGAAAAGTTAGGCCAGGTATTTCAGACCCTTCCAGAAAGCGCTCCAGTGCCAGAGAATATACATCCTACTCTATGCTCTGGTATATGACAAGGTTTCAGATTGGTGCTATATCAAAAGAAAGCAAGAGACAAACTCTCATTCACTAAAAAAAGGTAGGCAATATCAAGACATTGGGCAAAGACAGAGCACAGACTTTAGAGTCAGACAAACCTGAGTTCAGTGGACATGAACTTGAGCAAACTCCAGGAGATAGTGGAGGACAAGGAAGCTTAGCATGCTGCAATCCAAGGGATCACAGAGAGTCAGACATGATTTAGCAATTGAACAACAGACTTGAGTTCCTTACTTACCTCAGGAACTTGATCAAGGTACCTGTTTATGTGAATAAGAAAAGTTAGTCTTTCCTCATAGATGTGGGTAGGAAAATTAAATGAGATAATATATGTAGAAGGATCTAATGCATAGTGAATGCTCAATTAACTAATCTATGCTGGTTCAGGAAGAAGGCAGCACATGGTTAAATGCAAGAAACAATTGTTTGGTTCACATCCCAGCCCTACAATTTACTTGTTGTGTGACTAGAGCAAGATTTTTAACCACTTGGGGCCTCACCTTACTGCATCCATATAATGGGTATAAGAAGATCTATCTCTCAGGATTTTTATGGGCATTAAATGACATGATATTTATAACCCTTAGCATAGTACCTGGCTCATATTAAGTGCTCTAAATAAATGTGTTAAATATTATCATTGAAAGATAATCAAAAGCTGTACATGCACTAAATGTAACATAAAAAAAAAATTTCTACACGAGAGATCCACTGTGGGTTATTTATTTATTTATTATTTTGGAGAAGGGGAAAGTAAGACATAAAAGGCAGAGTATGTGCACAGAACTGTAAGATACATGTCCCCAAGACAGAAATAAAGAAGGCAGAGATTCACTGAGGGGGGAATTCATGGACATTTATGGTCACGTTATTCTGATTGGCTGAGGGGATCAGCAGGCTTCTGGCCAGTTTTCTTTCCGTTCACGGAAATAAAAGTTCAGTGTGTTTGAAAATGAACTAAGTTTATTCCCCCTTATTTTTCTCGATAGGAAGGATTTATTTATGTAGTCAGAGAAGGCTTGTTTCTGCTAAGTGAAAATTTGGCCTAGGGAGTATAATAATAAGCTAAACGGAAACTGGATAAAAATATGTTCATTATGACATTATTTAATTTGTTGATATCCCTACATTCCCTACCTAATACCATGAAAGAGGTTCTCAAATAACAATACAGTTGGTCAAACTGTTACAAGTGGGGTCAGCTTGTCTGTATCTGTATGAGCTGGATCAATGGCTAGTTTCTCTGAGCTGGTTACCTTGACAACCCAAGGCTCCTCTCCAGATGTGCCATCCACATCAGGAGTATGCATATGAGAAATGCAGAAGCTCATGCTTCTCTTCAGACCTACTGCATCAAACCCTGAATTTTAATAAAATCACCAGGTCATTTATCTCCATATTAAGATTTGGAAAGCACTGAGAATGTGGAGTTGTGGCCACATAATCTTAATCGTTACAGTCATCACTTCAATCCAATTAACATGGACAAGAGCTCTGATAATTAGGAGTGAGTGGATATAAACAGCAACATTTCATACTTGATTTGCTTGGTGCAATAAAGAGTTCCCTTAGCTCATGAAATCTTAGGAAATAAACCTAAAATTTAAGAAAATAAAATGATGAAAGTATGACAGTAATCAACCAGAAACCAAGTGCTCAACAGAACCACAAAACAATCAGGTTCTGTACTTCCTTAGAGTAGATTCAGCCTGGACTTTAGAACTTCACCTCAGCCACTTTATAACCAGATGACTTTGGGTAAGTTGCTGCAACAAATTTCTTATATCTGAAACAAGAGGCTAACAGAACCTATTTCATGAACCTAAGGGATCTACTTTAAGTTACAAGGCTTAAATGAGTTAGTATGAATGCAAAGAACACATAAATGTCTGTGCCAAGATTAGTTATTATTAAGCATTAGACGTTTTAATATTATTAGATATTATTATGAATAATGCCTTAGGTTTGTTGGATTTCACAGTTCCCTTCTCTTTAAACAATTCTTTCCAACATATTTCCATGGTTTAAATAAAAACAAATTTGAAGAAAAATCTTAAAAGAGTATTGATAAGCCCCTTGGATGACTTAGAATTTCCAAGACTTCACATCCAGGTGAGTAGAAGATGCCTGCTTTGGGTCTTTGCTCAGTCCCAACCTCTCCAAACCCCAGCTGACTCATAACCACTACAACATGGGAAAGAGTCTTCTAAAGAACCATCCTTCCCAGAGGGTGGTGTGTGTATAGGAGGACAGGATGCTTAGAAATTTAAAACTATTTTAAATAGTTTATCTATGACATTCTGCCTTTTGGGGCATGTCTCAGTATGGGTTTGAACAACTTGATCATAATCACTGAGGCACACACAAAGCAAGTTACTAAGATCTTTGTTTTTCGTCAATACCCATTTGATAGACTTGAACCAGCAAATGAACTATGGACATGGCACGAACTGGGCATATAATTTGCATTTGGTTCTTAATGAAACCTTTGGGCCAGCCTAAGTAGTAAAGTCACATATGAAGAGATCTGATCAGAGCCAACAACAGATGATCATGGGATCAAAAAATCTGAGACAATGATTTCTTTTTAGTTCTTTTCCAGAAAGTTTAAAATATACCTTCCTTTGTGGAGAAGCCAAGATGAGGGGCTGCAGGCCATGCTTATACTCTCCAACCTAGTGAAGAAGGAAAAGCACTACAGGTAAGAAGAAGGACACTGATAGTGATAACTTTGGGACCAGCCCATGTATGTTGTCACCCATTAAAAGGTGCTAGCAATCCAAGAGGTTTTGAGAGGACATTTGCACACCGCAAAAAAAATAAAGTTGCAGAGTACAAGACCGGGTCCCAAGCAAAGCATTATGCTGAAAGTGCTTAGGTTTACCAGGTGAGAAAATTGAGACTGAAAGAGGTTAAATATTATGCAAAGCTTCCTACAGCTAGTGAAGGAACTGACCTAGGATTTAAATCCATGGGCCTATCCTCCTCACTCTTCTGTATTAGTTGATGAAGGCCATCTTCTGCAGAAAACCATCTACGTCCTTCTCTTCCTGTGCTCTGTGCTCTAGATTAGCCTACTGTTCCCCATCCTCTCTTTTCTAATACCTTACTCTGCATTCTCTCTCTAGCTTTACAAGACTCTCTGTAACCCTCCTTTATCTCTTATCCGTCATGTCCCTTGAGCTGTCACTTAGCCTCTTCTAATGGGAAAGGCTTGGGCCTTGGTACAGGGTTTCCCCCAACCTCATCCCTCCAGCACTAGGTGGGGCTTAAGAGGCAATGACTGCCCCTAACTCCATGCTGCTCTGACATCTCTTGATGTTGATATTACCCAGGTTTGCTGGTCCTTTTTCTGGTGGTCATTTTGGAGGCAGAGAAAGGCTAAAACAGAAGATTTTCATGCCTTATGTCAACCTTTTCAGTACCCTTACCACTGGTGGTTTGGGAAACATTTTTAGTGGTAGGAAGGCAACTATTTTGTTTCAATGGTTATTTTTACAGATACCTTCTATCTTTGGTAATGAACGCTGATTTTCCATTTATGGTTACAATGTAATGCTTTTTTTTTTTTTCTATTTCTATAACTTCTTTTTAAATTTATCTTTTAATTGGAGTATAATTGCTTTACAATGTTGTGTTAGTTTCTGCTGTACAACATGAATCAGCTATATGTACACATAGATCCCCTCCTTCTTGAGCATTCCTCCCACCCCACCCCCATCCCACCCCTCTTGGAGCACCCAGCTAAGCTCCCTGTGCTATACAGCAACCTCCCAGTAGCTGTCTATTTTACACATGGTAGTATACATATCTCAATCCCAATCTCCTAATTCATCACACACACATACACACCCTCGCTGTGTCCAGAAGTCCATTCTCTACATCATCTTTGTACAGAGAGAAGCAAGTCAGAAAGAGAAAAACGAATACCATGCATTGACACATATATATGGAAGGCAGAAAAATTGGTACTGATGAATCTACCTGTAGGGCAGGAATACAATTGTAATATGTTATTTAAAAATAAATTACTTAAGAAATAATGCAAGTTGACTTTATATTATATATATATTAGTTATACATAATATAATATAATATATAACTAAGTTATTATATATATATTAGTTATATATTATATATATATATATATTAGTTAAATGAAAGTACAAGTGGACCACAGAAATAGCAAAAGGTAGACTAAGGCTTAAGAAATATTGCCTCAAGATAAGCCTTAAATCTCATCTGCCCCAGATCAGCTCTTCTTGAAAAGTGGCCCCTATCTTTTCACGTGTGGTTCAGAACACCTTGGATGGGCCCACTTCTGGTGTGTGGATTCATAGAAAATCTGTGCTTTCAGGGCACTCAGGGAAGGAGTGTCCAACTGGATTACAAAACCAGGACCTACACAAGAACCATTTTCTTCAACTACCTGCTGCTCAGAGTGCACTCTGCATCTTAACCACTACAGTCTTTAGGGACTTCCCTGTTGGCTCAGTGGTTAAGAATCCATCTGCCAACGCACGAGATGAGAGTTAAATCCCTGGGTTGGGAAGATCCCCTGAAGAAAGATGTGGCATCCCACTCCAGTATTCTTGCCTAGGAAATCCCATGGACAGAGGAACCTGGTGGGCTATAGTCCATGGGGTCACAAACAGTCAGACACAACTGAGCAACTGAGCATGCACACAGGGAACTAAGATCCTACACGCTTTAGGTTTACTGAGTCTGCGTGCCGTAAGTGCTAAGCACTCTCTGGAGTCCGTGTGCCGCGACTGGAGAAGCCTGCATGTGGCAACAAACACCCTGTGGGCCGCAAATGAAGATCTGACTCTATCAAATCAGTCAATAAATATTAAACAAATAAATGCTCTTTAATCCATTGTCTTTTTCAAGTTCTTACTCAAGAGGTAGGCTGATACATCAGGTTTCAAGGCAGAAGACATTGGGAGATTGAGGAACTTGCTCCATATCCCAGTGGCCAAGCTTTCCAGCCTCTTTCTACCAGGCTCCAAGTATTTCCCTTGGGCTGTACCTTCAGGCCATGATCACACTCATACAGGAAGTAGCACAGGAAAGCGGTTGTAAGCTACTACTCTTGCCTTTCTTTCCACCTGAACTGTGACCCCAATTTGCAACCTGTCCTGTGAACACACCTCATTTAGGAGGAGCAATGATAAAATAGTATTTATTGAATGTGCTAGGTGCTTTGTATACATCATGTCTTTAATCCTGGAAGAACGTTCTCATATAGATGAAAATGTCTAGATAATCAGTTCACAGATTCTCTCTCTTCTTTCTTCCATTTCCCAAGAACCCAAATATATTTTTATTCACGAATCGAAACCTTGTTCAAGTTGCTTCGTTTGGCTGATGTGGTATCTGGCACCCTCTAGTGACAGAAAGATTCTTTGGTAGAAGTGATGTTCCTAGATCTTCAGCCATCTCTACAGGCTTGTTTAAGACCATCATCCTTATTGAAACTGTAACAGTCTATTTGTAACAACTAATTTTGATAACAGAGAATTTCTTATGCCGATTATAAGCTCTGATGACCTACTTGTTAAGGCTCTTTTTAGCTGTAAGACTGTGGCTTAAGCAAACGTTGAGACTGTACTGGGCTGGGTAACTGTGGGTAGTCTAACTTTCAATTTCAGGATTAAGTCGATTCCAGACTCAGGCAACACTATCAGGCTTGGCCCTTCGGTGTGGTTTCTTTTCATCCTGGGTTGACTCTGCCTTCAGCTCTGGCAGGAGCAACCTCATCAGTTCTGTACCGCAAATATTTCCACTTCAAATACAGTGGAAAAAAAGAAAAAGAAGAGCTTGTGTCCCACTGTTTCCTGGAAAGCTCACGACAGAATGTGATGTGCTGGTTGCATTAACCACGTGGGGTTCCTTGTCCTCCTCTCCCCCGCTTTACACACACACACAGAGTCTGGGATCGGTGTCACGACCGCTGTAGTGATTAATCTTACGTGTCACCTTGACTAGGCCACAGGATCCAAAGACTTGGTACTTTTCTAGGTGTTTCTTTTAGATGGTGTATTTTTAGATGTATTTTTTAGATGGGATTGATATTTAAATCAGGAGACTTTGAGTAAAGCAGTTGCCCTCCATAGTATGGGTGGGCCTCGTCCTACCAGTTGAAGGCCCTGAGTAAAGGACTGACCTCTCTTGAAAGACAGGGAATTTTGCCAGCAGATGGCCTTTGCAATTCTTCCTTGGGTCGCCAGCCTGCTAGCCTACCTGGCACATTTTGGACTTGTCAGCCTACAAAATCACATAAAACAATCCCTTACAACACATCTTTGTCTCTCTCCCTGTTTATATATAGGTCTATGTAAAAATAGATAGATATAGCTATATAAATCTTGGTATCTATGGCTAATCTGTATGTATCCTGTTGGCTTTGTTTTTCTAGAGAACCCTGACTAACGCAACCATGTCAATAGCTAGGAAGACGGAAGAGGAACAAAGACAACTTGGAAGATGTTACCAGGAAGAAGGGGAGAAGATATAGGATAAACAATCATGAATGTGCACTACAGATGGAGATTATTAAAATCAATTTGCTGCTATTTAGTAAGAGAAATTTTGTTGACAAAAATTTTAAAACATTAGGGGATAAGAAATAAAAAGTTTTGGTGGTAAAAGGGTATTGGGGGTTTTCTTCCTCCCAGCTTTTTAAAATAAGTAGACATACGTTTAAATGTTATTCAGGAATGAAATGTTCAATGGCAAGGATTTCTTTAGAGTAGAAGCAGCAGGCTTTAACTTACATGGCGTGGTTTGAGTAAAATCAGGGTGGTTGTCCGAAGTGTCTCCCACATCTGGTAGAGTGCCTGAAACTCTATTATTAAAATTGTATTTCTTTGCCCTTGAAGGCCTGTAAAAATGTGTTGTTAAAATTAACTGTTAAAGATGTCTGAACTGTTTCTTCCAGAACACCAGCATTCATAAGGTGTTATTCAGTAGGTGTTCTTCAAAGAACTCCATAAAGACAAAGAAGACTGGGAAACAGTATAGATCACCGTCCCATCTTAGTCAGAATGCATATTAGCATATTGAGGGCTCAGAGAACTCTTAGATTAGGAGACCTGTTTAACCCAGAATTTTCTAAAATCATTTGATCATGTAACACATTTCTTCCCACAAAGTACCTATTACTATTTCATTAAACTTAAGGGTTAGGTTTGTGTGTGGAGTGGAGGAGGTTTGAGGGGAGTTAGAAAGAGCAAGGACTCAGGAGCAAGAATATCTAAGTTTAATTCCTGAATCTACTATTTACTAACTAATCAAATTGTCAGTGTTGCTTAAACTTTTTTGGCTACAATTCTTTATAAAGTAAATATAATAATTAGACACCTCACTGGGCTAAAATGGCAAATATTAGGTAAGGAAGAACCATTTGTGAAAGTTGTTGACTTATGATTCACTCTCAAGAGATGCTGATTTTGTCAGCTGTCTTGCTCTCCTCCCTTCCTTCCTCCCACCTTTCTTATGCTTTTTTTATTTCAATAAACTTCTAATTTCAGAATAGTTTTAGACTTACAGAAAAGTTGCAAAGATAATACAGAGTCTCCATATGCCAGCCCCTCTACACCCCTCTCCCCAACCTCCCACCATTCACTTCTTTTTGTGTCTGTTTTGGGTTGGGAACTGCAGGAGCAGGACTGGCCAGCTAGGATCTTCTTCACAGCACTAACAATCTGCTGGGCAGTGAAGCAGGGGACAGGTAAATCCACACCTGTAAGACAGGGCCACGAGTGCAGAGCAGAAAACAGGGAGAGTGAAAGCATTTAGAAGCAAAGCATTAGAAGCAAAGCAAAGCTCCTAACCTTGAGTTGGGAGACAGGAAGATCTCCCAGACGAAAATGTCTTGAAAATGTCTTCAGAGAGGGATCCAGATGGATGAGGAATGAGCCAGGCAAAGGGAGGGAAAGGAGAGTGTTCCTAATGGGATACAGCCAACAGGGAAGATGGACAACGGAGTGCAGGTGCAGAGCTTAGTGGAGGAGGGGGGTCGCAACTTACCAACTACTTTCAGAATCACGCTCACGAAGGATGTCATTATACAAACCTTCTGTAAAACTGTCGCAAACTGGCTAACCAGACGGATCAACTTTTCCAAAACAGTAATGACTTCGAGCTGTTAACCAAAGCACTAAAGTATACATACATATATATATATATATATATATATATATATATATATATATATATATATAAAGAAAATTGGCCAGGAAATGAGTAATAAAGGAGGGGAAGTAATTGTACGCTTTTAATCATATAGCTGGAGGTGTGTGATTTGTCCTAGGAGTTAGCTTTGTACTCCTCGTGAGAATAAAATATAGAGGGTCCTTCCTCTTCGGAATCCCCACAGCACTGGCCACTACAGACACTAGTCCGGGGTTCCTGTGAGCCTCTAACGTCGCCACCACGGCACACGGAGCTGAGCCAAGGCTGGGTCTGCTCTGGGAATCCCAGCAGTCAGCCGAGGCTCCTGCTCCGAGCAAGACGCGTGCGCTCTGCACTTCAGTCCTCCCCAGCCTCCCCAGATGAAACTGCAGAAGAGTTTAGAAAGGACATGGGGCCCGTTCTCAGGATCCTCACCTGAACCCGAGCATGCCAGTCGACTGCGGAAACGCTCCCAACGGGGAATGCCCGCTTGTGCAACAACGCTGGCGCCTTCCCCGCTCCCCGTTCAACACCCCTTCCCCCACCCCACCCCCAACTCAAGGCGCAGGGTTGCAGAATCAAAGGCGCCCTCCCCTACTCGGGCGTTCCCCAGCTAAGCTTCCTCCTCCAACCCCCACCCCCTGGCTCCGGGGACATTTCTTTTGGTCTTTTCAAATAAGCTACCAACAGGTGTTCACGCTGCTGGAGAAAGGGTTGAAAGCGTCCCGAGAGTAACTGTGCGTGAGCGCCCGGGGCGGGCCCGGGAGGGGAGCACTCTCCCAGGCCGGCTGGAGCGCGGGGAGGGGCCAGTCGGGGCTCACTACTCACCGGGTGCCTAACTCGCCCTGGTGCCAGTTGTAAGGCTCCTTCACTTCGGAGATTGTTCCACAGCCATGTCCGGGATTTGGGTTCACTTGTCACTGGTGAGTCGTCTCTGCCCCGGCGAGGGCCTCTCCCAGCTCGGCCACTGGGCTGGCGCGGGACGCGCTCTGGGGGCGGCGGGGGAGATGCGCGCGTGGCCGGCGGACTTGGCCGGCCTTTGCCCGGCTAGCTCCGCATGACTGCTAGGACTTCTCTTGAGGGCGAGGTCTCAGGAAACCAGGCTACTCGTTTTTCTTGGGGCTGGATGCGAAGCTGCGAGCCCTCGAGGCAGGCGGAACATCTCTGGGTGCCCCCTGGGAACGCGGTTTGCGGCGCCGAGTGGGTGGGCGCGGGGGGCTGGCCGGTGCCGAGGATGTTTGGGGGTCGCTGCAGGGAGACCCCCGTCTGAGGCAGGAAAGGGTCTTCTGGATAAGTCCTTGCATGTCTCTCTAAGGCTGTGCTATGAACGTGGGCGCCCCGGGGCGGTGAGAACTTGCTCTCTCGAAATTGATAACACAAGTTTTTCCAACACTTTCCAACTTTGGGAATAAATCAGCCTCGAGGCAGTGGTTACACCAGAGGCTTTGGAGCGTACCGTTTCTTTCTTGAAAACGTTATCTTGGGGCTGAATGCTCCTTAAAGAGACTTGTTTACCTTTTTGCCGCTACACAGAAAAAGAAACTGTTTTGTTTCCCTTCCGGGAATCCCTCTCCTTGAGAGTGTGAGTCACTATCTCAGGTTTGCCCCCCGCCCCTTTTTTTCCCTCTCTCTCTCTCTTCCGTTTTTTTTTTTTTTTTTTTAAATCTTTCATTGCTTGCCGGACTCGGAGGCGGGAGGTAACCCTGGCCCCATTGCTCAGGCGGTGGTACCTGCTGCCACCGCGCATGCGCTAAGTAGTCTGTACTTGGCCTAGACGCCTAAGCCGCATCCACCTCTCTTGGAGAGTCCCTGCCTCAGATATCCCGGCTTGGTGATGGCTGATGGAAGACTTTGGCCTCAAGGGGTTCATTTGAGTTCCGAACTCTGAAAACCAGTGGATTCTTATTTGCTGGGCCTCATCGACGTGCCAGGCAGTGTGATAGGAATGTTTATGAGTATGATCTCAGTCAGTTCTCGCAGCAGCTGCGCAGTATCTCCATCTTACAGATGGCAAAATGAGGTTCAGACAGCTTACGTAAGTCGAATCCAAACAGTAAGAGGCAGGACTGAATTTAAATCCAATTTAGATCCCATTCCAAAGCCTGGGGGGTGGGCGTGGGGGTGTCGACCGCAACTATGTCCAGAGGACACCAACAAGAGTTTTAAGAAAAAAAAAAGATAAAAAATCGATGTCTGGAACCGTCTTATGGTTGGAAAAAAAAATTCTCCCTGGTCCTTTTGGAAGTAATGTACGATATTTGGGCTCCTTTAGAAATTTTCTTTGAGAAAATTTGAGATTCAAAGTTGGGAAACCATTTATACAACCTCAAATCACATTCTTCCTTATCATGAACCACTGCCTTATTGCAGTCTTGGTTGCTTTGACAATCTCTTCGTTCTAGGAACAACAATTCCAGCTAGTATAGCAAAATTATCAAAGCCCAGACCTACACTTTACTTTTATAATAAAAAGTGTCTCTACCAGGGGTGCCTGTTTAAAACACCAAGGAAACTGCTTTTCTGAAAGAATGCACACGTATTCATACACACATATGTGCAAATACAGATTTATTTACATTTATTTGTATATGCAGATTATAATAGCTATGATATATATTAAACATTTATTATTGTTATATGATATAGAACCTCAGAAGTGAATGTTTATTGGATAAAAAGTGTTAATACAGATGTGTAGAAAGAAAAAAATCTGATATAACTGTATCACCTAGATAGTGCTGTTTACATTTGTAGTATATCCTCTATTTCCGCTTTCTAATATGGCTCTTCAGTTTAGTTACCCAGAATCCTGCCCTGCCCCCATCACGGGCCAAGCATCACACCTCTGTTCTTAAAGAAGTTTCCACACCATTATGTCAGCTTGTGTGTCTCCAGAAAATGCTTGCTTTTATGACCTTGCACTTAGTGGGGCTTACTTACTAGTCGCAAATAAATTAAACCAGTTAAACCGGCGCGTGAGTGCTAACTACGTGGAACACAGAAGCAAATTTGGTTCAGTCATGTCAGTGGACTGGACGCGGATGGGAGGGAGCGACCATGCTGTCTTTTTTCCTCTTTCTTTCTCTAGTTCGTTCATCTCGAGTGTGATCTATCAGCAAACATCCCATCCTTTACCTCTTTCCTTCTTTCTTCCCTGTTGAAGTTAGTTTTCTTTCTCTTAGATTCTGGGTGTTGTTTGGATACAGAAGGAAAGGCATAGTTACTTTAGAAATTTGTGTGAGAAATAGCTGTGAGCACTGCTGCTGCTGCTTTTAATAGCACATAGTTTTGATAGCTTTTGTTTTATACTATTTAGGTCTATGGTTAGGCAATTACTAGATAGCCATTTCCCTGTCCTTTATTTCTTGGAGTTTTCAAAATTATGGGCAAGGGAAAGGAGAGGGCAGCTGAAAAAGTGTATTTAAAGTAACCATACAGGACAGCTTTGAGGAGAAAATAAAGGACAGTTGTTTAATTTGTAATTTATAATTTTTCCATAAACAAGGCTAAGAAGCAAGAAATAGGTTGTGGTGTGTTTCTGTTTATTGCTGTTTTTAGCAGGTTTTCCTTATCTCATGGCGGACTTGAAAATTCTTTTGAATAAAATAATATTATGAAATGTAATTTAAAACACAGCATGTAAAAACACACATTGATAAAAGATGGCAAGATTGGGAGGCAAAAATGAAATTGATATGTGAAGATCCTCAGGGCCTTCACTGCTAGCTTCAATTAGCTGAATGAAAACTCTTCTATTGTCTATCTCCATAATACAGTTAACCACCCTTAGTGGCAAAACTAGAGTTTAATTTAGCAAAGCAGTTTTTATTCTAGCACTGAGTTTATAGAAGGAGAAAAGTGAGATAGAGGCAAAGAGGACTCAAGATTTTGATGTTGTCTCTAAGTAAGTTTCTTTGGAATACTAAACAAGTAATTGACTTCTAAATAGTTAAGAGTGGAAGTGTCAGCATTTCAAAGGAACCTCTCTGAAGGCTACTAGCACTATGCCACAACTGCCAAGGAGTAATCACTTTCTAAGAGATGATCAAAAACCTGAATAAGGAAATCCCCAACTTGAAAACCCCTAATGAGTTAAGTACATTTTGGTAAATTATCTTGGGTTCCAAAAGTCCCTTAAATGAGCACATGTTTTGTAATAGGTACTAAAGATTTATTGACTTATGATGAAAAGTAATAATATAAAGGTAATAACATGTATAGCTTGTTACCAAAAAATTATTTGCAGAATCATTGTAAGTACCTTAATGGACAGTAGTGTATTCTTTTTGCTATGTGTGTATATCTATTTACAAAAGTGGGAAAACAGCATTTAACTACTTAATAAGTCCTTTCATTTCCCAGAAGACCTTTGCTTTTAAATGAAATAGATAAAATGAGTAAATAAATAAACAAAAATGAAATAAAGTAGTGTATCTTTTGCTTTGTATGTAATTGGATCCCTAGCGCCAATTGAGTATCTTCCATTCAGTCTTAAACAGAAACAAATAATTCAAATGTACTTGCCTACTTTTATTTTCTTTGATGTGAGAGTATGAGTAGTAAGACTCGAATTAGAAAGTTGATCATTGTAAGACTGTTAACTTCACCTTCCTCAGAAGGAAATAGGCTGGTTCTCCTCTTTGATCACAGTTCCCTTCTTGATTTGGAATGAGCTTTTGCGCAACTGAGCCATCCCCATCTATGGACCAGTTAGAAACAGCAGCCATTGCTCTACTGGACACCTGGCTAGAGACCCACTAAGTGAGGGGTGATAGTAACTTTTGTATGAAATTATGCATTCTGATTAAGGCTAGTCTTACAAATTAGCAATCTGACTACAAACTCATTCAGCCGATGTACTCTGCCCAGCAAAGCAAGCAAACCTACTATATGTAGGTATTGTTAAGCTGTGAACTGGGATAAACTTGGGAAATTAGAATAAACTTTTTTTGAAGTCATTAATGTCAGGCTGTCTTATAGTCGAGTGATGCTGCATAGTAGATTTAGTCACTTCTGTGTTCTGGGACACCATAAATATAACCTGTGAGAAACGTCAATACTTTTGATTTCTGAGATCAAAGATCTTGGAAAAAAGAGAGAGAGAGAGAGAGAGAGAGAGAGAATAAACTCAGAACATGTGGTATCAGGTTCCCACCCCTTGCTGAGGTTTGAGCTTTGGTTTTTAGCCATCTTCACAAAAGGATCCTTATACCTAATGGACTGTTTTTTCATATGAATGTCTGTCTTGGGCGTGATTTCAAAAATTGGGCTTACATTGCCCCAGACTATGTTTTTGTTTTTTAATATTTATTTATTTGGCTGCACTGGGTCTTAGCTGCAGCATGCAAGATCTTTATTTGGAGCATGTGGGATCTAGTTCCCTGACCAAGGATCGAACTGAGGATCCAACCCAGGCCCCTTGCATTGGGAGCATGGAGTCTTAGCCACTGGACCACAAGGGAAGTCCCTGCCCCAGACTGTATTATGTCTATGCTGCACTGTCTTGACACATACAGAATGTATATAGGCAAGTATGTATTTTTAATATTAGTTGCGGCATTTAAACGTTGGAGGATTTTGGTTTCTCTTGAAAAATGAAAGGTCTGGACCCACATGCCACCTGGTCCCCACCCTCCTGGATCAGAAGGCTGCCTCTTGGGTCCAGGTGTGCCTCTCCATTTTGACAGCCCTGCCTACACTTTGTTGTCTGTTCCACCTGGATGCTTTACTCCTGTGACCCTTCTGGGCATTTGAGAATTCTTGGGCTCTAGTTTAGGACTCGGTAATCCTCCCATTTCCTCCACCAAAGATGACTTCTCTTCCTTTCAGGCTTAGTTTTAGAAGGGTAATTATTTCTCCATGAAAAGTCAAATTCTAATTGGCAAGTGCAGAGCACAGAGGCTGTTGGTCTGTAATACTCTTCTCACATGTAGATGTACTCATCTGCTAACCTCAGATTTCGCTTCCTCCAGCCCTGAAGACCTTCCCAGGTCTTCAGCTGCGAGGAGCAGCAAAATAACCAGGGTTATTAGATACTAAAAAACAAGGTTGAGCATAATCATGAGGAGGCCCCATTCTCAGAGATCCTGATTCTGTAGGTCTGTCCTGGGACCGAAGCATTTCTTATTTTTAATGTATCACTGTGTATGTGTGTGCTCAGTTTTGTCTAATTCTTTGTGACCCCATTGACTGTAGCCCACCAGGCTCCTCTGTCCTTGGGATTTCCCAGGCAAGAATACTGGAGTGGGTTGCCATATCCTTCTACAGGGGATCTTCCTGACCCAGGGATCGAACCCGTATGTCTGTGTCTCCTGCATTTCAGGTGGATTCTTTACCCGCTGAGCCATTGGGGAAACCATCACTACGTGATTCTAATGTTTTTCAGGGTTTTAAGGACAGTTTTTCTAACTCTAGCACAAAACCCCAAATCTAATCCCAAATGGAATTCTCTAGGTTTCATTTTACTTTATTTATGACTTGATTCAGTCAGGAGTCTAACCAATCACTTACTCTACTGACTTTGCTATCTCTCTCCTGGTCTTCCCAGAAACCAGCCTTAAGAAAGAATGAAGACCTTACTGGAATAAGATTACCTTGTGTGTTTTTATTTACACACAAAAAATAAGAGCAAAAGAAATCTTCACTTATCTCTTTAATACTGAAATGTTTCTGTGTTTAGAAAATTTAGAATACTTGTTTTTATTTCAGTTTTTCAATAATGTACCTACTACAAAATACCATCACTATTAATATTATCTCACTTTCTATACAAATAGAGATGCATTGAACAGTCAGAAATGGTGGACTATTAATGGTTTTTTAGAAGTTCTTTTTCCTAAAGTGTTGACCAGTAACTAAAAGTCTGAAAAGGGAATGACCAGTACTCGTGTGTTGTTACAATTGTGTCCTGGACAGTAGGGGCCAGTGAGATTTCAACTTTCTAGTGGAGGTCTGTAAGACTGGGAAGTTCAGGTTCCTCCTGGCCCCTGAGGATTCCAGTTCTGAAGACCATTTTCAGTCTCTAGTCTGTTTAGCACAGTGATGGTTGAAGATGGGATATCCTAATGCTCAGCTGCGAGGGATTCCCAAATGTGTGTGCACCACAGACCTCCCTCAAATCCAGACTCTGAGGGAATCAAGAGATGGTGGTGTGGGCCAATAGGTACTCATTTCCTGTGGCTGCTGTAAGTGGGTGGCTTAAACAACAGAAATGTATTTTCTCTCAGTTCTGGAGGCTAGACGTCTGAGATCAAGATGTTGACAAGTTTGGCTTCTCCTGAAAACCCCGAGATAATGATCTGTTCCATGCTTCTCTACTTGGCTCGTGAATGCCCTTCTCCCTGTGTCCTCATATCCTCTTCCCCTTGTCTCTGTGCCCAAATTTCCTCCTCTGAGAGGGACACCAGTCATATTGGATTAGGGTGCACCCAATGACCTCATTTGGATTTCCTCTTTAAAGACCCTGTCTCTAAATGTGGTGACATTCTGGGTTACTGGGGTTAAGACTTCAACAGAAGAATTTGGAGGTGAGGGAGAGACAACTCAGCCTATAAGAGCCTGACTCTCTTGATCCAGACCCGGCCGCCAGTTTGGGGCATAGCTTCTTCTAACAGATGAAGGGCTTGGGTTCTAAAACTCTTCCCAGTGATTACTGGAGAGCTTGTAGTCAGTCGGAAGTATGTGGTAAGTATCAAAAATTCTCAGTGACCATACTAAGCATCTGTCTTCTTACTCTTGTCATTTGAAGGACTGCCATTTTTCACCTTCCGACACCTTTTTTTTTTTCTCCTCTGCTTTTATAAATTCTTTTCCTGTTGCTTTGAACTTCACTGAGAACTGAAAAAAAGATGATTTTTTTTTTTTTAAACTTCCTTTTCAAACCCTGGCTCATCTCTTAGGGCTATTGCCACACTGATTCTTTGAAGTAACCCTAATAGGATTCTCCGTTTCTTCCAGTAGTTTGTTTAATGCAGTCACTGTGAGGCTACTCTATTTGTGATTGCCATGTTAGACCTTGAATGTTTACAATTCCTGGGAAAGCATGGTGAGCTTGTCAAAGGGGAGTGATAAGCCTCAAGGGTGGTCGTCAATTTCTGGATCTGGCCCTTCCTGCTTTGTTTCTTCTATGTAGTAACCCAGTTGGCTATGAAAAGTGATCCATCATATGATACAATTCATTAATATAAAGTCAACCGTCATCTGATACAAGGGACAGACTCTCATGTCAGCCTGTTTTTGAGAGTTTCAAAGGGAGCAAATGCAAAGATCAATGATAGGCTAGGAGGACTCCTGGTTCCCAGCTATTCATTGCAAATCCCCGCACCCACAAGGGACTCACAGTGCCTTCGATGGCTGTGCTCAGAAACTCCTCACCCAGATGGGAGGAAGGGAAACCCAAACTCCCCTTCTTTTCAAGATGCAGATCAGGGCTAGGAAGTTTCCCCTTCCCTGCCAGCCAGAATCCCAGCCTGGATAGCCCTGCCACAGTTTTCCCAGACTAGAGGGCTTGGGACGGACTTCTGGTTTTCAGAAAGTTCCTGCTAACTTCCTCCACCCTCAACACGCATTTGCTTTGAAGGTTCATTGTAAAATTAACACTCAGCCATCTTGCCCACAATTGTCTGAAAACAGACTGCATTGTTTGCATGCATAAATGGAGAAAGCGATTAAGAAACTGATTTATAAACCAGAACCAGAGTCCAGATTTGCACCGGAGATGCCGAGTCTTCCCTTAGCCTGTCCTAACGGGGGTTATCCAATGAGTCATTTCACATACTCTGTTCAGCTTCCTCAGCTATAAAATAAGAAAGTAATAATTCCTCATGTCTAGGTTTATTGTGGTGACCGTGAGGTGATTTTTGGAAGGAATGATGCTAAAGCTGAAACTCCAGTGCTGTGGCCACCTCATGCAAAGAGTTGACTCATTGGAAAAGACTCTGATGCTGGGAGGGATTGGGGGCAGGAGGAGAAGGGGACAACAGAGGATGAGATGGCTAGATGGCATCACTGACTCGAGGGATGTGAGTCTGAGTGAACTCCGGGAGTTGGTGATGGACAGGGAAGCCTGGCGTGCTGCGATTCATGGGGTTGCAAAGAGTTGGACACAACCGAGCAACTGAACTGAACTGAACTGAGGTGATGTATATGAATGAACTTCATAAAACGCCAGGCAAATGTCAAGGGAGAATAGGTAAATGACTCTAGGGTTTGGTTTCCTGACAACACTTTTATGAATGATTCAGAAGGACTCTATCCATTCGACCGAATGACATTTTGGTCATAATATTCTCCTCACTTAGGATGCTAGATATGAATTGCCACTTCATTAACAGAACTCTTAAAATTCTGAATTTAAGAGATTGTAATATTTTTATGTGCCATTTCTCAAAATGAATTTCACCAGGTTTTAGGCTTTATGCTGTTAAAGCATCTACTGGGCATGCTAAATAACAAATCTTACCTTTCTTCATCATTTCATAAGAAATTTTCTGATTTGCATAAAATATTAAAATCTTGTAGATAAGGAAAGACTCAAGAAGATCCAGTTTTTAAATCTATGTGGAAGTGGAGCAGATGGTTACATGGTCCCCTTCTGCTCTGATGTTTCAGGATTCTACAAGATTGCACATCTGTGGTTATGATTGGCTATATGATCCCACTGCACTGTGTCTTTAATAGTCAATATGTTAATTACCTGTGTGGTTCAGGAGACATTGATCTTTATCTCTGTTAATCAGATCAGATCAGATCAGATCAGTCGCTCAGTCGTGTGCGACTCTTTGTGACCCCATGAATCGCAGCACACCAGGCCTCCCTGTCCATCACCAACTCCCGGAGTTCACCCAGACTCACGTCCATCGAGTCGGTGATGCCATCCAGCCATCTCATCCTCTGTCGTCATCTTCTCCTCTTGCCCCCAATCCCTCCCAGCATCAGAGTCTTTGCCAATGAGTCAACTCTTGGCATGAGGTGGCCAAAGTACTGGAGTTTCAGCTTTAAGCATCATTCCTTCCAAAGAAATCCCAGGGCTGATCTCCTTCAGAATGGACTGGTTGGATGTCCTTGCAATCCAAGAGACTCTCAAGAGTCTTCTCCAACACCACAGTTCAAAAGCATCAATTCTTCGGCGCTCAGCCTTCTTCACAGTCCAACTCTCACATTCATACATGACCACAGGAAAAACCATAGCCTTGACTAGACGGACCTTTGTTGGCAAAGTAATGTCTCTGCTTTTGAATATGTGCCTGTGTGGTTCAGGAGACATTGATCTTTATCTCTGTTAATAGCTAACTGTTAATAATATTTTTGCTGAGGACCTCAGGTATGTCCCCATTTGGGCTAAGCCAGGTTGCTCTGGGTGTGACTTGCTTGGAAAGCCCTTTTCAGCTAATCATCTACTTGCAACAAGTCAGTTTTCTTATTCAGTGGCCTTCACAGACAACTCTTCCTAAAAGAGCACTGCCTCACACCTCAAATTCTCCATGCCCCCTAAGCTTGCCTTATTCCTTTAAATAGTCCTCATTCCTCTTGGTTATGTTGCCTATTTCTTTGTTTCTTCATCATTTCCCTCCGTGTGATGCCTAATATTATTTGTCTACATGACTGGACCATGGCACCCAGATATTTGTTCAAACAGTACTCTGGCTATTTCTGTGAAGGTTTTGTTTGTTTGCTTTGTATGAGTTGAACATTTAAAGTGCTAAACTTTGAGTAAATTAGATACCTTCTGTAATGTGTGTGGGTCTCATTCAATCAGTTGAAGGCCTTAGTAGAACGAAGACTGAGAACCACCCCCACCCCAAGGAAGAAAGAATTCTGCCAGACTGCCTTTGAAGTTCAGCTGCTACTCTCCTCCGACTCTCCAACATACTGACCTACCCCACCAGCAGAATCTGGACTTGCCAAGCCTTTACAGTTGTGTGAGCCAATTCCTGAAAATCAATCAGTCTCTCTTTCTTCATACACACACACACACACACACACACACACTCAGTACTGGGCCTGTTTTTCTTGAGAAACCTGACCAATAACTTCATTTACATATAAATGCTATAAGAGCTGAGTCTTTATCTGTATAATGCTCTGTTCCCGGAGTCTGTCTGGCGCGTAGCAGGCACTCAACTGGAGGTGGAAATGGCAGCCCACTGCAGTATTTTTGCCTGGGAAATCCCATGGACAGAGGATCCTGGTAGGCCATAGTCCATGGGGTCACAAACAACTGGACATGGCTGAGTGACTAAACAGCAGCAAAGGTACTCAGCAAAGTATTTGCTCATTTAAATAATTGATTAATGTATCAGCTAAGATTATTCCGAGCAGAATCTAAAACTGAGGTCCTTTTGACTTTTTAATCTTTGTTATGATGGTTAATTTTATTCCTTTTTTTCCCCATTTGGTTATCATTTTCCTTAGTTTATCTGCTTTTCAAATCTTTAATTTTCTGGCCTTTTCAGCTTTTTTGAAAAACAATTTTTGAGATTTCTGATCATTTAGTTCTTTGTGGGTTTCCTGCCTTGTCACAATTAAAAACACCCCAGTTTCTGCCAGGAAAGTTTGGGTTAAATCTTTGCATACTGCAAACTTGAGCTAATATAAAAACTTTAAAAAATGCAAGCTGTGTGGAAACTGTTTACATCGAATCATGTAACAGAATATGCTCTTTAGACACATCTTTCTTTTTTTAATACTTGACATAATTCTTTGATGCTGAAGTAAGTAGGAAATGTTTCCAGAAATTGAACTCTCTGAAGCTGGTGTGATCAGATATTAAGTGAATTTGGTGCCGGTGTCTGCTTCATGGGCAATGATATTTATGTCTTTCACTGTTCTACTCCAAGATTCACATTTCTCAAATTCTGAATGTATTTTGGACATTGACTTGATTTCCAGTCAAAAACTTCAACACTAAAACGAAATGTATTAGCAAGTACATTTCTTTCAGACAGTTCCAGAAAGTTGAGTATATGCACAGTGTTTTTAGAAATAACACTAATGTAACAATTCATAAATATAAAATGTGCTGCTCCTCTGAACACTCGATCATTTAAACCAGGAATTGTGGACCTGCTTATAATATTGTCACATGATTACTGAATGAAATTAGCATACCAAGGAAGATGGGCCCTATATCTGTAGGGTACACACACACACACACACACACACACACACTCTACTGTGTATCAACTTTGAACACCTTTAAATTGTCAGTTTTGACTAGTCCAATTTTGACTCAAATCTCTTTGAGTTTAAATGTGTGGCATTTTGTTCAGTTTCTGGTGAGATGAGAAACCAGAATTGAAAGAGGAGAGCAAGTAGTATCTCACTGTTAACTCCCTCTTTCCAGGCCTTGAGGTGGCTGATAACAGAAAGAATTGCTCCTACTCAGTTTGGTTGCTTAGATTCAGTTTTCCATTATCTGTTGTAGAAGGGGCTTACTGATTTCTTCTAGCTACAGAGACTTGAACATTTGTGCAAGAATTTTCATGTGCTGCCAATGTCTGGAATGTTATATGGTTAGTATGTTTAATTCCTGACTGTCACATAGAGCAAAGTTTGTGATAGAATAAGGATCCTAAAACATGGGTGATTTTCGTTTGAAAGCCCTTCCCATCTTAACAGTGAATGCTTTGGTGTGATTTCAATCACATTATTTCCTCAAGTGTCCAATTCAGTTACTGTTCATTAGCTATTGATTCTATGATTTAGAAGAGGGACTAATATTAAGATGATCTTCTGTAGAGAAGGTAAGAATTGGTTGGGGAACTGTCATCTTGAAAAGAGAAATTGATACTGATGAATATCTTTAGTTCAGAGCTGCTTTAGACAAAGACCATAGATTCAAATGTGTTTTAAAAAGTAAAAGTCAGGCAAATATAATGTTAAAAAATCAAAAAATTCCCAAATGATTAATATATTACAAATAACATGCCCCTGTGCAAGTCTGCTTTTGGAAACTTAAAATTCATTTTCGATTATAAACAGTGTTACGCATATAATTATAATTTATATATTATATATAATATAATTTCAATTATAATCAGTGTTACGCATCTCTGTATTCACAGAGTAGGTGCTAAAGAAATGTCTGTTGGGTTGTAAAGGCAGTGGTTTGATAGTGAAGCCAGTACACTGAGGCATAATTCCTCTGATCTGTTTACCAGCTCCAGTTATTCTTTAAATAGAATTGTTGACATAGAAAAAGTAAGCTACATTTTATGGTGAGTTGGGTGTAGCAGGAAAAACACTGTAATCTGAGTAATATGACTTAGACAAGTCCTAGCTCTCTGCTTTTTTGCTCATGAGTGACCCTGGATAAGTCAGGTATTCTCTTGATATTTTGGTGTGATTTTTTTCTCCTGGAGTCTGGATGTTAGTAATAGATTTTTGCTTTTTTATTTATTTTTAAAATATTTTTCTTCCTTTCTTTCTTTGACTGGGCTGGGTCTTAGTTGCAACATGTGAATCTTTGTTGCTGCACACAGACTCTCTCTAGTTATAACATGTGGGCTCCAGAGCTTGTGGGCTTCAGTAATTGTGGCACATGGGCTTAGTTTTTCCATGGCATGTGGGATCTTAGTTTCTCCAACCAGGGATCAAATCCATGTCTTCTGCATTGCAAGGTGGATTCTTAAGCACTGGACTACCAGGAAGTCCCTGGAAATGCATTTTTAAATCAGCCATCCCAGAAGGAAAAGATGGCAACCACAGCTCCTTCATCCTTCCTTCCTTGGAGGTCCCATGGTATCTTGTGACTTGGGAATGCAGGCTTTGGTGACAAAGGGGGAAGGGCTAAAAGGGAAGATTTGGGGACTCCTGTGACAGTGATTTATACACAAAGAATATTCAGTTCCCTTAACCCAGAACATGCCATGAAGTAGAAAAAATAATGTATGCCATGAAAAATGTGAAAAATGACCTTGAGGGAAAAAACCCTCAGAACTAGTAGTTTAAAAAATTTTGACGCTTGGCAATGAATTTACATATTCCACACAGAAGGAAAGATTATTTAAATTTGTGTTTAGAGAGACAAACAATAAATGTTCAGAAAACCTGAGAAAGGGATCAAACGGACATTAACCCCAAATGTTTCTATACATTTTAGGAGCTCATTTTTCTGAGGAACTCAAGCCTACAACTGACTAAGATAAATTTGACACAGTGTCCCTTATGGATTTTGTCTCCCAAACAAAGGAACCAATATTAAAAGAAGTTCATTTTTCCTGAATAAAAGTGAAAAAAATCCTGTTGGATTTATTGTGAAAGCCACCAGGCTCTTATGTCCATGATTCTCCAGGCAAGAGTACTGGAGTGGGTTGCCATTTCCTTCTCCAGCAGATCTTCCCCACCCGGGGCTTGAACTTGAGTCTTCTGCACCGTTGGCAGATTATTTACTGTCTGAGCCACCTATTAGTGCTGGTTAACCAGGAAGGAGTTCATCAGCACTGAATATTCTGTCACTATATATAAAAAAGGAAGAAATCGAACATGCTGTAAGCGAAGTAGCAGGTTTGGGAGAAACGACCACTTTTTATCCTCACAGCGCTTCGAGACAGAAAGTACTGTTGTCGCTTACAGATCAGGACCTTGAGGATCCCTGAGGTTATCTAACTTGCCTAAAGTCAATGTCGACTGCAGAGCTAGGATTCAAACCACAGTTGTTTTGAAATTTCATGTATTTTCCCAGTCTGCTTCGTTGTCCCTTGAGCTACCATCTGTGATGCTGTTTCTCAGGTGGTTTGGAGAACCCGAGGTTTGGACTGTTATGCACTTGACCTGCTCCTTTTTTGGAGATGGGTCAGTGGAAGAATGGAGCCTATGTTGATCTGTGTGCAGCAAATAAAATACATACGTTTGGGGTGAGTTAACACCTTTTTACCCAGTTGCTTAGTTCAGAAGTCAGTAAAATTCTCTTCATGCTTTTCTTTTACAGATATTTATCTCTGTTTCTGGACCATTGTCTAAAGGTGAAAATGCCCACATGGCTGGTATCAACTCTGAGGGGCTGAAATTGAATATTACTGAAGCGAACTCCTGCCAAGAAGGCCTGTATCGTGAGCATCAGTTTTGTTGTCAGCCTTGTCCTCCTGGTATGTTATACACACACAAACAAAAAAAATCCAGTAATCAGAGTGAAAATCCGTGTGAGGACTAGCATGTGGTAATAATGAAGAGAGTGTTTTTACAGCATTTAGTTCTCCTGCATTATGGCATGACTGAAAAGAAAAAACAACTATGACATTATTTTCCCAAGACTGGCTTAATTTTTAAATTTGTTTACTTTTTAATTGAAGGATAATTGCTTTACAGAATTTTGTTGTTTTCTGCCAAACATCAACACTAATCAGCCATGGGTGTACATATGTCCCCTCCCTCTTGAATCTCCTCCCCATCCCACCCCTCTAGGTTGTCACAGAGCCCCTGTTTGAGTTCCCTGAGATACACAGCAAATTCCTGTTGGCTGTCCATTTTATATGGTAATGTAAGTTTCCATGTTACTCTCTCCATACATCTCACCTTCTCCTCTCCTCTCCCCATGTCCGTAAATCTAGTCTTTATGTCTGTTTCTCCATTGCTGTCTTGCTAATAAATTCATCAGTACCATCTTTCTAGATTCCATATATATGAATTAGTATATGATATTTATCGTTCCCTTTTTGACTTACTTCACTCTGTATAATAGGTTCTAGGTTCATCCACCTCATTAGAATTGACTCAAATGTGTTCCTTTTTATGACTGAGTAATATTTATCGTGTATATATACCACAACTTCTTAATTCATTCATCTGTCGATGGACATCTACGTTGCTTCCGTGTTCCAGCTATCGTAAATAGTGCTGCAACGAACGTTGGGGTACATGTGTCTTTTTCAATTTTGGTTTCCTCAGGGTATATGCCTAGGAGTGGGACTGCTGGGTCATACAGTGGTTTTATTCCTCCAAGACTAGCTTATTTTATCTTTATCACACTGGTTTGATGTGAACATGAGTAAATATAATTTGTAAATCACATGTAACTCACAAGTGAGAGGACTTATTTGCTTAGCTCCATTTTTCAATAGCCAAAAAAGACTAATTTGTGGATATTAAAACTTGCCACATCAGAACTGGTTAGAATGTATCATAATAATTGTGGAGCTCTAAATGCAAGAAACTTCTACCCTTAAGAGATATGTCTCAACACTTCCCTTCAATCAGAAAGTCTCTAAGAAGAATGTTTGTCCTAGCACTGAAGCCTGAAAAATACATTTGCATTTTGCAACCGAATAAGTAGATGAGCTAGAAAAGCAACGAATAAAAACCAACCATTTTTTTTTTAAATCAGTATTTTTGAAATGAAAACCAATTTCAGATCGGAAATCCTCTGAACACTAGCAAATTAAAAGCTAAGCAAAATGCAATTGTGCAGACTTTCATTTTCAACACGGAGTAGAGTTGACTACTATGTTATACAGATAAGCATTTCCCAGCTGCATCATGAAGGAAGACAGGAAGATAAAGAAAAACAGCACATGGGCATATATAATAGATTAAGAGAACCATAAAGGATGGTAGTTGGAGAAGGCAATGGCACCCCACTCCAGTACTCTTCCTGGAAAATTCCATGGAATGAGGAGCCTGGTGGGCTGCAGTCCATGGGGTCGCTAAGAGTCAGTCACGACTGAGCGACTTCACTTTCACTTTTCACTTTCATGCATAGGAGAAGGAAATGGCAACCCACTCCAGTGTCCTTGCCTGAAGAATCCCAGGGACGGGGAAGCCTGGTGGGCTGCCGTCTATGGGGTCGCACAGAGTCGGACACGACTGAAGTGATGCAGCAGCAGCAGCAGCAGCAGCAGCAGCAGCAAAGGATGGTAGTAGGTTTCGTGTTTGGGTTTCCGGGCCTCCAGTACTTAAGCTGCTAAACAGATGTGGGCCCTGTTTATGAAAAGATTCTAACAGTCTTACTTGGCCTTCTCTCCAGGTTTTAACAACCCTTATGGAAAATCTGTCATAATCCAACTATATTTAAGCCTGTTTATATTTAGTCTCCTCCAAATGAGAATAAAGACTGGCTTCCTGGCTTTTTGTAATCTGCTGGTAAAGAATCCGCCTGCAATGTGGGATACCTGGGTTTGACCTCTGTGTTGGAAAGATCCCCTGGAGAGGAGAAGGAAATGGCAATCCACTCCAGTACTCTTGCCTGGAAAATCCCATGGACAGAGGAGCCTGGTAGGCTACAGTCCATGGGGTCGCAAAGAGTTGGACATGACTGAGCGACTTCATGCTCACTCACAAACACCATCTATTTGTCTTATGAATTGAGATCTTTACTCATATTTTTAAACGCTAAAATGCAAATTAAAATGAAGATAATATGCTTTGTATATCAAGCTGTTAAGGACTTTTGTTTGCTTGCTCTTTTTGTTTTGCTTGGTTTTATTTTCATTTTCGAAGTGATCTCAGTCTTAGTGAGTTTACTTATGAGATAAGCAGACTCTCCTACATCACTCTTGGAATGTCAATTGTTAAAACATTTTAAGAAAGAAATTTGGATATGTGGGTCAAAAATTTGAAAATCTACTGATACTATAATAGATTTATGGAAAAATGTCTTAAAAAATAGTAAAAAATAAAATAAATATATGCATAACATTTCACTGTGATATCCAATGATGTGAGGTTAAGTAAATTTCAAAGTATTCAAAGATTGGAATACTATGTATCAATCAAAATCATGTTTTCTGATATATTTCTGATATAAACCTCAATGTATATAAATTTCCTAAAGAGATTTCTAACTAATCTGCTGGCTGGATTAACTGATTCTCTCTGCTCCATCTCTAAAACATCCTAGATGGTGTCCAATATGTACTAAAAATCTTCCCACTTCTATTCTTTTTTGAAAAGAAATTTAAGCTTATCAGTATCCAAATTGCTTCCAAAAATTTTTGCAATAGTAATATATAATTTAACATTACATAAATCAGTAAACAAATACACAGAAAAAACATTTAATTTCTACGAAAATTATTTTTAATGCTTTGGAGAATTTCAGTAAAGTCGAGTTACTAAAAAAAATTATTAATGAATTAGGTGGAGGCAAAATACATGGGGAAAATAATGAAACTATGAAAGCCTTTCATACAGATTATTGAAGTCTTTAACTTTTCTTTCCGTCAAAAACAAAGGAAGAAGGAGAAAGAAAAAAGAAATTGTGAGTGATACATTTTGGATGTGACTTAAGTGAGAAAGAAGCTGGAATTCTAATAAGTTGTTTCTATATCACAAGAGTGGCAAATAATTATACAGTTATACTTTATAAACTGAATTATTTATAGTAATTTTTCTGTGATCCCCTATTTGAATTGACATTTTTTTAATCAAAAAATATATATGCAATGTATGCAGTGTACCATAGAATCCTTCTTATTGAATATGGTGATGTGATAAGGACTTTTTTGAGTAAAAAAATGTCACTTCACATAGGGGATCACATACATACCTATGTGTGTGTGTATATATATATATATATATACACACACACATACATATACACATATGTGTGTATGCATACATATACTAACATGTATATACGTGTATTTATATGTGTAGGAATGCACCAAAATAATGTCTCAGTGGTTGATATATAGGTGCTTTTTACACTTTCCTAAAATTTATACAGTGAGCATATATAGTAGTATACTCAGAAACAAATATATTTTAAAATATTATTTTCAAGAAAACAACTCCTTTTTTAATATTTTGATAAATTTAGGTTTTATCCATTGGAAGAAAGAAAGAACTTGTGATATTATATCTCTGTCATGCCATAGGCATTCTGCAAGGTAATTCATTAAAGAGGTCAGTCCATTTAGAAAGCAGTATTATTCTACTGGCAAGCAATTAAAGTTGTACTTTGACTTGGTTTTCTTAAACATACTGCTGCAATGATATAGAACCCTGATGCCCTGTATTTAAATTGGTTCCGAGTTTCCACCATTTGTTTATTTTTTCTATTGACATACCGTTGTCTTTGTTTACTAAAGTATTGTATATGTTTAAATTTCATGACTTGTTTAGGTATTGAGTAGTATTTTGTTTTATCAAAAGGAATGCTGTGAAAAGAAATTATTAAGAATTTCTATGTTCCTAGATTTCCTAGGAACAATTTCTAAGTTCCTAGATTTCCTAGGAACAATTTCTATGTTCCTAGGAAAGATAGTATACATAATTTTTGCTCTGCATGCGAATAGGGCAGATTAAACTTTAAAGTGCATTCCAGCTCTCTTCAGGAAACATCCTGCAAGATAGTACTGGACACTTTGCTAACATCCCATTGGCTAGAATTTAATTATATGGCCATGCAAAGGAGGCTGGGAGATGTAGTCTTGACTCAGGGCAGCCATGTCTCCTAGTAAATATTCTCTTCTTATGAGAGAAGGAAAAATGGATATTAGGTGAATCAGGGATCTCTGCAACATTGACTGATCTTTTACAAAGTTCTAAATTAAGAAAAATGTAAAGACATTGTAATGTGTTGATCTATGTAGTAATCACCATTTGCAGTTAGGTTTTTGGCACCCATAGTGGGCATACCAAGTAAATAGTTCCCCAGTAAAGCGATCCCAGGAAGGCAAACTGACTTCTGAGAGAGTTATGGGACAATGTTAGAAAGGAAAAGGAAAGCAAGTGAAGAATCATGCTCTGGTACACTCATTCTCCAGTGCAGCGGATAAGCCACTGGGACTGTGAGATGAAGGCAGAGAAATAGGACAGAGCCCCTGAAAAGTTTTGTCATATTAATAGTTTGTAATATGATAGCTGAAATCTTTACCAAGCAGATATTGAATTGTGTTTCATAGTTTAAGTACTGGCATCAGACACTGCTTTCAGATCCTCCCTCTGACACTTAACAGGATGACCAGCGTATTCTGGTTTGCCCGAGACTTCCCCAATTTTAGCACTAACAGTCTCACATCCTGAGCAAACAGGGATGATTGATTCTCCTAGCTATTTACAAGCTTCATTGGGCAAGATACTTGATTTCTTTGAGTCTGGTTCTTTAATTGTAAAATGGAAGTAGTAATAGTTCTGACCTTTTGTGATTATTGTGAACAATAAATGGAATGTGTTAATAGTGTGTAGCAGAGTGCTTGGCTCAACAAGTGTTAATATTATCATGTATTGTTACCATGTAAGAATTATAACAGGTTCATATACATTTGAATGGGTTCATTTGAATGGATCTGATGAGTTCGTATACATTTTACCTGCATTCTTCTGGATGGAATGACATGCTATATTGGAAAAAGTGAAACTGAGAATTTGTGATGGTCTTATATTTCTCATGAATGACAATAAGCTACTATAAGTGAGGAATTTTCTTTTAAAATTTAACATAAATCTCAAATGTTCCTTCTCTCATTTTCTCTGTATAGTAATCCACTAATCTTTTGTTGTTCCACCATGGAATCTGAAATGAGAATATTTTCTGAACAGTCATGTAAAGTAATTGTCTGAAATATTACAATAAATTAGAGTAGCACTGGACATGGAACAACAGACTGGTTCAAAATAGGAAAAGGAGTACGTCAAGGCTGTATATTGTCACCCTGTTCATTTAACTTATATGCAGAGTACATCATGAGACATGCTGGGCTGGAGGAAGCACAAGCTGGAATCAAGATTGCCGGGAGAAATATCAATAACCTCAGATATGCAGATGACACCACCCTTATGGCAGAAAGTGAAGAGGAACTAAAAAGCCTCATGATGAAAGTGAAAGAGGAGAGTGAAAAAGTTGGCTTAAAGCTCAACATTCAGAAAACGAAAATCATGGCATCTGGTCCCATCACTTTAATGGAAATAGATGGGGAAACAGAGGAAACAGTGTCAGACTTTATTTTTTGGGGCTCCAAAGTCACTGCAGATGGTGATTGCAGCCATGAAATTAAAAGATGCTTACTCCTTGGAAGGAAAGTTATGACCAACCTAGATAGCATATTCAAAAGCAGAGACATTACTTTGCCAGCAAAGGTCTGTCTAGTCAAGGCTATGGTTTTTCCAGTAGTCATGTATGGATGTGAGAGTTGGACTGTGAAGAAAGCTGAGTGCTGAAGAATTGATGCTTTTGAACTGTGGTGTTGGAGAAGACTCTTGAGAGTCCCTTGGACTGCAAGGAGATCAGCCCTGGGTGTTCTTTGGAAGGACTGATGCTAAAGCTGAAACTCCAATACTTTGGCCACCTCATGCGAAGAGTTGACTCATTGGAAGAGACTCTGATGCTGGGAGGGATTTGGGGCAGGAGGAGAAGGGGATGACAGAGGATTAGATGGCTGGATGGCATCACCGACTCCATGGATGTGAGTTTGAGTGAACTCCAGGAGTTGGTGATGGACAGGGAGGCCTGGTGTGCTGCAATTCATGGGGTCGCAAAGAGTCTGACATGACTGAGTGACTGAACTGAACTGAACTGTCATATGTACACCCTGGTTCTGAGCCCTAGGTTGAAAGTACTGAAATCACCTAGTGGAATTTTAAGTAGACAGACAAACCAGCAACTGGGACAATCCCACCTTTACCTAAAATGGCTCCCCTGTTCTCATCTAGTCTAGTCCAAGATGCTAGTCCAAGAGCCTGTCTAGTCCAAGTATGGTTTATAAGTCAGCAAAATCCACATTAGCCAGGAGTTTGTTAGAAATGCTGAGTGTCAGGCCCTGCCCCAGACCTACTCAATCAGACCAATGCCAAAACCCTCACTTAGAAATTCTGATTTAATTGCTCTGAGATGGGACCTGAGTGAGAGAGTGAGTGAAAGTCGCCCAGTGGTGTACGACTCTTTGCAACTCCACGGACTGTAGCCCACCAGGCTCTTCTGTCCATGGGATTCTCCAGGCAATATTTGGAGTGGCTTGCCGTTTTCTCCTCCAGGGGATCTTCCTGAGCCAGGGATTTAACCTGTGTCTCTCACATCTCCTGCATTGGGAGGCAGATTCTTATGTATACATAAAGCTGATTTGCTTTGTTGTACAGAAGAATCTAACACAACATTGTAAAGCAATTATATTCCAATAATAAATTTTTTAAAAAACTAAGAAATAGACAAAAAAGAATGCTATAAAGTTATTAAAAAAAGTCATATACCTGAGAAAAACAGAATAAATTATGTTTGCTGTTCATACGAGGGGGGCAGATTAGATTTTGCCTATTCTTTTTGTTTAGTTATAACAAGTTTAGTCACTACTTAGGCTTTTCTCTTAAACATCCCTTTATATTTTTTCTTTCATCTTTCTCTGTTCCCTTGCTGTTCCCTTTATATTTTCTCTACTTTCTCTGTTCCTTTGCTATAACTTAGCTTCCCCCACAGCAATTATCACCACTTGCCATCCTGTATTTATTTGTGCATGGCCTGCTTATACCTTGAAAATGTGAAGTCTTTGGAGACCAAGGACTTGTCTTCCAAGGGTATCTCCAGTTCCCAGAAAGTGCCTGGCACACAATAGGTATTCATAAACACGTCTTAAGGAAATGAATTTTCCAGAAGATAGTGTTGTATGAAAAAAGAAAGTGAAACTCTCTCAGTCGTGTCCGACTCTTTGCAACCCCATGGACTCTGCAGTCCATGGTATTCTCCAGGCCAGAATACTGGAGGGGATAGCCTTTCCCTTCTCAAGGGGATCTTCTCGACCCAGGAATTAAACCAGGGTCTCCTGCATTGCAGGCAGATTCTTTACCAACTAAGCTCTCAGGGAAGGCCATTGTTGTATAATACTTACTAATAGCAATCCAGTGATTCATTTTATTTTTAAAGTAAAGGAAAGCAAACAGGAATATGATTTAAAGTTTTGTGTATTAAGATAGCAAGCCTGGTAATAAAGCTCATGCCGACACATCATAACATACTCTGCCACTTAGTGGCAAAGGAATAGAAAGAAAGAGGCGTGAAAAGGAAACTGTGAGCACTTACTGGGCAGGTCCCTCGCAGTTCTTTTAGCTGTGCAAATGAAGTGCGATTATCTCCATCACATGCATGAAGAAATTCGGCTCAGAGAGATTAAGCAGCTTGTTAAAGATGTTATTGCTGTTAAAAATATAGCCAGAGTCTTTAGAACTTCAAATGTTCTTTTCCTCAAACAGTACTATTCTTACCAGGATTTGTGGACTTTGGAAAGTCAAATGAGACGTCAGAGCAAGAATTGGGTCATCTCAGTGGCCAGTGGCAGTCATCTCTTAATATGAATATATACTTAGCAACCTTCTTCCCTCCTCCCCCAAAGCTGGTAAAGGCATCTCTTCCGGTGCTTTTGGTCATTCTGACCTCTTTTTCATATGTTCCTATTGCTAATCATCCTATAGAAGTAGGCATAGGAACTTCCCTGGTGGGCCAGTGGTTAGAAATCTGCCTGCCAATGCAAGGAACGTGAGTTCGATCCTTGGTCCAGGAAGATTCCACATGCTGTTGGGCAACTAAGCCCATGTGCCACAACCACTGAAGCCTGAGTGCCCTGGAGCCTGTGCACTACCCCGAGAGAAGCCACCGCAACGAGAGGCCTGCACTCCACAGCCTGAGAGTAGCACCTCCTCGCTGCAACCTGAGAAAGCCCCTGTGCAGCAGCGAAGATCCAGCACAGCCAAAAATCGATCAGTCAATAAATAAAATAAAATAAAAAATAAAGTAGGCATCAGTTCAGTTCAGTCGCTCAGTCGTGTCCGACTCTTTGCAACCCCATGAATCGCAGCACGCCAGGCCTCCCTGTCCATCACCAGCTCCTGGAGTTCACCCAAACTCACATCCATCGAGTCAGTGATGCCATCCAGCCATCTCATCCTCTCTCGTCCTCTTTTCCTCCTGCCCCCAATCCCTCCCAGCATCAGAGTCTTTTCCATTGAGTCAACTCTTCACATGAGGTGGCCAAAGTATTGGAGTTTCAGCTTTAGCATCAGTGCTTCCAATGAACACCCAGGACTTATCTCCTTTAGAATGGACTGGTTGGATCTCCTTGCAGTCCAAGGGACTCTCAAGAGTCTTCTCCAACACCACAGTTCAAAGCATCAGTTCTTCGGCGCTCAGTTTTCTTCACAGTCCAACTCACATCCATACACGACCACAGGAAAAACCATAGCCTTGACTAGACAGACCTTTGCTGGCAAAGTAATGTCTCTGCTTTTGAATATGCTATCTAGGTTGGTCATAACTTTTCCTTCTAAGGAGTAAGCGTCTTTTAATTTCATGGCTGCAAGCACCATCTGCAGTGATTTTTTGAAGCCTCCCAAAATAAAGTCTGACACTGTTTCCACTGTTTCCCCATCTATTTCCATTAAAGTGATGGGACCAGATGCCATGATTTTCGTTTTCTGAATGTTGAGCTTTAAGCCAACTTTTTCACTTTCCTCTTTCACTTTCATCAAGAGGCTTTTTAGGTCCTCTTCACTTTCTGCCATAAGGGTGGTGTCATCTGCATATCTGAGGTTATTGATATTTCTCCCAGCGATCTTGATTCCAGCTTGTGCTTCTTCCAGGCCAGCGGTTCTCATGATGTACTCTGCATAGAAGTTAAATAAGCAGGGTGACAATATACAGCCTTGACGTACTCCTTTTCCTATTTTGAACCAGTTTGTTGTTCCATGTCCAGTTCTAACTGTTGCTTCCTGACCTGCATATAGGTTTCTCAAGAGGCAGGTCAGGTGGTCTAGTATTCCCATCTCATTCAGAATTTTCCCCAGTTTTATTGTGATCCACACAGTCAAAGGCTTTGGCATAGTCAATAAAGCAGAAATAGATGTTTTTCTGGAACTCTCTTGCATTTTCCATGATCCAGCGGATGTTGGCAATTTGATCTCTGGTTCTCAGTAACTCTTTTAGGTTTTGTCTTGGGAGAAATTCTGTCTCTTGATATGATTTTTCAACAACCTTCTCCACTACTATATTTATATTTCATTAGCTTAGCCCTTCCACTCCTGTTTCAGCAGTGTTTTATTATCATCCCTGCAGAATTCCCTTGCTGTTGCATGACCACCTTGTGTTTAAACACTTGTTCCATTTGTTCCCCATGGGCAGGCGAACGGAAAAACGGTGATTGCAAACACGACGGAGGTATACCAGAATGTGTGCTCTGCTCAGAGGGGAATGAGTACACAGACAAGAGCCATCATTCTGACAAATGCATAAGATGTAGTATCTGTGATGAAGAACATGGTAAGTGTCTTAAAAAAACATTCAAAAGGGACAAATCATGGTACTGCATGTAGCACCATGTATAATACAGTCAGAAACTGGGACCTATGCTGGTGCTATGTCAGCATACAGGAGGGAGAAGGTGGGGCTGATGGGGAAGAAGCAGGATCAGGTACCGAGTGAATGAGTAGTCTGGACATTTATAGGTCAACTCTAGGCAGTTCTTCTAGATGTAAGAGAATGACTAAATGTAAGCATGGTGAACAGGACCCATCAGCTCTAACCAGAATTGCAGGGACTTTCTTTCCTGCCTTGATTTATGCTTGTAAAATGGCTTTTGTTCTTAGCCAGAAAGAGCTCAGAAGCCTGCAGATACAAGGACACAGAAACCCAAGAGGTGGGTGGACTGCTCCCTGTTTCTCTGAGGATCTGGCTTGTCCTGAAAATTACTGTTGAGGACCTGAATTTTCATGGATATTCAAGTCTATCTTGAGGGTTCAGATTAAAATAAAGCAGAAGTACTCCCAGTTTTGTTAAGAAGAACATCAAGAACTCTCTGGACATAAAGCTTTTCTTGTCCCTATGCAGGCTCTAAAGCAGTGTTTCTCAACCCTAACTGTATAGTAGAATCAAACAGTAAGCTATGAATATTGCCAACATTTAGGTCCAATTTCAAGGGCTTCCTAGTGGCTCAGATGGTAAAGAATTTGCCTGCAATGCAGGAGACTCAGGTTTGATCCCTGGGCCGGGAAGATTCCCTGGAGAAAAGAATGGCTACCCACCACAGTATTGTTGCCTGGAGAATTCCTTGGGCAGAGGAGCCTGGCAGGCTACAGTCCACTGGGTCACAAAGAGTTGGACACCACTGGGCGACTTTCACTTACTCTCTCACTCAGGTCCCATCTCAGAGCAATTAAATCAGAATCTCTAAGTCAGGGTTTTGGCATTGGTCTGATGGAGTAGGTCTGGGGCAGGGCCTGACGTTCTGCATTTCTAACAAGCTCCTGGGTGATGCTGATGTTGCTGATCTATAAGCCATACTTTGAATAGCCAGGCTCTAGATGAGAACAGGGGAGCCATTTTAAGTACAGGTGGGATTGTCTAGGTTGCTGGATTGTCTGTCTGCTTAAAACACTGCTAGATGATTTCAGCTCTTTCAACCTGGGGTTGTCTATTTGGCATTTAAACGCTAGTTATGTTACTAAAGGTTTGATGGTTTGACTGCTGATGTCAGCACTGGATCTCAAAAACCCATGCTGCTCCTGCCCATCCTTTTCATTGTTCATTCATCAAATTGGTGTTCTAGGGCTAGAAGTGGAACAAAACTGTACTCGGACCCGGAATACCAAGTGCAGATGCAAATCAAACTTTTTTTGTAACAGTTCTCCGTGCGAACACTGTAACCCTTGCACCACGTAAGTTTTTCTCTGGTTAAAACAGTAGGTGTATCTTGAGAGAAAATGATTTCCTGAAAGGGGAGCAACACTAGCTGAGAGTGGAGAATTTGGGTTTTAATCTTGCTTTGACTCCAAGAAACTAAACAACCATTTTTTCACCCAAACATCCTGTGTCTAAACATTTATTGAACACTTTCTGAGTGCTTGATTCTGTGCTGGCTGCTCAAGCCATTGATGTATGCAGACGCATGCCTGGTCTTGAAGATCTAAGGCTAGAGGCAGAGAGTGTCAAGGAAGATGATGGTTATTATGTCCAGACCATATGGTAAGACTTGTGTTCCAGATTTTGAGTTATATAGGAAAACCTTTCAACTCTGGGAGATGGGTAAAGATAGGACACATGGCTTGAGTCTTGAAAAAAGGAAGGAAAGACACTTACCTGGTGTAAACAGAAAGGACATTTCAGGCAGGGGAACAGCAACTGCAACAGGCAAAAGGAAGCTCTGGAGAACAAAAGACCTGGCTGGAGTTTAGGAAAGACTGAGAAGGAACCAGGTCAGATCATGAAGGACCTGTCTTTCATGCTAAAGTGCTTGATTTTAACCCAAAGATAGGACACCTGATTGTAGGTTTCACTTTTCTTCCGATTAATTGGGTGATTTTGAACAGATCACTGAACCTCTTTGCAGTTTGGTTTCCTCACTCATTTTGTTGTTGTTCAGTCGCTAAGTCATGTCCGTTTGCGACCCCATGGACTGCAGCATGCCAGGCTTCCCTGTCCTTTACTATCTCCCAGAGTTTGTTCAAACTCATGTCCATTGAATTGATGATGCCATCTAACCATCTCATCCTCTGTCGCCCTTTTCTCCTCCTGCCCTCAATCTTTCCCAGCATCAGGGTCCTTTCTAATGAGTTGGCTGTTTGTATCAGGTGGGCAAACTACTGGAGCTTTATTTTCAGCATCAGCCCTTCCAATGAATATTCAGGGTTGATTTCCTTTAGGATTGACTGGTTTGATCTCCTTGCTGTCTAAGCTTTCAAAAGTCTTATCCAGCACCAGGGCTCAAAAGCATCAATTCTTTGGCACTCATCCTTCTTTATGGTCCAAATCTCACATCCATACATAACTAATGGAAAAACCATAGCTTTGACTATATGGTCCTTTGTCAGCAAAGTATTGTCTCTGCTTCTTAATACATTGTCTAGGTTTGTCATAGCTTTTCTTCCAAGGAGCAAGCGTCTTTTAATTTCATGGCTGCAGTCACTATCCACAGTGATTTTGTGGCCCAAGGAAATAAAAGTCTGTCACTTTCCATTTTTTTCCCCATCTATTATTTGCCATGAAGTGATGGGACTGGATGCCATGCTCTTAGTTTTTTCCGTGTGGATGCAAATAATACTCACTTGTCTTATCAACATCATTTCTGTGACAAATAGATTGGGTAGTATGTGCTGTAAAAATTTGTCCAAGCTCACCTAGTTAGGGAATGGGCAGAGCCAGGTTATAATTCAGACAATTTGTCGGTATTTGGTTGTCTGAAGAAAATCCTACAGGGACTTCTTGAGTGCCCTAATCACTAGTTGATATAAAAGAGGAGGCCTTTAGGGGCTAGCTAGGTAGACTCCATAAGCAGCAGCCTGGGCAGCAGGCTATTGTCTGACTGTTTAATTGCTCTATGACTGTTTTAAAATTGCTTTTGGCAATTTATGATTTTACGTTTATTAGCTAATTAAACTTTATTTTTATGTCTATTCCATCTTTTTTCTCACATGTTGATATTTTAATGCCTTTTTTTTTAACCTCAAGGTATTTTTAACCCATAGTCATTCTTTAGGATATTTTTCATCCAAACACCCAAATTATGTCATGAATTTGCACCAAGTAGATGCTAAAAAACACTAAGATCGTGTCATCTGATCCCATTAGGCATGCGTGCTTAGTCGCTCAGTCGTGTCTGTCTCTTTGCGACCCTATGGACTGTAGCCCACCAGACTTCTCTGTCCATGGGATTCTCCAGGCAAGAATACTGGATTGGGTTGCCATTTCCTTCTCCAATCTGGTCCTATCACTTCATGGCAAATAGATGGGCAAAAAATGGAAACAGTGACAGACTTTATTTTCTCGGACTCCAAAAATCATTGTGGATGGTAACTGCAGCCATGAAATTAAAAGACACTTGCTCCTTGGGAAAAAAGCTAAGACAAACCTAGACAGTGTATTAAAAAACAGAGACATTACTTGGCTGATAAAGGACCATATAGTCAAAGCTATGGTTGTTCCATTAGTTATGTATGGATGTGAGAGTTGGACCATAAAGAAGGCTGAGTGCCAAAGAATAGATGCTTTCGAACTGTGGTGTTGGAGAAGACTCTTGAGAGCCCCTTAGACAGCAAGGAGATCAAACCAGTCAATCCTAAAGGAAATCAACCCTGAATATTCATTGGAAGGACTGATGCTAAAGCTGAAGCTCCGATACTTGGGCCACCTGATGTGAAGAGCCAACTCATTGCAAAAGACCCTGATGCTGGGAAAGATTGATTGCAGGAGGAGACAGGGATGACAGAGGATTAGATGGTTGGTTGGCATCACTGACTCAATGAACATGAGTTTGAGCAAACTCTGGGAGATGGTGAAGGACAGGGAAGCCTAGCGTGCTGCAGTCCATGGGGTTGCAAAGAGTCAGACACAACTGAGTGACTGTACAACAACAACAAAATGCTAATCTAGAAATATTTGAGGGAATATGTTTGCCAGAGATGCAAAAATGGATAAAATGTCCCTGGATTTATAGTATGTTATTGAAAATGATCAAGGAATCAGTCCATCAGAATTTTTGAATTCCCTCTGTATTTTTTTCTAGGTGTGAACATGGAATCATTGAGAAATGCACACCAACTAGCAACACCAAATGCAAAGGTTATTATTTCTTTTTATGATTATTTTCTCCCAAACTCACTGTAAAATATGAAGAAAAGGCAATCCATTTTGACTCTAGGAGTACTTTGTTTTCATCTTTTTTTTAATAATCTTAAGAAGTATGTACTTTCATATATCATGTACAATGTTCCTATCTACAGGATCCAGATCTCACACAAACAGTTTATGGGCCCTCCTGATCCTCCTCATCCCAATAGTTCTAATAATATACAAAGGTAAGCTCTTACTTCATTCAAATGGCAGGTTGAAGTGACTTGGGAAGTCATTGTTCACAAGAATTCCCTTCTGTCTTCTACTTGTAAGAAAGCTCCTACCAGGTAGCAACTCTAGTATAGTTAAATTCCTACTTCTAAATGCACCCCTGAGAGCTGATAAGAATAGATGATATTATCCTTCAGCTACTGTTTCTGAGCAACCATTCTGGGGCACTGATTGGGTATTCCCATCCTCCCCATGAACAAGGGTATTTTCATTTACACAGCAGCCAAGTTGGCCAAGAATTAGAAGTAGTCCTTCACTCTACATTGAGATCATCCCCTGCATAAAGAGAACTCCAAGAGCAAAGGGATTGCAATAGACACTTGATAAATTCATCCCTCTCTGTGCCTCTTCTCCCTTGTCAAGACCCCATGTTTTTTGCTTATTTATCCACTTGAAAGACTGTGGCATACTTTTATGCAAGAGTTACTTAGTCAAATCATCAGGTAAACCAAAATTTGAAATACTTGTAATTACCCTGGGCTTCCCAGGTGGCTCAGTGGTAAAGAATTTGTTTGCCAATGCAGAAGACACGGGTTTGATCCCTGGGTCAGGAAGATTCCCTGGAGAAGGAAGTGGCAATTTACTCCGGTATTCTTGCCTGGGAAACCCCATAGTCAGAGGAGCCTGGTGGGCTACAGTCCATGGGGTCACAAAAGAGTCTGACACAACTTAGCAACTAAAGCAACAACAATAATTATTCTAGAAAACTCCCATTAGATCATTCATACAACACATGGCAGAGCCAACTTTTGATAACACTGATACATCCAATTTTTCCTTTCTGTTGGAACAAATCACTGTTTCTCCAGGTCAGCTGAAGATAAAAAAATTGTCTTGCCTTGCGAGGTTTAGCTGAAAATATAAACTCAATGTTTAAACAATGCCACTTCCCAGCAAACTGAAGTCAACTTTCTGTAACCTATGGCTTCTGTACCCTGCTGTAGCCATGTCACCCAGCTTCAAGCCAGCGAGACAGAGTGGCGATGGCCACACAGTAAGTCAAAAGCCAGCTTCAGGCTAGTGCGTGGTCACTGGATGGCTCCATTAAGAAGTGGCATATCAGGACATTCCTAACGGTCCAGTGGTTAAGATTTCACCTTCCAGTGCTGGGGGTGTAGGTTCGATTCCTGGTTGGGGAGCTAAGATCCTACATGCCTTATGTCCAGAAAACCAAACATAAAACAGAAGCAATACTAGAACAAATTCAGTGTGTGTGTTAGTTGCTCAGTCGTGTCTAACTCTTTGCGACCCGAATGGACCGTAGCTCACTGGGCTCTTCTGTCCATGGAATTCTCCAGGCAAGAATACTGGAGTGGGTTGCCATTCTCTTCTCCAGGGCATCTTCCTGACCCAGGGATCGAACTCAGTATCCCACAATGCAGGCAGGTTCTTTACCATCTGAGCCACTAGGGAAGCCTTAACAAACTCAATAAAAGACTTTTAAAATGGTCCACATAGAAAAAAAATTTTAAAGAAAGATGTGGCATATCTCTGTACCACTTGACTCAGTGGGATGGAATTTTCAAAATCAGGACAAATAGGCTTCTTTTGGTGCTTGGTTGCTGTAAATTTTAGTGAATGAATTTCTCCTTTCTTCTCATGCTTCTCTTAGTATGAGACTTTGTTCTGTCATGCTTCCTACAAGGCTGAGACCTGAGTCTGATAGATATTTCTTGAATCTTTCAGTGGTGAAAAGTCGAGAGAGGAATAAAAAAAATGGTTATTGCAACTCTGCAGCCTCAAATGATGTAAGTGTTGAAATGTGCATCAGCTATCCTAAAAAAATAGTCATTCAGCTTTTTACTTGTTACTTTTTAAAAATTAATTTATTTTAATTGGAGGCTAATTGCAATATTGTGGTGGGTTTTGCCATACATTGACCAGAATCAGCCATGGGTGTACATGTGTCCCCCTACTTGTTACTTTTTAAAAAGCAAACCTTTATGGTGCTTGTGTGTGCATGGATTAGAGGGGCATCAAAAATGAATTAAGATATGGTGCCCAGTTTATAAGAAACTTCTATACAAATAACATACAATTAAATTCTTATTAATAAGTTCTCACTTACACAAAGGGAGCTGACAAAAGGATGTGGCCAAGCTTCCATGTTCCATGTTGATTTTATTCATGAACAGAAATGCAGAGAGATATCCTTTCCCAGAGCACGGATTCAACCTGCCCAAGCAAAGAGATTACTCTGGAAGCCCACACTAAAGGCACAACTCAGCTCTCTCCAGTCACTTATTACCTTATCTGTCACCATATCTTTTTCCAACATGGAATCAAAGCCTGTCACATCGCTAAAAAAATGAGTTCCCTGGTGGCCTAGTGGCTTTCAGTGCCATAGCCTGGGTTCAGTCCCTGTCAGGGAACTGAGATCCTGCAAGCCATGCTCAAAGGAGAAAAAAAAAAAAAAAAAAAAAAAAAAACAGCCAAAGGTACACTGGGGAGAGTAACCAGCTCACCTGATGAATATTGATTTTTCTCATTTGGGGCCAGTGGGATTTAGGGTTCTTTAAATCAATGTAGTACAAAATCATTTCAACTTAAACCATGCTCTTGAGTCAAAAATTCAAATCGTTACAGTAAAGAAAATGTTAGAATGATGTTTACCATGTTTATTTTCATGTGTCTGTACAAAGAATAATCTCAGCACATTTCACAAATCCCTTAGGTTTCTTGCCTCTGTAAAAAATGAACCATTATTCCCTTCATTTCTGGTTAGGCTGGAACATTTCAGAATAAAAATTTGAATGGTGAAAGAATCCTCCTTAGTCATTTAGTCTCATTTTATACATCAAGTAAGTGTACTTCCTTGAGTATTAAGGAAGAATTGGAAGATTGCATTTAGAGTATTCTAAATATATTTTTATTTCCCTCTCTTCTTCCCTCTGTTTTTTGTTGTTTTTTTTTTCTCCCCAGGAAGGGAGGCAGCTGAATTTAACAGGTAAGATTTTTATCATTTTGTTTGATAGAGATGGCTTCCTTGGGAGTAACAGGCTAATTTTGCAGTTAAAATAATGTAAATTTCAGTGGCACATTGTGGGGTCTTGCTATTCCTTGAGGCTGCGTTTCTTCCTGCTCACTAACAGGGTTTCTTAGGCAGTGTGTTTAAATTTATAACTAATGCTCATTATTAAAAATAAGTCAGGTAACATAAGATGCTATATTCTTAAAGCTTTGTTTTCCTTCACAAGCAGTTGGGTATAGTATAGAAGAACTCTGCCTAAACTCCTAGGTAATCTGAATTGTAGACTCAGTTGTATACTTACTCTTGGTGTATCCTAGTTCCAGGGAGTCAGTGATAAGATGGTCATAAACCCTTGGCCTGCCTTTTATATTTGTGGATCATTGATCATCAGATCCATGAAGGCATTAGAAATGAGCTCTTCCAGCCCTCTTATTATATAGATGAGAAAAGAAGACGCAGAGATGTTATGTGTCTTGTCCAGAGTACAGAGCAAATTACTGGGGACATAGGAGGAGCTGGGATAAGAACTCAAGGTTGTTTCTGTTTTTATTTTTCCCCAATTGGCTCTTTAGATCTCTAGGACTTCCCCATATTCTTAAGTACAGTAAGAAGAGAAATAACTATGGTTTTTCAAAAGTGGGAATTTTGTTTAGAAAAACAAATTTTCAGAGACTGTTCTCTATTTTTTAGATGTTGACTTGGGTAAATATATCCCTAGTATTGCTGAACAAATGAGAATAACTGAAGTTAAAGAGTTTGTTCGGAAGAACGGTATGGAGGAAGCCAAAATAGATGATATCATGCATGACAATGTCCATGAAACAGCTGAACAGAAGGTCCAACTGCTCCGCAATTGGTATCAAAGTCATGGGAAGAAAAATGCATATTGCACTTTGACTAAAAGTCTCCCAAAAGCTCTTGCAGAGAAAATTTGTGACATAGTCATGAAGGACATTACTAATGAACGTGAAAATGCAAACTTGCAAAATGAAAATGAAAACTTGGTTTAAAGTGAAAAACAACTAACTCAGTTCTGAGAATATACTAAATATTCTAAATATGTTCAAATAAGTTCTGAGTAGCTATAGATATTGCTTGGCTTGGCTTTTTACTGGGTGTGTTTTCTTTTTTCATTTATTAGATTTGTAGAGCTAATACATTTGCTCAAAGCTATTTGTGGGGCTAATAGCTTTGAGCATTTCATGATTCTGCCTTCAAGGATTTTTAAAGTCTAGTTGAGGAGATGAATGCTGGTGAGAGTAAATACCCATGTTCATCTTCTTGCCTGTTAAGTGGGTAAAAAAGTGTGAATTCAAAGATTGAGATCATGCTCAAGTCTGTAACATATGATTCTGTCACTGTGAATGTAATTAATGTATGTGAACACAAATGCCTATCCACAGGTTGACCCCATTCCATGAATTAGTAGATGTGATCATTGTTGCCATGTGACACTCAACTGCCTCTAAATTACCTCCCCAGCTCCACTGGTAATTCTAGAGATTTTGCCCTATTTATAAATTTTGTTTACATCTTTGAGAGGAGTATATTCAGGGAAAACCTGTGCATATCCTCTGAACGTAAAATTTAATAAGGTTCTACCTCAAAGATCTTTGCACAGATTATTGGCCTTTCATAGTGAAATATTTCCATTTTGGATTCACATACATAATGCAGACTCAGTTATAATGCTTGAATATTTTATATTTGTCACTTGGATGAAATAACCCACTTTTTTCTCAGGTGTCAAACATTTTGATCAGGAAAGAATTATTAGATCACTGTCATCTCTCTGTTTTCGCCTTGATGTGCATCCTGGTAGACTGTGTATCCCCAGACTTGAAAGGACTTTCTAAGAAACACTGAATGATTCGTGAAAAACTGGGGCTGCCCTTAGAAACATCTAGCTTGGTTTGGAGAGACCAGCTGCTCTTATGGAAGGTAGCTTTGTGGCATATCATGAACCCATGTCTATCATCAAAGCTATTTTGTTCCATCCCCCACAAAGTACTCAGTAACTTGCCATGTGTTCTCTGTTGGTGTAAAGTCAGCTTATACACAGCAGAAGTGAAATCATACTGCTGCTGCTGCTGCTGCTAAGTCGCTTCAGTCGTGTCCGACTCTGTGGGACCTCACAGGCGGCAGCCCACTAGGCTCCCCCATCCCTGGGATTCTCCAGGCAAGAACACTGGAATGGGTTGCCATTTCCTTCTCCAAGGCATGAAAGTGAAAAGTGAAAATGAAGTCGCTGAGTCATGTGCAACTCAGCAATCCCATGGACTGCAGGGCTCCTCCATCCATGGGATTTTCCAGGCAAGAGTACTGGAGTGGGGTGCCATTGCCTTCTCCAGAAATCATACTAGGTGTTAAGAATTGCTTCTGTTGTTTTCTGTAGCTTCTTAGACAAGCCCCTCTCCCCACTATCATTTCCTTGCTTTTACATTGAAACACTTTTGAAAGTTTGTATTAACTGTGAATGTTAATAAATACTATTTATATTTATATAGTTGTAAGTTATAAGCTGAAGCAGATGCTCAGAACTACCTAAAGAGCTTCCATTGATGGAAGATGTTTTCTCTTTATGTCTGGAAATACAAAATATAAGTAAAAATATTTTATTAAAATCATGTTTTTGGTATTTCTGGTTATCTCTTTTTTGGTGGGACCTTGCTTTTTATTTTCCTTTTTTCTATTTATTACTAACTATAACCTGTTCATTAATCGTTCATCCATTCTCTGATCTCTCAGGAGGTATTTCCTTTTTAAAGGCTTTTAGTGGTTAAATCATTTCCTCCATAGGCTACTACTCTAAGAATATATCTCCTAAACAACACATAATCACTTATCATGTGAGGACTTACCATGACAAGATTATATATTAGGCACTAGAAGTGTTGTATACTGACACATGTAAATGAAATCTAGAAAAATGGTACCGATGAACGCGTTTGCAGAGCAGAAATAGAGATGCAGACGTAGAGAACAGACGTGTAGACATAGGCAGGGAAAGGAGGGTGAGACAAATTGGGAGAGTAGCATTGATATACCGAGAAGGCACTGGCACCCCACTCCAGTACTCTTGCCTGGAGAATCCCATGGATGGAGGAGCCTGGTGGGCTGCAGTCCATGGGGTTGCGATGAGTCGGACACGACTGAGCGACTTCACTTTCACTTTTCACTTTCCTGCATTGGAGAAGGAAATGGCAACCCACTCCAGTGTTCTTGCCTGGAGAATCCCAGGGACGGGGGAGCCTGGTGGGCTGCCGTCTATGGGGTCACACAGAGTCAGACATGACTGAAGTGACTTAGCAGCAGCAGCAGCAGCACTGATATATATATACGGTGTGTGCATGCTGCGTCACTTCAGTTACGTCCGACTCTTTGCAACCCTGTAGACTCTTGCCTTCTAGGCTCCTCTGTCCATGAATTCTTCAGGCAAGAATACTGGAGTGGGTTGCCATTTCCTCCTCCAGGGTATCTTCCCAACCCAGGGAGCGAAGCTGCATCTCTTATGTCTCTTGCATTGACAGGCGGGTTCTTTACCACCAGCATTACCTGGGTAGTATCCTATATTACAGTACCATATGTAAAATAGATAGCTAGTAGGAACCTGCTGTATAGCACAGGTAGCTCAGCTGAGTGCTCTGAGATGACCTAGATGGGTGGGAGGGAGGCTTACAAGGGAGGGGATATATGTGTATGTATAACTGATTTACTTTGTTATATAGCAGAAACTATGGAGAAGGCAATGGCACCCCACTCCAGTACTCTTGCCTGGAAAATCCCATGGATGAGGAGCCTGGTTGGCTGCAGTCCATGGGGTCTCTGGGAGTCAGACACAACTGAGGGACTTCTCTTTCACTTTTCACTTTTATGCATTGGAGAAGGAAATGGCAACCCACTCCAGTGTTCTTGCCTGGAGAATCCCAGGGACGGGGGAGCCTGGTAGGCTACTGTCTATGGGGTCACACAGAGTCGGACACGACTGAAGTGACTTAGCATAGCATAGCATAGCATAGCAGAAACTAACACAACATTGTAAAACAATTATATTTCAATAATAAAATTTCTTAAAAATATGTATAACTGGAAATATATAAGAAAAAGAAAAAAGTAAATAGTTCAAAGGATTGGTTTTATTGGTAAGAAAGCTAAATGGGGATTTTGAAATATTCCTTCCTGCATACTTTTTATTTCTGGCTCCATAACGACCACTGGACTATCTCTCTTTTTTAAAATTTAATTTTAATAATACATTTTGTTTAGCCCATTATTTCCCAAATGTTATTGTTGGGAGCTGGGTTACACATTACTGACAAAATGGAGGCACGGCCCCAACCCCCTCACCTCATCTCGCAGGCACAGTCCCGGGATGAAGGAATTAGGCCTTGTGATTCTGACTTGTTTTTTCCTTTCTTTGGTTGAGTTGGCTGGAAAGAATGTTAAGGTGTTTGAGAGAAGCATGAGAAAGCACAAAGCCTTCTGCAGTTATGCCCAGAAAATAAAGTAACCATTGACATTTGTTCAAGGATCTTTACAAAGAATGTTCCAGGATGAGCACATAGCCCGCAGCTTGAGGCCATGAGAAGGATTGTTATCTGAGACCTGCTTGTGAGGGAAATATTTATGGCAAAAGAAGTTTGCTGAGTTTAGGGTTTAGGAATAATTAAGAATAACTAGAAGCCTTTTTAGGAGATAGTGATCTTAAGATGCTAGGGGCAAACAGGATTTAGAAAGACAAGAAATAAACGGAGGAATGTGGCATGAGTTACAATGTAATCACAAGTTAAGTATAGGACACATAAGAGAAAGTAGGTAATAGATGCTGCTGCTGCTGCTGCTGCTGCTGCGTTGCTTCAGTCATGTCCAACTCTGTGCGACCCCATAGACGGCAGCCCACCAGGCTCCCTGTCCCTGGGATTCTCCAGGCAAGAACACTGGAGTGGGCTGCCATTTCCTTCTCCAATGCATAAAAGTGAAAAGTGAAAGTGAAGTTGCTCAGTCGTGTCCGACTCCTAGCGACCCCATGGACTGCAGCCTACCAGGCTCCTCCATCCATGGGATTTTCCAGGCAAGAGTGCTGGAATGGGTTGCCATTGCCTTCTCCAGATAATAGATAGTAAAGCCGATTCTGAGAGAATCACTGAAGCAGGAACTCGGTTTGTAGGACAACAGTGATTTCTGGAGACAATAAATCTGGGTGGGGAAAACTAAAAATGTCAAACCTCTGACCTAATGCTTTTGTCAAAGTATAAAAGAAAACCTGAAGCTTGAAATAAACATGTAGTTCCGTACTATGAGTCAGAGGCTACATCATCGTCCGCCAACACCGCTCACCCCTTCAGGCTGATTCCCTGGCTGCTGGAGCTGGACTCTGGCATGTTATCATTTCAACATGTATGCAATATAAAAACTATTAATGAGGTCATTTGCATTCTTTCTTTTTTTCCTAGTAAAGCCTTCAAAATCTGGTTTGTATTTTAGTTACAGTTTTAAACACATCTCTAGTTTGGACTGGCTGCATTTCAAAGATTCAACAGCTGGTGGCTAGTGGCTATGGTATTGATAGTTCAGGTCTCTATCTTTATTAGGGCAGGTCTGCAAATTTAACTCTATGGCTGGTTTAGCCCTACTACTAAAGTCCAGTACTTTCACCATCTTTTCAAGGGGTTCTCTTCACTCTGGTTGGTTGGAGTGTCAACATCTCCCACCCCCATGTCATTGCTGGGAATTGTTCTGCTTACAGCACCCATAGCTGTTCTTTGCTGGCTCTCAGAGTCTTATCTCTGCACATAGTAACAGCCAAAGATTTCAGAGAATCTCTGCACAGATTTCTGGAACTTTTTTTCTGTGTAACTTCCTTCTTTTCAGTACTCTGTTCTGAAAAGTCTGGCAGCCTCAACCTCCTAAATACTACCCTCTGCCCCTCAACTTGATAAGAAGACTATTCTCTGCTTAGAGTTCCTCCTGTACCAAGGTCTGTAAAGAGCCTGTGGGCAGAAGGTCTGAGTGATCATAGGGGTCACGTCATTAGTTTCTATCCTCTAAGGGACAATCTGTACTCTATTAACTGGTTTTCTAGTTCTAGACAACAGTGGGGCAACTAGTTCATCTTCATGGCCAGAAGCAGAAGTCCTACGGCCACATCTCAGTATGTTGTACTTCACTTTATTGCATTTTACAGATATTGTGATTTTTCCCAACAGGTTTTGTGGCAACCCTGCATCGAGCAAGACTATTGGTGTCATATTTTTCTAACAGTATTTGCTCACTTCGTGCTCATCTTGGTAATTCTTGCAGTATCAATATCTTGGACTTTCTCATGATGATTATATTTACTATGGTGATCTGTGATTAGAATCAGATCCCATACCAACCAGAGATGCTCAGAGGGCTCAAACAAACCTTGTGCGCACCAGGACCCAGAGACCCCACAGAGACTGAGACAGAACTGTTTTTGGGTGTCTCCTGAGGAGGGACAGTCACCAGTGGACTGCTGCAGGGGCAGGGGCTCTGGGTGCAGTAGACCAGGGTATGGCATAAGCCCTCTTGGTGGAGGTCGCCATTAACCCCACCATAGAGCCAACAGAACTTACACAGGACTGGGGAAACAGACTCTGGGAGGGCACAAAGAGAAGCTTGTATGCATCAGGACCCAGGAGAAAAGAGCAATGACCCCACAAGAGACTGACCCAGTCTTGCCCATGAGTGTCCATGTGTCTCTGGTGGAGCCGTGGGTCAGCAGTGGCCTACTGCAGAGTCAGGGCACTGAGTGTAGCAGTGTGTGCATGGGATCTTTTGAAGGAGGTCACTATTATCTTCATTACCTCCACCATAGTTTGGTCTTAGGTCAAATAACAGGGAGGGAACACAGCCCCACCCTTCAACAAAAAATTGGATTAAAGATTTACTGAGCATGGCCTCGCCCATTGGAGCAAGACCCGGTTTCCCCCTCTGGGTTTTTGTTTTTGCTGACTGTGTAGAGCTTCTCCATCTTTGGCTGCAAAGAATATAATCAATCTGATTTCAGTGTTGACCATCGGGTGATGTCCATGTGTAGAGTCTTCTCTTGTGTTGTTGGAAGAGGGTGCTTGCTATGACCAGTGTGTTCTCTTGGCAAAACTCTATTAGCCTTTGCCCTGCTTCATTCCATACTCCAAGGCCTCCGGATTTTGTTCCCTCAGTCTCTCCCATCAGGAAGCTCCCATAAGCCATTTATCCTTCTCCATCAGAGGGCAGACAGACTGAAAACCACAATCCAAGAAAACTAACCAATCTGATCACATGGACCACAGCCTTGTCTAACTCAATGAAACTATGAACGATGCCATGTAGGGCCATCCAAGATGGATTGGCCATGGTGGAGAGTTCTGACAAAATGTGGTCCACTGGAAAAGAAAATGGCAAACCACTTCAGCATTCTTGCCTTGAGAACCCCATGAACAGTATGAAAAGGTAAAAAGATAGGACACTGAAAGATGAATTCCCCAGGTCAGTAGGTGCCCAATATGCTACTGAAGATCAGTGGAGAACTAACTACATAAAGAATGAAGAGATGGAGCCAAAGCAAAAACAACACAGAGTTGTGGATGTGACTGGTGATGGAAGTAAAGTCCGATGCTGTAAAGAGCAGTACTACATAGGAACCTGGAATGTTAGTTCCATGAATCAAGGCAAATTGGAAGTGGTCAAATGGGAGATGGTAAGAGTGAATGTCAACATTCTAGGAATCAGCTAACTAAAACGGAATGGAATGGGTGAATTTAACTCAGAGGACCATTATATCTACTACTGTGGGCAGGAATCCCTTGGAAGAAATGGAGTAGCCATCATAGTCAACAAAAAAGTCCAAATGCAGTACTTGGATGCAATCACAAAAACAACAGAATGATCTCTGTTCATTTACAAGGCAAACCATTCAGTATCACAGTAATCCAAGACTACGCCCTGACCAGTAATGCTGAAGAAGTTGAAGTTGAATCAGTCTATGGAGACTTACAAGACCTTCTAGAACTAACACCCAAAAAAGATGTCCTTTTCATTATAGGGGACTGGAATGCAAAAGTAGGAAGTCAAGAAACACCTGGAGAAACAGGAAAATTTGGCCTTGGAGTATGGAATGAAGCAGGGCAAAGGCTAATAGAGTTTTGCCAAGAGAACATACTGGTCATAGCAAGCACCCTCTTCCAACAGCACAAGAGAAGACTCTACACATGGACATTACCAGATGGTCAACAGTGAAATCAGATTGATTATATTCTTTGCAGCCAAAGATGGAGAAGCTCTATACAGTCAGCAAAAACAAGACCAAGAGCTGATTGTGGCTAAGATCATGAACTCCTTATTCCCAAATTCAGACTTAAATTGAAGAAAGTAGGGAAAACCACTAGACCATTCAGGTATGATCTAAATCAAATCCATTACGACTATACAGTGGAAGTGAGAAATAGATTCAAGGGATTAGATCTGATAGAGTGCTTGAAGAGCTATGGATGGAGGTTCGTGACATTGTATAGGAGGCAGTGATCAAGACTATCCCCAAGAAAAAGAAATGCAAAGGGCAAATGGTTGTCAAAGAAGGCCTTACAAACAGCTATGAAAAGAAGAGAAGAGAAAAACAAAGACAAAGGAGAAAAGGAAAGATATACCCATTTGAATGCAGAGTTCCAAAGAATAGCAAGGAGAGATAAGAAAGCCTTCCTTGGTGATAAATGCAAAGAAATAGAGGAAAACAATAGAATGGGAAAGACTAGAGATCTCTTCAAGAAAATTAGAGATACCAAGGGAACATTTCATGCAAAGATGAGCACAATAAAGGACAAAATGGTATGGACCTAACAGAAGCAGAAGATATTAAGAAGAGGTGGCAGGAATACATAGAAGAGCTGTACAAAAAAGATCTTCACAACCCAGATAATCACGATGGTGCGATCAATCACCTAGAGCTAGACATCCTGGAATACAAAGTCAAGTGGGCCTTAGGAAGCATCACTATGAACAAAGCTAGTGGAGGTGATGGAATTCCAGTGGAGCTCTTTCAAATGCTAAAAGATGATGCTGTGAAAGTGCTGCACTCAATATGCCAGCAAATTTGGAAAACTCATCAGAGGCCACAGGACTGGAAAAGGTCAGTTTTCATTCCAATCCCAAAGAAAGGCAATGCCAAAGAATGCTCAAACTACCACACAATTGCAGTCATCTCACACGCTAGCAAAGTAATGCTCAAAATTCTCCAAACCAGGTTTCAACAGTGCGTGAACTGTGAACCTCCAGATGTTCAAGCTGGTTTTAGAAAAGGCAGAGGAACCAGAGATCAAATTGCCAACATCCGCTGGATCATCAAAAAAGCAAGAGCATTCCAGAAAAACATCTATTTCTACTTTATTGACTATGCCAAAGCCTTTGACTGTGTGGATCACAATAAACACAATGGAACACAATGGAAAATTCTTCAAGAGATGGGAATAGCAGACCACCTGACCTTCCTCTTGAGAAATCTGTGTGCCAGTCAGGAAGCAACAGTTAGAACTGAACATGGAACAACGACTGGTTCCAAATAGGGAAAGGGATACCTCAAGGCTGTATATTGTCACCCTGTTTATTTAATTCATATGCAGAGTACATCATGAGAAAGGGTGGACAACCTGGAATAAAGATTGCCAGGAGAATATCAATAACCTCAGTTATACAGATGACACCTTATGGCAGAAAGCGAAGAAGAACCAAAGAGCCTCTTGATGAAAGTGAAATAGGAGAGTGAAAAAGTTAGCTTAAAACTCAACATTCAGAAAACTAAGATCATGACATCTGGTCCCATCACTTCATGGCAAATAGATGGGAAAACAGTGATCGACTTTATTCTTCTGGGCTCCAAAATCACTACAGATGGTGACAGCCATGAAATTAAAAAACGCTTGCACCTTGGAAGAAAAGTTATGACCAACCTAGACAGCTTATTAAAAAGCAGAGACATTACTTTGCCAACAAAGGTCTGTCTAGTCAAAGCTATGGTTTTCCCATAGTCATGTATGGTTGTGAGAGCTGGACTGTGAAGAAAGCTGAGCACCAAAGAATTGATGCTTTTGAACTGTGGTGTTGGAGAAGACTCTTGAGAGTCCCTTGGACAGCAAGGAGATCCAACCAGTCCATCCTAAAGGAAATCAGTTCTGAATATTCATTGGAAGGACTGATGCTGAAGCTGAAACTCAAATTCTTTGGCCACCTCATGCGAAAAACTGACTCATTTGAAAAGATCCTGATGCTGGGAAAGATTGAAGGTGGGAGAAGAAGGGGATGACGGAGGATGAGATGGTTGGATGGCATCACTGACTCAATAGACATGAGTTTGAGTAAACTCCAGGAGTTGGTGATGGACAGGGAGGCCTGGTGTGCTGCAGTCCATGTGGTCACAAAGAGTCAGACATGACTGAGCATGTGAACTGAACTGAACTGTGATCAGTGATCTCTGATGTTGTGAAGAGTGAAAGTGAAAGTGTTAGTTGCTCAGTCATGTCCAACTCTTTGTGACCTCATGGACTATAAAGCCTGCCAGGCTTCTCTGTCCATGGAATTTTCCAGGCAAGAATACTACAGAATATGTTGCCATTCCCTTTTCCAGGGGATCTTCCTGACCCAAGGGATTGAACTTGGGTCTCCTGCATTGCCGGTCTTCCCTGATAGCTCAGTCAGTAAAGAATCTGCCTGAAATGCAGGAGACCTGGGTTCGATTCCTGGGTCGGGAAGATCCTCTGGAGAAGGAAATTGCAGCCCACTCCAGCATTCTTGCCTGGAGGATCCCATGGACAAAGGAGCCTAGCAGGCTACAGTTCATGGGTTTGCAAAAGTCAGACATAACTTAGCAACTAAACCACTACCACTCCTGCATTGCAAGCAGATTCTTTACCATCTGAGCCATCTGCTGCCAATATATATACATATATATATGTATATATATAACTTGCTGGAGGTTCAGATGATAGTTAGCATTTTTTTAGCAATAAAACATTTAAAAATTAGTGTTTGTAAATTTTTTTAGACATAATGCTAATGCACACTAAATAGACTAAAGTATAGTATAAACATAGCTGTTACATGCACTGGGTGACCCCATAATTTGTGCGACTTGCCTTTTTTTGCAATATTTGCTTTATTGCAGTAATCTAAAACAGAGTCCACGATATCTCTGAGGTATGCCTTGTACTTTGCAAGGTGAACTTGAGTCATAGAACACCCTGTACCCTCTCTGGTGAGCTCCAATCCAAGAATTTCAGGTTCCTTTGGGAGGACGAGGGAAGTTGAGAAGGTCTTTGGACTTGGTGGCATGGCTCTTGCCTTCATAGTTTCACTTGAGTGTGACTGTTCCGAATAGTTACAACCATGTTCCTGAGTCTGAGGTGGCCCTTGGTTCAAGATCACCCTTACTGTGGTGAACATGATCTGGTCTTCTTGGTGGCAGACATCACGGGGAAGAGTATCACCTGTGAGCCGGAAGGAAAAGGTCATTTGCAGAAGGAGGTCATAGATCACACAGTGAGACTTGCTTACACAAACAGCTTGGTCTTCCTCATTGGCTTGCACTCTGGAGCTCTCCTGACTCTGATTTGATCAGAAATTTTTAGCTATCGAATCAGTTTCTGCACAGCTGTCTAGATAAGTTATAGAATCAATAAAATTTAAAAAATTTTCCACACTCACTCCTGAAATGTATTTTATCTGAGTATAGAATTTAATGTTAGGATACTTGCAAGTTTCCCTCATCTCTTTGAAAATGTTAATCTATTGTCTTCTTACATTTATTGCTGCCAAAGGAATGTCTACTGTTGGTCTAAATATCATTCCCTCAAAGATAATATTTATTTTTTAACTCTGATAAGTTTTAAAGTTTCCCCTACCTTGTCCTTGGTATTCTGCTGTTTCACTATAATAAGCTTCAGTGAAGATTTATTTTTACTTAACCTATGTAATAAGTGTAGAATTTTTATCAGAAAGATAGGGCTGTGGTTTTTGTTCTGTCTGGAAAATTCTCAGCTATTTTCTCTTTCATAAGAGTTTCTTTTGAAACTCTTAGTATTATCTGGTGAAGTTTCTTGAGTATCTAATTTTTACTTTTTTATTTTTAATATAATTTGTCTCTAAATGTTGCATTTGGGGGAAATTCCTCATTATTCTCTTTAAATTAACTATTTTTTCTTACTAATCAGGTTGGAGTATTCTATCCACTTAGGTATATATTTTATTCTCTACCTTTTTCGTTCTTAACATTTCTAAGTGCTTCTTTCACATTTTCTCTTGTACTTATCTCATTTATGCTTGTTTTTCATTGGCAATGTATTAGAGTTTAATAGATTTTATTCCACCATCTATCTCCTTATAGAGAAGAGGATCTTATAGTTATTTTTAAGTCTTTTTTAGAATTGCTTTGTTAACTTTAACTGAAGCAATTTCATACTGATTTTGAAGTGTGGCTCTTCTGGAAGGATTTTCTTCTTGTAGTTTTGAGCTCTATAATATCAGATCCACACCCCCCCCTCCCCCGCCCCAACCCCTTTTCTCTGCAGTCTCATCTGTCTAGTAGTTTCATGGCCTCTTTTACCAGGGCTTCCAGAGTCCTCAGTTCTGAGACTGGATTTATAGATGTGCTATGCAGCTCACAGTCCTTGGAGACATTAGAACTGTCGCATATTCAGACAGAGGAGCCTGGTGTGCAGCAGTCCATGAGGTCACAAAGAGTCGGACACAGCTTAGCGACTGAACAACAATATTCAGTCATGCATGTAGGGACAGCTTGGCTCAGCTCCATGTCATGTGGCTGTTGTACCTAGGACTTCCTAGCTCTTAAACTCCACAACTCCATATAAGCCATAGTCCCGGGCCATATTTGGCAGAAGTTCTGTTTAGCTTTCTTTCATCAGTCAGAAAGCTCTGCCTCATTCCCCGATTTTAAGAAGGGAGGCTGGCTCTCGTCCTCAGCCTCAAGTGGGACATATTTATTGTTGACTAAACCCGTGAACAAGCCCTGCTTTCCTTCCAGGCATTGATCTCACAGGGCTTTGGCTTGTATCCAGGTCATTAATTATCTTGCAGTTGTTTTCCATTCTTCTAGCAAGGAAGGGTTTCTTCTTCTTTAGCCTGGCTGTGCCTTTTCATTTTCCTTTTAAAGTGTGTTGTGGATCATTGCTATTTGTTCAGATTGGGAGGGGCTGGCCCTCCAGAAGCGCACCTACAATTCTAGTCTAACCCTAAGGCCCCAGTTTTGTCATTAGGTGATCAGAAACAATGCTTTGTTTTACATTTTTAAGCTACAACTAACACTCAAGTTGTTTTCAGTTACACAGAGTCCTTTGATAAGAATAGAAGAATAGGGACTGTAGGATTTCCCAAGTGGACCTGAGTTTTATTATTGTGATACATCTAGAGACCTACAGATCTGGGATTAAATGTTTATTTTCTCCATAAGGGTAGAAATGCATATTTTAATGTCTTTGAGACTTAGTTTCCCCATCTATAAAATGGGGAAATTGTTTCAGCATTTAGGAGTTTTATGATGAATAAATTGAACATGTATGAAGTATATGCCAATGGTGCCTGACTCTATACCTTGGCAGATAGTAATAAAAAAAATCCAACTGAGATGCGTAAGCAAAATGTAAATTGACTGGCATATTTTACTAGCAGTTCAGAGACAGGGTGGGTTTAAGCACTAACCTATTACAGGGCCTCCAGTCATGATTTCCTATGATTCTCTTGGATTTACCATCTTCATATGGATCTACTTGTCAGGCTGATAGCGACAAGCTACTTGGACCTATCTGTGTATCACAACATCCAGGAAGGACAACAGTTATGTAAGGGGGCAAGACGTTCTGGTTGGCTAAATCCATGTGGCTCGATCTTCAGCCTCGGGTAGGATCAGGTTTCCCCGAGTTGCCAAAGATGTGTTGGGAGGAGGACCCTTGCTAAGAGGGTAAAAGGGGGGTTCCCAGTAGGAGTGCTAGGATGTTTTGGGTACCCAACTCAAACTGACAATAGAAAAATACAGTATCAGGTTGGCCAAAAAGTTCATTTGGGTTTTCCATAAAATGCTATGAACTTTTTGGCCAACCCAATACATTACAAGACAGGCAGTCCAAAGGCATGGCTCAGTGATACCATGAAGACTGCTTGGACCAGCTCACAGGCATTAATTGTTCAATACTCAGGAATTTTGTAAGCCAACTGTTAAATTGTTGGCAGCTTACTGACCTGGGTTTGATCCCTGGGTCAGGAAGATTGCCTGGAGAAGGAAATGGCAACACACTCCAGTACTCTTGCCTAGAAAATCCCATGGATGGAGGAGCTTGGTGCAGGCTACTGTCCATGGGGTTGCAAAGAGTTGGGCATGAATGAGCGACTTCGCTTCACTTTATATTACTGTGGTGGGAGTAATTACTTTGCTTTTTAGGTAGAAGAGACCAGTCTACTATGAAACCCAGTGAATGTCAGGAGACTTGCAAGTTTTGCTTAAAAGTCCTACATTTAATTTCTAGCCACCATTCCAAGCATTTGTCTGGTAACGCTCACACTGATAAAGATAGGATCAAGCTAAAGAGTGGGACACGTCGGAGAGACTAAGCAGAGCAGAGAGAAGCTCTATCTTCTTCTCTTCCATGAGCATGTTTGAAGGGGACTTTCCTGGTGGTCCAGTGGTTGAGAGTCTGTGCTCCCAATGCAGGGAGCCCAGGTTCAACCCCTGGTCAGGGAATTAGATCCCACATGCCACAATTAAGAGTTTGCATGCTACAATGAAGACTGAAGATCCCACATGCCACAACTCAAGACCTGGCACAGTCAAATAAATAAATAGTGTTAAAAAAATGTTTGAAGAGAGGGGTTCGCTTGCTGACACCAACAGTAATATTTTTTTTTAATTTTTTAATGAGAGGGGACTAATCTAGTGGTAACATTAACCACCTTGTGAGACATGTGCAGTCATCAGCCATCAGCTCCTATTGGAGACACAAACCCAGAACACAGAGACTGGGCGCCACCAGTGGCCACCGAACCAGGAAGGGAGAGCCTTGCCTTTCCTTCCTGCTCGCCTCATTTTCTCAGCTTTCTCCTCTTCCCCTTCTTCTCTAGCAACAACTTGAAATCACCTCTCTCTTGCCCCTCCCTCTTCCCCATCCTTCTTCTTTCCCTCCATCTCACACGTTTGCTATATTCTTTCCCTTTACTTCTCTAACTTGCACATTGGATTCATCAGGAAAGTGTGTAACCATAGCAAAAAATATTTTTTAATTAAAAACAAAGACTAAGAGTCTAGAGATTCAGGATATGTCGGCCCCAGAAAACATTTTCATCAATGTACCTTGGATCTACTGTGTGTATGGCACTAATAATCTTGTGGCATCTGCCCTCCTAGACGAGTAAGCTAACTTCAGCTACGAGGGAAAAAAATCGCAGCTACAAAATTAAAGACTAAAGGACTGGTCCACTGGTCCTTCAAATGCATCTGTGGCGAGTGAGGATGGCTCAGAACATATCCATCATTGAAAGGAGCATCAAGGTCAGCAAGAGAAAATGATCAGTAAAATAACAAGGTTACACTTTGCTTTCAGATGGCCAGAAGATGGCAGTGTTTCTCCTAGTACTAACTGCCCTGCTTGTATAAAAGACATGCCTACAGAAACAAAGTGGTCATTTTGTGTTTTTAATTCTTCTTTTTTCTTTTTAATTTTTCCTAGGACAGGCACAGCACAGACTGGAGTAGTAGGTCAAGGACTCAATCTGAAATCAGACAAATCCAAGTTCAGATTCTAGTTCTGCCACTAACTAACTTACAATCTTGAATTTAACATCTCCAAGTTTCCGTTTCCTCAGCTATAAAATGAAAGACACGTCTGGCTTGCCCTTCTTATGATGGAGAAGAACAAGAAGAAAATACATGGGCAAGTGTAATAAATTATAATGCACTATGGAACAGCTTCTTAACCATTAACGTGCATAGAATCACCTGAGAAAATTCTTTAAATGCATATTCCCCAGGTCTTTCTCCCAGAGATGTTCAGGAAGTACAGGGCTGTGCCTGGAAAGGTGTATATTACCAAGCATCTTTGATAAATAATCATGATGCTGAAGGCTCTTGGACCACAATTTTAAAAACTGCGTTATGCAAATATATACCAATTGAAAGAGAGATTAAGGCACAGAAGTTATTAACTTCCTTTGTAATAACACTAATTATTTTCTATTTTGAATAAAAGTTTTATGAAGTCCCTTTACTCATAGATTAATTAAATCAGAGAATTGTATTTTGTTCATCCTTTGGTGTTCACAGCAAATATTTATAAATATTTACTGTATGGTAATCAGATCTGGGGGAGGGGGGAAGATCGCCTGGAGGAGGGCATGACAACCCACTCCAATATTCTTGCCTGGAGAATTCCATGGACAAAGGAGCCTGGCAGGCTACAGTTCATAGGGTCACAAAGAGTTAGACATGACTGAAGTGACTTAGCACACATGCAATCAGATCTAGGACAGTCTATAAAGCATCCTTGAAGGTTTTACCTCATTTACGGGTATATTTGGGTAACAGGACTTGGCAGAATCATCTTGAGCTCTGCCTCTGGATTCCCATGGGCTGCTCTTTGCTTACAAATAAGTGACCCAGTGCCTTCTGATAATGGCTTCACCCTGCAGAAAGAGGTAGATGTGCAGGAAGTTTAGCAACGAAGTTTCAGGAATCTCCTTAAGTTCTCCGTCACTGTGTCTATCACAGACTTCCAGGTCTTTCCAACCAGTACTGGCAGGATTTTCACAATATCAAAGCAAAGGATTCGGCCCCCCTACTCTTCAGAGTGTGCTCATCCACTGCGTTGTTGCCCCAGCAGAGACAGTCCAGTTCAAAGCGTGCACAAGCGTTATGCAGTCTGGCCCCTGGGGAGTGGGGCTGGAGTAGAATAGCTCGATGTGACAACCCCAGCACCTGGACATTAGTATTTCTACTCTCATCTTAGGCAACAGGAGACAACAAAGCTTCCCAAAGGGGCTGCAGAAACTTGCTTTGCTGGGGCTATGTTCAGACTTCACACTAATATGGCAAGGAAGGTGCTTAAATGGAATCACAGAATTTTTAGTCTTTGAGAAAATCCCTGTTGAACTATTCTTTTTGAGCCAGGCACCATTTTAAACCTTTCACTAAAATGTTAATAAAATACCCAAAGACTCCAGTACTCTTGCCTAGAAAATTCCATGGACTGAGGAGCCTGGTAGGCTACAGTCCATGGGGTCACAAAGAGTCGGACACGACTGAGCGACTTTACTTACTTGCTTACTCTTTGTGGCGCTAAGATTCTAGCAGCAGGAGACACACTACATAATAAATGGACTTGATTGCAGTTGATCTTTGTAAAGACCATTTGTTGAATTGGTGGAAACCTGAATCAGTAAATGAGAGGTGATCTCAATGCAGCACTTACTTTTTTTTTTTCGGTGGTTTTATTCATCCAGCTCTTGCTCTTAGCAGTTGCTTAGGAAAAAAGATTGAATACAGAAATGTGAGGAGCATGGAAGAACTAAATCTGATTTAAATGTAGTATAGCAAATAAAGGAATGTGATTCTGTTTTTGCTTGACCTAAAATGTGACTCATTAATGCAGCACTTTTTGCACCCCATCCTGCCAAGTTCTTGTGCAAAGCACACTCTGCCCTTGGGCATTTTCCTGACTCCACTACTTTTTTCTAGGGATGACCTATGCCTCACACCTTAGTCATCTTTTCACTGAGAAAGGACTTTCTTAAGAACATCGAATTTGGAAAGTCCCTTTTTGCACCTCTCTTTTTTTGTTTTCAACTGAGATGAAATTCACATAAGATTATCCACTTGAAAGCGTACAGTTCAGCGGCATTTAGTATATTCACAAAGTTGTGCAATCTCCATCTCTCTCTAGTTCCAAAACATTTCCATCATTCCTAGAGAAAATGCTGTATCCATGTAGGGGTCATTTCTCCCCCTCCCCAACTCCAGTCCCTGGAAACCACCAATTTGCTTTCTATCTCTAAGGGTTTAACTCTTCTGGACATTTCATATAAATGAAATCACATAATATGTGGTCTTTTGTGTCTGCTTTCTCTCATGGAACTGTATGTCTAAGAATATTCAAGTGAAGCAGCAGATTTTAATTCTGCGGTGAAAAAAAGGAAATGCAATACCTGCTAGTTCTTATCTGATAGTTATAATCAAAGATTTTTCTGATTTCTTCAGCTTCAGGTGACACATACAATGCTTGTCGGATTTATATTTCCTAGGGCAAGTTTTCTTTGGATAAAGATACATAATAACACCTGAAACTAACACAACATTGAAAATCAACTATACGCCAATAAAAAAAAAGATCCAGAATACATGTGGCAACAATAATAGCTTTGATAGATCCTTGCATAGTCTTTCCTCAGTTTCTGCCCTTATTGTCAATAAAAGCAAGCATTTCAATAGAGGTTTCAGTTCAGTTCAGTCGCTCAGTCGTGTCCGACTCTTTGCGACCCCATGAATCACAGCACACCAGGCCTCCCTGTCCATCACCAACTCCCGGAGTTCACTCAAACTTGCATCCATCGAGTTGGTGATGCCATCCAGCCATCTCATCCTCTGTCGTCCCCTTCTCCTCCTGCCCCCAATCCCTCCCAGCATCAGAGTCTTTTCCAATGAGTCAACTCTTTGCATGAGGTGGCCAAAATACTGGAGTTTCAGCTTTAGCATCATTCCTGCCAAAGAAATCCCAGGACTGATCTCCTTCAGAATGGGCTGGTTGGATCTCCTTGCAGTCCAAGGGACTCTCAAGAGTCTTCTCCAACACCACACTTCAAAAGCATCAATTCTTTGGTGGTGAGATTGTTTCCTGTAAGATGTGAAGCTAGAGGGTCTCACATGTGGAGAGATTTGAGGTAGTCTTACTTTTTTCATTTATGGAGAAATATTTCTGGTCCTGAGTATTCATTGGAAGGACTAATGCCAAAGCTCAAGCTCCAGTACTTTGACCACCTGATGCAAAGAACTGACTCATTGGAAAAGACCCTGATGCTAGGAAAGATTGAAGTCAAGAGGAGAAGGGGACGACAGAGGACAAGATGGTTGGATGGCATCACTGACTTTATGGCCATGAGTTTGAGCAAGCTCCAGGAGTTAGCAATGGACAGGGAGACCTGGTGTGCTGCAGTCCATGGGGTTGCAAAGAGTCAGACATAATTGAGCGACTGAACTAACTGACTGACTGATTACTGGTTCACTCAAGAATCCTTTTAAATTTTAATTCCATCAATGCATTTTATTCCCAGACTTTGAGGTAGGTATTATTATCCCCATTTTAAGGATGAAGAAACCAAGGCTTTAAGAAGATAAAGCTTTATGCATATTTATACATCTTTCAGCTGACAACACAGACTGAGTTTTTACATTCTAGAGAAAGTTCTAAAATAATGAGCAGTGTCATTTGCAGGAACTCTTAGTCATTCCTACATCTCACTGGAAGCCTAATGAACTTTCACTGAAAACCAACATGGGTCTGACATGAGATTTAGAGTTAGATGAAGAGGTGCCTGCTCTCACCTAGAGAAGACTCTCTCACTTGACACTCAATAAGATGACCAGACCAGGCTCAAACTTTGCCAGTATCCTCTATGCCTCATACTGCTCCTCACAAACTCTGTGTACATGTATGTGAGTTCCCTGTTCTGTTTTGTTTTTTTTTTAATTGGAGGATAATTGCTTTACAGTGTTATGTTGGCATCTGCCACAAATAACGTGAATCAGCCATAAATAAACAAACATATATATATATATATATCCATCCCTCGTCCTTGAGCATCCCTGCCCCCTCTCATACCTTACTTCTCTTGGTCATCAACTCTATTCTGTTTCAACTACACAAAATGTATCAGTTCCTAATGAGAGCTTTAGTAGCATTCTTGTTGCTATATGATGTTTTCAAGACTGCACTTGACAAAATGTTTGAGATGGCAGCTAAATGACTTTACGACACACACATAGACTTTTAACGTTAACCTTTGTTAATTCAAGAAATATATACTTAGCACTCAGTTTAATGCTGGGGATATAGCAATGAATGAGATAGACATGGTTCTTACCTCACTATATTTCATAGTGGAAATATATAGCAGAAAATATCTCCAGTAATTAACTAAATAATTTCTTCTCTAATAAGGAATATCAAGAAAAAGTACAGGTGATATGAACTGGTTTAACAGAGGAAACTATTCTAGACTGGGATGAGGGTAGAAGACTAGGGAAGAGCTTCTCAAGGACATGATATCAAACTGTATTCTTCTATATCTAAATGTATCTCTAATGGATATGAACAGATATTCATGAAAAATTAAAATGTAATTATCTCCAAACAGTGAGCACTGTAATTATGTAGAATTATTCTTTCAATACACACACACAAACACACACACACACACACATATGAAATGAGTTATTTTTAAGGCATTTCCTATGTAAAGTACATACACATTTATTGAAAGTTAGATTTAAATACAATCAAATGAAAAACAGATAATCTCTGCTGATTTTTTATCCTTGACTCCGATTTTTACTAAATAAGGAGCTATTTGATAGCCATAGAGGCACTTAGGAACTCTCAGATGTTTTGTTTTTCCAAGAATTGGATTGCAAAATACCTATTACAAACTCAAATAATGACAGTGTCTGCTGGAGAAGGAAATGGCAACCCACTCCAGTGTTCTTGCCTGGAGAATCCCAGGGATGGGGGAGCCTAGTGGGCTGCCGTCTATGGAGTCGCACAGAGTCGGACATGACTGAAGCGACTTAGCAGCAGCAGAAGCTGGACCCTAATGGAAGCCATCGCACGAGGCTAGTCTTTCTGCAACACCAGGCAGAGAACTCCCTTTGTGATGTGCTCGCTCAGGTCAGAACACCTTTGCTGGATGAGTTTGTCAAGGAGGCTCCTGGGCAGAGTTTCCATGCTGTCTTGAGGGAAAGGCAAGCCAAGCATGTAAAAGCACATTCTGAGTGTGCTTAGGCTGCATCCTCTTACTCCTGCGAATAACCCAGAATGTCAGGCCAGACATGACTGGGGTCATTTAACCTCTGTGGTAGTGAGTGCACATGAATCACCTTGTGGGGTAAGTTTAAAACGTAGAGGATGTTCTCCTATGCAGATTCCAATGCACAGTGGTAATAGCTGAATTCCTAACATGGTTCTCCATGAGTGAATTCCAGTGATGATCCCCTGAGAAATACAGACCTAGGAACCTGTAGATGTGCTTCTGGGAGCCTTGAGTCCTCTAGAATTATGTATTACATAGAGCTTGCGTGTAAATTTGTCTAGGAAACAGCCCATCCTTTTCATCAGCTTTTCTAAAATCCAGGTTGGAAATGAATTACAAATCATCTCCTTGAAGAGTATTGATTGACGTGTGCTTCTTAAGGGCCAGGTGATCATTGAACACTTCATTTCAACAAAAGCCGGTGAACTAAGTAATTTACAAATGATAAAACTGAAGCTCAGAGAAGTTAAATAGTCCCTCCACCCACCGCTTCAACAGCCCTGAATGAATTCATCTATTTAAAGTGTACAGTTCAGGAGACTTTCCTGGTGGCTCAGTGGTAAGGAATCTGCCTGCCAATGCAGGGCACACAGGTTCCATCCCTGAGCCAGGAAGATCCCACGTGCCCCAGAGCAACCAAGCTCATGCGCCACAGCTACTAAGCCTGTGCTCTAGAGCTGGGGAACAATTACTGAAGCCATGCACCCTAGAGCCCATGCTCTGCAATAAGAGAAGCCACGGAAATGAGAAGTCTGCACACCTAAACTAGAGAGTAGTCCCCCCTTCCACAACTAGAGAAAAGCCCATGAAGCAATGAAGAACCAGCATAGCCAAAAAGTAATTAATTAAAAAATTAAGTGTACAGTTCAGTGGTTTTTGGCATATTCAAGGAATTGTGCAGCCATCACCATCATCTAAATTTATAACATTTTCATCACCTCACCAAAAAATTCAGACTCATTAGCAATGAGTCCCCATGTCCAACCCTAGGTAGGCACTAATCTACTTTCTATCCCTATATCCTGGACATTGGATATCAATGCAGTCATGCAGTATGTTGCCTTTTGTGATTGGCTTTCTTCCACTTAGCATAATATTTTCAAGTTTCATCCATGTTATACCATGTACAGTACTTCATTCCTTTTTGTGGATAAATACTGTATACAATTACGTTGTATAGATATATCACATTTTATGTATCAGTTGGTGGATATTTGGGTGGCTTACACTTCTTGGCTATTACGAATAATGCTGTTTTGCACATTCATGTACCAGCTCTTGTGTGGACATGTTTTCATTTCTCTTGGGTATATACCTAGAAATAGGTAGACTTGCTGGATCCTATGTTAACTCTAGGGTTTACATTTTGATGAACTGTCCAACTTTTCTGGGAAGTGACTACACCACTTTACATTTCCAGTAGCAAGCAATGTGGGTTCCAGTTTCTCCACGTTCTCCTAATACTTGTTACTGTCTGTCTTTTTGATGATATTCATCTTATGGGATGCGAAATGATATTGTGCTGTAGTTTTGATTTTCAACTCCATAATGACTAACGACGTCTATCAAAATTTAGAGCCTATTGGTTATTTGCACAACTATGGAGATATGACTATTCATGTCGATTACCCACTTTTGACTTGTCTTTTTATTATTGAATTATTAATGTTCTTTATAAATTCTAGACTTAAGTCACTTATCAGATACATGATTTGCAATATTTCTCCTATTCTTTGGGTTTTCCTTTCACTTGCTTAATATCATTTGCAGTCCAAAAATTTTTAATTTTAATACAGTCCACTTTATCTATTTTCTTTTCTTGTCACTTGTGCTTTTGGTATTGTATCTAAGAACCTATGGTTTAACCCAAGGTTGCAAAGATTTATTCTTATGTTTTCCACTAATGATTTCATAGTTTTGTACCTTTAGGTTTATGTCCATTTTGAGATAATTTTATTATATGGTGTGTGATAGGAGCCCAGCTTGATTTATCGGTATGTGGATATGCCCAGGCATCCCAGAACCATTTGTTGTTCTTTCCCCATTGAGGCACCTTGGCACCTTTGTCAAAAGTCAATTGACAATAAATGTAAGGGTTTATTTACAAACTCTTAATTCTATTCTATCAATCTATATATCTATCCTTATGGAAGTACTACACTGTCTTGATTACAGTCTGTTTTGAAACAGGAAAATATGAGTGCTCTGGCTTTATTCTTTTTGCCAAAGCAAAGATTGCTTTGGCTTTCGAGGTCTCTTACATTTCCATATAAATTTTAGGATCAGTTTTGTACATTTGTGAAAAAAAAAAAAAAATCCATGTAACTACAAGCCACATTTTATACTTTATCTTCCTCTTCTTTCTTGATATATATTAAACTCAGAATGTATATGTTATTGGCAGGCATGTATGCTATTCAATGTGCTGTGTTATTGAATAATGTTTCCATATTCATTTTTAACCACACTGTCATCAAATATAAATCTAATTATGGCTGTCAAAGAAGGAAAAACAAAATATCTGTATTATGGTCTTTCAAAGCTATGGGAGCTTAATAATTTACCAAGTGTTGTGCTTCAAAGGCTTTCATATTGTTGATGACTCATTATTCTACACAAGCAGTTAAGCTTATGTGCTTAAAGTCTAACATTTGAGATAAAAACTCAGCGGATTTATTGTTAAATTTTAATGATTTATTGCTGAATGATGAGATGGGGATTGCGTTCTGCTCTCAGGGAGCACTTTTTCATAAATAATATATCATAGTGAGAAAAGTATGTCTACCAATGAGAATTCATATTGTACATAATTGAGACTCTTTTTTTTCTTCTAAACTATATTTTTCAGCATTCCAAAGGGACCCAGAGTCCTATGGTTTTGAAAAATTACACAATAGATAAGTTAAGGAGAAAGAATGCAAATAAAATATTTTTTTCGAGTAATGGAGTGTTTTGTTTGTTAAATTTATTCAAGCAGTGCTAATGGAATGCATATCTTCTGTGGCAATAAGACAGCCAGGGTCTCAACTTCATGATGTCGATGATCAAGTGCAGGAGACTTTCCTCCAAGTCTGCCAATTTAGTACTGTGGCCAAGAAATTTCTTCCAAATTGTTCTGCATTTCTAGCAGTGTGGACTTAGCCAACACATTAACCTCTGTCACACATTTTCCTCACATGTAAAATGTCTACAAGGTTATAATGATTAGATGATCTGAACAGAGTATCTGGTGAGCAGCAGTGACATAGTAAAGAAGAATAGGTTATGTATGGGGCACACATCTTATACACCCTTTCAGCTTCCTTCAACTCCACAGGTCTCCCAGGACCCCAGCTACTACTCCACTTGTCAAGTACAGTCCCCTAAACTCTGCTTGTCCCTGTCGCTCTGCTGTCTAAGGCCACCTAGTAACTGGCGCTGAATGTGTTGACTCAACCTTGACTACCAGCCCTGTTGGTGTTTCCAGTTCTGGTCATCATTTCTAGATTTAGACAGAACACCATGTATCAGAGTTTGGGGTCAAGCATCCCATGAAAAGACTGGATGACACAACCCAGGCGCATTTTCTCCTTTTGGGAAAAAATGTTGAATATGGCAAAACATCTATTGGGAGGAATCCGGGCAGATAAATCTTCTCCCCCTCCTCTTTACTCAAAAGATAGTCTCTCTTTGCCATTCAGTTGGAGAACTTCCAAGTAGATAGATACTGCTCTGCTGAGCAACCCTCTGTGTCTTTTTATGACTTATCAATGAGCAGTAGACAGCATCATTTCTGATGGTTTCACATCCTTCCTTGCCCAGAATTCCCAGACACACATTTCAGCAGAGTTCAAGTTTAAATTTTATTGCCATTATTTTTTGCTTGGTCTAAGAATAATTTTCATGTAGATTTTGGGTAAGAAGTATCTAAGACCTATGATACAAACATTGATAAACTAGTAGAACACTCCTGTCTTAAACAAAATTCCTGTGTTCCTGGAAGTCTTTTTTTTTTTTTTTTTTTGCAAATTAGGCTCTCTTCTCTGGAAAGTTAGAAATGATAACATAAGAAAGGAAACATGCCAGTTGTTCTATCTTAATGAGAAATTATTTAAACTGGAAAACTCAAGCATCCCCATCTCTTTCTCTCTTACTTCCCATATCCTATTTACCACTCATGCTAGTTAATGAAATTTATTAACAATTTTAACCCATGTCCTTGGCCTTTGTCCCATTATGAACTTACTCAGACCCTAGTCACAACACTTCTAGACAAAATGCTGAGTTGCTGGTTAACTGGTCTCCAGTTTCATCCTATCTGAACCCATTTTCCAAACTCCTACCAGATCAGTCTTTCTAAAACATAAGGTAGATTGCTTTGCCCTTCTACTCACAAATCCTCAATAACTCATTGTCTTTTAGAGATAGCATTCAGGTTAAATTCATTTGCCTACAGTCCATTCTGAAGGAGATCAGCCCTGGGATTTCTTTGGAAGGAATGATGCTAAAGCTGAAACTCCAGTACTTTGGCCACCTCATGCGAAGAGTTGACTCATTGGAAAAGACTCTGATGCTGGGAGGGATTGGGGGCAGGAGGAGAAGGGGACGACAGAGGATGAGATGGCTGGATGGCATCACTGACTCGATGGACGTGAGTCTCAGTGAACTCCAGGAGTTGGTGATGGACAGGGAAGCCTGGCGTGCTGCGATTCATGGGGCCGCAAAGAGTCGGACACGACTGAGTGACTGATCTGATCTGATGATGTATTACAAGAGTATGATAAATATTGAGGAGAGAAATGCTAAGTACTATGAGAACAGGGAACAGGGAGAGTGCACAATGTTTTAAGAGAGGTATTGATGTTTGAGCAATTTTTTTTTCAGGAACTAGATTTAGAAAGGGTCCAAACCATTGACCTTTCCTGTCCTTTCTCCTACATAAAGATGTCCCCTCCAGCAGATCACAACACTGTCCAGCAAGTTCCCCACTCCTCCCCGTGAGAGGGTGATGCATGCATGTCCCAGTGTGGCTGATCATGTTGCTTCTCCTCCTTCATTTTATTTATGGCTGTGCTGGGTCTCTGCTGCTTTGTGTGGGCTTTCTCTAGTTTGGTGAGTGAGGATGTGCAGGCTTCTCATTGTGGTGGCTTCTCTTGTTGCAGAACACCATCTCTAGGCTCATGAGCTTTAGCAGTTGCAGCTCGTGGGCTCTAGAGCATGAGCTCAGTAGTTGAGGCACACAGGCTTTCGTTGTTCCGTGGCGTGTGGAATCTTCCTGGACCAGGGATTGAACTCCTGTCCTCTGCATTGGCAGGCAGATTCTTATCCACTGAACCACCAGGGAAGTCCAGCTTCTGCTGTTTCTTGCAGGAGGCCATCCTTTCCTGCCCCATTTGAAATGTAATCATCTTGGCCATATGATTTGTCTAATGAAGCCTGAGTGGAAACGTATGAATCTTCCAAGTAGAAGCTTTAAGGGCCAAAGTGTAGTTACCTCCTTTCCTTTTGACCCTCTGCTGTGACATCACTAAGCTGCAGATTGAAGCTGCCCTTTCATTTTGGGTCCAGAGCAAAGATTATTTGAAGTAGAACTGCAGCGATTCACAGTGGGCAAGTGATAGGAGCAAGAAATAAACTTTTGATGTTAAGTCTCTGAGATTTGGCGGGTTGATAGCTATTGTAATTAAACCTAGTCTAAGCTGATCCATATGTTTACTTACAAGGTGTTTCAGTTATCGATTGTTGTTTACAATCCACCCAAAAACTAGTGGCTTAAAATGGCAATTATCATTTTGTTTGCTTACAAACCTGCAACTTAGGCAGAGCTGGTGTTGGGGAGAGTTGAAAGTAGCATCTTTCTGTTCCCTGAAGAATAAATTAGTGCAGCTCAGTGGCTGAGGGCTGGACCACAAGATGGCTCCCTCCCTCCCTCCTTTCCTCCTTCATGTGTCTGGTGGTTAAGTCTGGCTGCCATGTGGGATCTGAGCTGGACTGTAGTCAGAACACCAACATGCAGTTTTTTCATTCCCTTTCCTCCCAGAGTGATCGCTGGCTCTCACCAGCAAGCAACCCAAAAGAAGTAAGCAGAAGCCCCATCATTTTTGAAACCTGGCCTTAGCAATCACAGAATTACTTCTACATCTATACTACACACCCCACATCCTAAACAAAACAAAACAAAAAAGGCAAAAAAATTGTATTAGAGTTCTCCAGAGAAACAGAGCCTCTACGGTGATCTATATGGTGAGAGAGAGAGAGAGAGAGAGAGAGTTTTAAGGGATTGGCTCACGCAGACGTGGGGCTGACAAGTTTGCAATCTGCAGTGCGGGGAGGCAGGAATCTACATTGCAGTTTTGAGTCTAAAGATGGTCCAGAGAAGAATTCTTTCAGATTTAAATCAGAAGTTGCAAATCCCCCAGGAGAAACATAGCTCTAACCACATAAGAGAGATTATGAGTTCTTTTTGTGATACAATGGTAACACTATCCATTCATGGACACTAGTGAAAAGTGGCTATTTCACCAAAAAACCTTCATAAGGCAAATGGGACAGAGGAGGTATAGAAACTACATTCAATTTAAGATACTCCAATTACCCAGTAAAAAAAAATCAAATCAATTTAATAGGAAAGGAAAAATTTTCTCAGAATGCAGAGGCAAAAATGTGATTTGAGAGTTAAAAGGAGAAGATGGCAAACATTTGTCATTAAAATGACTTTAGAGTTGTGGTTAATACGCCTAAACATTAAATAGATTTATAGATTTAATCTAATTAATAAAACAACCTAGGAAAGGATTACAGAATGCCATCTAAGCATGTCATGAGACACAGGTGAAAGAATTCAGTGGTCAAGATTTTAAATCTAATCTCATAAAATGAGTATTAATTTGGAATCTCCCACTGCCATCATAAAAACTCAAAAAGAACGTGTATGTAGGGGATGTGGGGGAGGGTATTAGTCCTTCTATCTAGGGCTCAAGAAGATTCAGCTTAGAATTATGTAGCTTCCAGTTCTTTATACTGGTACACAATTGCATTAAAGTTATCAGTTGTCAACCCAGAAACTGAAACTTGTTGCAAATTTTGATGTATTTAACAAGAAAATTGAATATAAAAATTATAAATGCAGTTAAATATTTATATAACTACAATTTAATTTAAGCTTGTAAATAATTTGATATGTTTGAAATGAGGTCATCAAACATTAATCAAAGCCTCTCCTGGAAATAATAGTTCTTGTTTTATATAACATGTACTCAATTGGTAAATAAACAAGATTGACAAAAGATATATAGACAAAGAAAATTAGATTTCTAAATTTTTGCTTTATAAATTAACTATTACAAATGGATTCAAGGTAACATCACACATTCTCAATTAAACTTTCTCAAGTTGGATAAATAGCTAAAGTGTAAGACTAGTAGTGTTAAGAAGACTCTCTTCTATTTATACTTTATTCTCAATACTGAAAATGTGTTGCTGGCACCAAATTCTTCATTCCATTAATTGGTTGGAATTCCTTACCATTTTTTGAGTAAAATTTACAACAGTCCTGGAGGGTGGAAAGTGCTGATTCTGAAATAATGATATACCTTGTTTATTGTGCTTTGCTTTTTTGTGTGTGGGTGTTTTTTGTTTTGTTTTTTGTTTTTGTAAATTGAAGGTTTGTGGTAACCCTGCATTGTCAAATGATGGTTTAGCATTTTTTAGAAATAAAGTATTTTAAAAAATAAGGTATGTGAAAATGGTTTTTAGACGTAATGCTATTACAAGCTTAACTGACTAAAGTATAGTATAAACATAACTTCTGTATGCACTGGGAAGCCAAAAAGTTCATGTGACTTGCTTTAGTGCAATATCTGTTTTGTCGTGGTGGTCTAGCACTGAATCTGCTATATCTCAGAGGTATGCCTGTATCTCAGAGGTAGCTCAGGTAAGAGAAACCAGAAACATGTGCTCTAGTGCCAGCTACTGAAAAACAAAAGAAAGGTCTCTAATTACTAAACTTGAATCTTTAGAATCAAGTGAAATAAGAGCTCTACCTAAAGATGAAAGGTGTTTGCTACTTCATATGCACCAGCAGAGGAACAATTCATCAAGTACCATGTAAAATCACGGAACACAGTACCACAAAAAGAAAATAATAATTTTCCAGAAGCCATACTTAAAGTTATGGAATATTGTGATATAACTGATAGAGAATTCAAAATGGCCACTATGAAGAAACTAATGAGCTACAAGAAAATTTAGAGGCAGTTCAATGAACTCAGAAATAAAATTAATAAACAGATGGAATACTTTGCCAAAGAGATTGAAACTCTAAAAAAGAACCAAATAGAAATTATGGAGCTAAAGTATTTAATAAATGAGACAAAGAAACATTGGAAAGTATTGGAAATAGAGCAGACCATATGGAAGAAAGAATTAGTGAGCTGGAAGATAAAAATTTAGAAATGATACAAGTAGAAGAGAAGAAACAGCTAAGATCTAAACCAATGGGGCTTTCCTGACAGTCCAATGGTTAAGACTTTGCTTTCTAATGCAGGGGGTGTAGGTTTGATTCCTGGTCAGGGAGTTAAGATCCCACATGCCTCATGGCCAAAAAATCAGAACATAAACAACAGAATCAATATTGTAACAAAGTCAATCAGATCAGATCAGTCGCTCAGTCGTGTCCGACTCTTTGCAACCCCATGAATCGCAGAACGCCAGGCCTCCCTGTCCATCACCATCTCCCGGAGTTCACTGAGACTCACGTCCATCGAGTCAGTGATGCCATCCAGCCATCTCATCCTCTGTCGTCCCCTTCTCCTCCTGCCCCCAATCCCTCCCAGCATCAGAGTCTTTTCCAATGAGTCAACTCTTCGCATGAGGTGGCCAAAGTACTGGAGTTTCAGCTTTAGCATCATTCCTTCCAAAGAAATCCCAGTAAAGACTTTTAAAAAATGATCCACATTCAAAAAATCTAAAAAAATTAGAAGCTAAAATATGAAGAAATTCTATGAGGACTATCTGACTCTATAAGGAAGGGAAACATAAGGATAATGGGTATCCCAGAATGAAAAGAGAGGGAGAAGGAAGCAGAGAGTTTATTTAAAGAAACAGTAACTGAGAACTTTCCAAATTTGGGGAAGAAACATATACAAGTCTATGAAGCTAAGAGAACGTCCAATTACCTCAACACAAAAAAACTGTCTCCAAAACACATTATAGTAAAATTATCAAAAGTTGATGACAAAGAAAGAATTTTGAAGGCAGACAGGGAAAAAAAGCAGTAACCTACAAAGGAAACCACAATAGACAATCAGCAGATTTTCAGCAGAAACTCTACAAGGCCAGGAGACAATGGAACAACATACTTAAAATACTGAAAGACAATACTGAAAATTATCTTACATACTTAAAATACTTGACATACTTAGAATACTGAAACTGTCTGCCAAGAATACTCTATCCAGCAAAGTTATCATTCAGATATAAAGGAGAAATATCCTTTTTTTTTTGGCATCTGTCTTCTCATGCAAGGGAAATGAAAGCAAAAATAAGCAAATGGAATTACATCAAACTAAAAAGTTTCTGCATAGCCAAGGAAACTATCAATAAAGTTGAAGAGACAATCTACTTCTCTATGGGAGAAGATATTTGCAAATTGTATATCCATTCGGGGATTAATATTCAAATATGGAAAGAATTCAAACAACTTAACAACAACAACCCCCCCCTCCACAAACAACCCAACTAAAAATGGGCAGAAGATCAGAATTGACATTTCTGTAAAGAAGAAACACTGATGGGAAACAGGTACATGAAAAGATGCTAAACATTGCTGTACTAGGGAACTGCAAATCAGAACTATAATTGGAATTATAAAGGCTATTATCAAAAAGGACAGAAATAACAAATGTTGGAGAGAATGTAGAGAAAAAGAACACTTATATACTGTTGCTGGGGTTGTAAGTTGGTGAAGTCACTGTGGAAAACAGTATGAAGATTCCTCAAAAAATTAAGAATAGAACTATCTTGTGATCCAGCCAATTAATATCCACCTCTGGGCATTTATCTGAAATGAACAAAAACACTAGTTCAAAACAATATAGGCACCTCTATGTTCATTGCAGCACTATTAACAATAACCAAGAGATGGAGACAGCCTAAGAGTCCAAGGATAAAAGAATACAGAAGATGTAGTTGGTATACACACACACACACACACACACACACACAATGGCATACTACTCATTCAAAGATATCATTAAAAAGATAAAATCTTGCCATTGGCAAAAACACGAATGGACCTTGAGAATATTATGCAAACTGAAATAAATCAGAGGGAGAAAGACAAAAAGCATGTGACTTCATTCACATGTGAACTATAAAACAAATAAATAATTTAACAAACAAAAACGAACACAGAGACACAGAGAACAGAGCAGTGGTTGCCAGGGTGGGAGGGGAAAGGCAAAATTAGTAAAGGGAGTTGACTGTAAGGGGAGGAGTGGAAAATGTGTACAGAAGTTGAAATATCATGTTGTACACATGAAATTTACATTATGTTATAAACCAATGTAACCTCAATAAAAAGTAGGGGAAACCAAGTGTATTATCATCTTAATTCTTTTGTAAATCTCTAAATCTGTTCTGGAAAACAAGGTTCAGTTAAAAAAATTCATTGTCTTTCAAATACAAAAGTTGCAAAAATGGAAACACTTCCATCAACTATTCTGATGGAAGTCCAGGTCCAACTAGAGAGCATGTGTGCTGCGGTTTGAGAGTGACTGGCAGGCTACAGTCCATGGGGTCTCAAGAGCCAGACACAACTTAGCGACTAAACAACACCCCAGGAAGGCTATGCCCCTAAACTATTAGGAAATGAGCCAGTCATTTCATTTCTTGAGTTCGTAAAAGACTTTTCTGAGCTAGAGATGTTATATGCATTATGTGTTTGGTAGCCTTGGAAGGATGTGTAGAGAAGAGGAATAGTGAAAAATATGGAATTATACCATTTCTTCTTTTTGTTTTCTGGGTGGTACATTTGACTTCTATCGCAATTTGATTCTGTTAAACTTAAGTTAGAGATTTGCCTTCCTTTTTATATTAAAACAGTTTTGTAACTGTCATTCCAAGCTAATCTTTCTCACTTTCCTCCTACTTGCTGTGTTGGATATAAGTTATCCTGGGGTTTGCCTCATTTGTTGATGATGGATGTTAGATTGTAGCTGTGAGCTATATTTGTAGTGCCAAGAATTTGGGAATATTATAATTGGGTAAAAAGTTTGTTTCTATTTTGAAAAATTTAAATATAATCTAATAGGATATATATGGTACATGATACAATAATGAGACATTCATGTACTCACAACCAAAGTGTAACAAATATCAGCAGTTGTCATAAATGTTTCAAATATTTTAATAAAAGAAAAAAGCTTTAAAATATATGCCCTGGGAAAAACTAAATATACGCCCTGGAAAAAAACTAAATATACACACAATTTCCATTCTAAGAATTCATTATTGTACTTTGAATCTAGTAGAAAGTTAAGAAGGACAGCCTTGGCAAAAGAACAATAAAAAGTATAGCACAAAGCTTTGAGAAATAGGAAATTAATAGAAATCTGTACTCTTAGGAGGAAGCAGAAAACATCACATGTGTTTCCTCCTATAGTGTTAGTAAGTAATTTACTTCAAAAAGGATACAGAAGAGGGAAAAAAAGGATACAGAAAGACTAAAACACAACCTCGAGTCTATCTTTCCTGGAAAAATGCAATCTTATACACATACACACACACAAACATGCTAATTTGCCTCCAGGTTTTTCTTTCTGGAATTTCCAAAGTCATTTAGAGGTCAAATTTACTTAGGTTCTAATTTTTTTTGCCTCTTACTGTCTAAACAGCCGTCACCATATCATTTATTGCTATAGCCCTTGACTTAGACCTTGACTTAGAAAGTTGAGGGATCCATTACATAACCTAGTACATTATTTTATATTACATAACCTAACACATTACATTACATAGTGCTGTTAGACACTAATTGTTTTATAACTTTATATCTTGTCTCCCCAGCTGGGCTGTAAATTCTTTCATAGAAGATTGGTGCTGATTTTGAAGTCCCAGAGCTTAGTGACTCAAAGAGTTGTGCATCTTGTAAATCTTCAGTAAACACAGGTTGAACTAGTATTTTTATTGCATTTAATTAGTGTTTTTTTGCATTTTTGTAAGTGTCCTCTATTCCTGATACCATCACTAAATCCGGTTAACATTTAAAAGCCCAGCTCAAGTCCATATTTCTCCAAGAAGCCTTTTCAGGTGCTCCAAATGACATTTTTAATCCACATAGTTCTTATAGGCTTATAACTCTCATGTTTTAGTTTATATGGTACTTTGTACTTACATTTAAGTTATGCTGTAACTTACATTTATATATTTGGTAACCATGCTATGGGCAGTTTGACCAGAGATCACAGCAAGTGTGCATCCTGAAGTCAGAGACCATCCACTGACTGGTTATAGGACTTAATCAAAGAGGTTATATGATGCCATGCATGGAGGATGCTCCATAAACATTTGTGGAATAACTTTAATAATTCAAACCCTCCAACTCTCAATTTTTTCATCTATTAAACACGTGCAACTGGATCTAACCTGCAGAAATTATTGTAAGAATTAAATGAGATAATGTGTTAAATGTAACCATATATTAAATAGAAAACGTTTATTTCAGGACATATCATTGGCATTTGCCTCTTTTAGTTTTCCATAGACTTAGTGAGTTTTCTTTACATTTTTTCTTTTCCTTTGCGGGATAAAGAACCCACTTCACCTTTCATGCCTTCACTCACTGCACACCACTTATTTCATTCACAGCACTTATTGCGATGTATATTTTTTGGCGTGCCCATCACCTTATGGTCAGTATATTTCTCTAGACATCCACACATCCGATAAACCCTGTGTTTGTTCACCTCCATGATCTATGTGCGCTTTACGCCGAGCCTGACAACCCATGTGAGTCTTTTTCTGTGGGTTATGGGGTCTGAGCTACATAGCACAGGCGACACTTTGTCACTTGCGTGGGTCACCTTCAGGACAAAAAGAAACAATCTCCCTCCCACTCAGCCCCTAATAATGAGATAAGAAGGATAAATTATCCTTTCCTCTGAGGGGTGTTGGAGACACATTGGCAGAAATAGGTGGGAAATTCCTCCCCCGTGCTGGGAAGCTCATTGGCCCCTGAGCAATGTCTATTAACTCCTTCAGGACAAAAAGACTCATTTCCTAAGGACCTTCTTAAGCAGGGATTTCTAATATTTGAGTGCATAAAAATATTTGAGTGCATAAAAAATCACCAAAGGAGTTTGTTAAAAATGCCGCTGGTAAACTAATTTGTTAGGGGGTAGTGCTCAGGAATCTGCATGTATTCGTCACAACTCTCCTCCCCATTATACTGATGCAGGTGGTTCTCTGCCCCCAGTTCAGGAAGGATTGTTAGGCTACCAAAAATTCTCTTCTCCGGATTGGTCAGAATCTTCCTTGGCAGGGCCAGGTTAGTCCAAAAGCCTTATATAATACTTACTGGGTTGGTAGGATGATACCTTTATGGCTCAGTTGGTTGCTCTGCAACAAAGCAATCATTGGAGTTAGTCACTTAGATCCTCAGTAGTTTAAAAGATGAACTCAAGACCCAGAAATTCTGCCCAGTTCCAGATGATGCACTTTTATTAGGGTTATGTCCAGAAAAAGATAAAGTTGGGGAAGCGTTTAAAAACCATGACATATGCTAAGTGGGTAAAAGACCCACGGACTCTGAAGGCACTGGGATGGGAGCTATCTTCAGGTAGCTGTAGCACGGCCATCATCATCGGGGGTGAGAAGCAATTGCTGTGTGTGGCCCCAGAAGGCAAAACATATTTCTCCCTGCAGATTGTATCCTGATCTCCACCCCACACTTCAGTGCATTCAATGCCATGGCTTGTCTCACATATATCCCTGGGATCATGATGACATCAGTGTACAGCAAAAGTTAAATTTCAATAATGATCAAAATTAGACTAAATCATTGAAGCTGAGAACAATACTTTAGTCTGTAGACACTGGAAATAGTCCTAGTACTTTCCTCATCTTATATCAATGTCTTTGCTCGCTCAATTTCCACTCTCTAGGGTGTGTTTTACTTCTCTGCCTGGTGACCTCATATTTATTATTAAAGTTAGATAATGCCTCTAAGAATTCCTCCTTGATTTCCAGGCAGAGCAAATTCTCCATGGGGCTCCTGTGATTTCAGATGTCTTATGAGTGAGGTATGAAGTGTCCATTTGTTTCTGGCTGTTTTTTTAAGGGTGTTTATACAGCCAGCAGTCTTGGAAGATAGATAGAGTGTCTCTCTCTCTGAAGAGGAAAGAGTAGTACTTTCATACTGTATAGAATCAAAGATTCAGGTTCCCTAAACTCAAGGCAACCTCAGCTATGACGCAAACATCCAGACGGATCTCTCCAAGTCACCTTTGTGGGAATTGCTGGGCAAGAGAAGTGACACAAACATGAAGTCCATGTTTGTGTCATGAGTAACAGAATTCTTTGTCTTTGATCCAGAAGTATGATTGATGTCTTCTCTCAGCTTCCATGAAATTGTGTTAGGCTAATGTGTTAGCTTGCAAGGAGGGTAAAAGCTCTGATCCATCACAGTTCTCCGTAAGTGGCCTTCCTGTTAACTGCTTTTATCATAGTATTATTCATATCCAGTGTTAAAATAATCAGTTTATACGAGGAAGATTTCACTGGAAGAAAGTGACTGTTTTTGTGTTTCTGCTTGTATGTGTACCTCACATGATTCAGTGAAGGTTTACAAATAAGACAATTATCATTAGAAGAATTTTGTTGCCTCAACTGAACTGAAGATTCAGTACATTGAATTGAATTCAGTTATTATTATTTGCCATCCCTCCCACTAAACACACTTGTTGAAAGTAAGAAAAATTTCTGAGAATAGAGAAAAACAGTAGAGGTGAAAGTAAGGGTAAAACTATGAAAAAATTAGGAGCAATTTAAGGACATGTATTTACAGATGGGAGAAAGATCCCGCAGGGGATGAGAAATGGGTGGGCTCAAGGGAACATTATTTAAGCCCACCCATCCAAGGTGCCAACCAGGAACTCTCTGGTAATTTTTTCAACTAATTTTACCTCCACCTGTTTCCTAATGGTCATTCCTAATGCCTTTCCTAATCTAGCATCCTAAGCACTGAGAATATAGACTCAGAATCAGAAATATACTTCTCCCAACACACACATTCCTAATTAGTATTGATAAACTATTCTAGCATCTTTTCTTCTAAACCATGAATCTGTTTCTCCACCTAGTTCTCCAGTTATCCATTACCAGTCAAGAGGAGTTGATACATGTGATACAGTTCATATATGCCATTGCAGACAAGTCCCCCAGGAATGATTTTTTAAAATAGGATACAGATAAAAGATAAATCCCTCCCAAAAGAGTAACCCTGAATAAATGACAAGGCTCGTCATTCTAGCCCTGAAGAAGGACAATCAGAAAAGTAGCTTTTAGGATCAAGAAGCAAACTCCTGCAGAGATGAGCACCAGACTCTACACAGAACCAGACCCAATTGACCACAGCAGGCCTACAGCCCTGTGGCTCTCCCACTTCCTTTGCCCTCCGTACTGCAAAGTAAGTAGGGAGAAAAGTGCCTATAATATGAGAAACACACCAGAGGAATGTCTTCTAAATTCCATCTGGGCCACTGTCTTCTCCACATCTGGAGCTTCTGAGGCATTGCGAAAATGTGTTGGATATCTCTGAGGAAATGTACCAAATGTGGTTTACCATGTGAATGAGTGAAGATAGGAGATGTAGGGGAGTTGGGCTGTCTGCCAGATGCCCTCAGTGGCCTCCCATGTCACGTGTTCTTGTCCATCAGCACCACAGCCTTCCCATGGAGGAGTATGTGGTTTGGCTCCATCTGCGTAGAGCCCACATTTTCGGCTCCCACAATGAAGTATTTTGGATAATCATCCAACAATGAGATGATCAAAAGGAAGCAGCTGAATCCCCAGCTCATGCTGTCTTCCCTGGATGACTTGGTGGTGCAGCCAAAGATTGTCATGTAGTCTTTAAAGGTGACTTCATTCTCATGAGGACGCCTGGCAAGAAGGGCCGCCAAAATTTCACAGAATCCTGATAGTCAAGCATAAAACCAAATATTTATTTACAAGAATTTTTGTTCCAGTATGATTCAGAATAGAAAAAGAATCTAAAGAAACTTGAAATTAACAATGGTAAGCATTCTGTTAAATAGTTTATTGGATGCCAATATGTTGGAACAGTAATATTTAAGTATTTTTAAAATCATGTTTAAATAGAAACTTATTCAAGTGAGAAAATATCTTTGAAATACTTTAGGAGATAAGTGAAAAAGTGAAAGTCACTCAGTCGTGTCTGACTCTTTGCGACCCCATGGACTATACAATCCATGGAATTCTCCAGGCCAGAATACTGGAGTGGATAGCCTTTCCCTTCTCCAGGGGATCTTTCCAACCCAGGGATTGAACCCAGGTCTTTCACATTGCAGGCAGATTCTTTACCAGCTTAGTCACAAGGGAAGCCACCAGGAGATAAAGGAAGACAAAAAAGACTGTATATAGTACAATCCTCATTTTATGGCGTATATGGAAGATACTTACGCAATGATATTCACGGTGATTTTCCCAGAAGGTAGAAATAGTGATGGCACCCACTCCAGGACTCTTGCCTGGAAAATCCCATGGACGGAGGAGCCTGCTGGGCTGCGGTCCATGGGGTCGCTGGGAGTTGGACGCGACTGAGTGACTTCACTTTCACTTTTCACTTTCATGCTTTGGAGAGGGAAATGGCAACCCACTCCAGTGTTCTTGCTTGGAGAAGCCCAGGGACGGGGGAGCCTGGTGGGCTGCCGTCTATGGGGTCGCATAGAGTCGGACACGACTGAAGCGACTTAGCAGTAGCAGCAGAAGCAGAAATAGTGAATGAATTATTAATTTTCTCTTTTTTTGTAGTTGAATTATTTTTGTACTTTGACTAATCATTATGCATGTAATCAGAAAAGACACATATTAATAACAAAATGATAAATAAAAAGCAAAATCTCTGAGAAGGATGGTGTGCTCTTTTTGAGAAATGTTAAATAAGTTTGAGAGAAAGCTGAAAGCCTAATAAAATAGGTATTGAAATCATGTTAATGGATAAAACAACTTAATATTGTAAAAACATCACTTCTTCCCAAGGTGATCTATAAATTTAGACAAATTCAATCAAATTCCAAACAAGTTTGTGTGTACACATGTATTGTTGTTCAGTCGCTAAGTCATGTCCAACTCTTTGCAACCCCATAGACTGCAGCATGCCAGGCTTCCATGTCCTTCACTAGCTCCCAGAGTTTGCTCAACCATGTAGAAATTAAGTGAAAGTGAAAGTCGCTCAGTCATGTTCGACTCTTTGAGACACCATGGACTATACAGTCCATGTAATTCTCCAGGCCAGAATACTAGAGTATGTAGCCATTCCCTTCTTTAGGGGATCTTCCCAACCCAGGCATCAAACCCAGGTCTCCCACATTGCAGGCAGATTCTTTACCTGCTGAGCCACCAGGGAAGCTGCCTATTATTTAGCGAGAAATGAAAAGATCCAAGAATAACTAAGTCAATGCTGCAGAAGAAACATAAATCTGAAAGTCTTAAAGTACTAGATACAAAGGCTTGTTATAGAGCAGTTAATCAGTTTCAGTGGGGGAATGGTGCAAGAACAGACAAATAGACCAATGGAACAGAAAGAAGAGTCCAGAAACAAACCACATACAGTCACTTGATTACTCAGTGCAGTGGAGAAAAATTGGTCTTAATAAATGGCGCTATGTCAAATGGATATCCATATGAAAAAAAAATTTTCACCTCTACTTCTTAGTATAAGCAAAATTAATTCCAGATAGACAGATGTTATGACAGATGAAATAATAAAGTTTCAAGCCTGAAGTACAGAAGAATGTCTTTATGACTTGGCAAAGATTTCCTAAATAAAATACATTAGAAAGCACTAACCATAAGAAACAAATACATTGGATTATATTATAGTTTAAGATATCAGTTCATCAAAAGACATCACTAGTGAAAAGATCAGAATGGGAGAAGATATCTGCAAAACTGGTACCACAATAAGGTTCATATACAGAATACATGTATTTTTAAAACTTATAGGAAGGAAAAACATCAAATCGTACAATAGGAAAAAATAGACAAAAGACATGAAAAAATGCTTCTCAAAAAGAAATATTCAAATGGCCAATCAACATAAGAAAAGGTGCTCACCTTTACAGGTTATTAGGTAAATGCTAATTAAAAACAAGTTAAATGTTAATTCACAATTACATGAATGGCTAAAATGAAAAAGACAAGGAGAACAATAGCTCAAATATACATTTAGTAGAATGAATATATAAATTATGGTGTTTTCATACAATATCAGTAAAACAAAACATTATTGCTACATGCAACAATGTGTGATTTTCACAAATATAATACTGAATCAAAAAAGCCAGTAAATACTGCATGATTCCATATATATATATAATTAGAAAACAAGAAAAATCACCTATGTATTATATAAGGATAGTGGTCAGCCTTAGAAATATAATGCCTAGAAAGGCCATGAAGATGTTGGCAATGTTTTATTTTTTAACTTGGATGCTTATTACCTGGTATGTTCACTTATTTAAAGAATCCTTAAGCTACATACTTGTATGTGTTAAACTTTAATGTATACTGTTAGAAAAATTGCTGAAGAAACCATTTTTATGTTGTAATTAAGTTATATAGTGGAAGATATTAGAATATGATTTTTAAGAAAAAGATTAAAAATAACCGACCTGGCCTCAAGTTTCTATGTGTGCTGAAGTGTTAAAACCTAGGCGGGACACAAGTTCCAAACATGTTTTCCTCTTTGAGTTTCCTGAGCTCTGACTGGGTTCTTCCAGTAAATTCTTGACTTGGTTGCTATCTGATCTTTGTGATACAGTTCTCAGCTTCCTGCCTGCCTCCAGCTTGGCTCAGCCCCATATGTGACCGCAGGTCCTCACTCCATGGACTGGATTTATTCATGTCCTATCTATAACTCCATCTCCTTGATTTTTACCACTCTATCAACAGTCTCTGATAAGCTTTTAATCTAAATTTATCACTATTCAGAAGAAGACTGATAGGAAAAATAAAAATAATAAAAATTTATTTTCCAGAAAACAGTAGTTCTCTCTCTGGGTTCTAGCTGTTGTAAAGCTATGAGAAATGAAAAGCATAGAATCTTTATCACAGAAAAAAGACACTAGGGCAAGAGTTGTAAAATCAAATACTCAAATGGCCCAGGCAAATTAAAAATGATAGATTTCTGTAAATGAATTTATTTTCCTATTAAAAGAAAAACACATACTTATTTCCATTTTTTCTAAAATTATACAGCTCTTGGTCTAAACTTGTGGTACAGGGAAATACATATTTACCATATATTTGAAGAGTTGCTGCTGCTGCTGCTAAGTCGCTTCAGTTGTGTCCGACTCTGTGCAACCCCACAGACAGCAGCCCATTAGGCTCCCCCGTCCCTGGGATTCTCCAGGCAAGAACACTGGAGTGGGTTGCCATTTCCTTCTCCAATGCATGAAAGGAAAAGTGAAAGTGAAGTCTCTCAGTCGTGTCTGACTCCTAGCGACCCCAGGGACTGCAGCCTACCAGGCTCCTCGGTCCATGGGATTTTCCAGGCAAGAGTACTGGAGTGGGGTGCCATTGCCTTCTCTGATTTGAAGGGTAACAGCAAATAAAATCATTAAGGGCATCTCCTCTTAGGGCAGACATGAATAGGGGTGAAGTGTAGGGCTCATGACTTGCTGAAACAGGTAGCTGATATTCTGATCCACCATATGATGCTGTGGGAAAATATAGATCTACTGCAAGCAGAGTTAGAACCTATATTTTTGGGTAAAATCCCCAACTCCTAAATTTTAATTAAAAACCTTAAAAGACTCTGAAAGTCAAATAAAAAATGTTTAGGTGTGGATTTGGCCAATGAACTGTTAGTTTGTAACCCCTGTTATGGGCTAGTTGCATATTCACTAAATTCATCCCTTTATTAAAGAAATTTCAGAGGAATATCCAAGATGACAATAACCAGACATGCTGGTGCAGCATACAAGTTTTGGACCAAACGTGGAAGGGTCAATTCAAGCACTAGTTCTCAGATCCAGAGATGGAAACGAGGTTTAGGTAAGTAAGCCAATTCATTCATTCACTCCATGAGCAGTTAGTGGGTCGCTGCTCCCCAGATGTGCTTCAGTTTGGCTCAATTAGAATTATTTAATTATTATGAAGTAAATAACCAAATATAAGCAAGTGCACAAACCAGGAAAACTTTTGGTCAAATGACAGGCCAGGATTTAAAATTCAGAAACCTTGACCCCTCTTTGGGAAAGCTTTTTGGGATCAGCTTTTATGGTAGTTACTTAGGGGTTAGTCCCGGAGGCTAGAGGGAAATTAAAAGCCTCTTGAAGGCTGACCTTTCAAACCAAAGTCTAGCCATTGCTCAATTCACATTCAAGATAGAGAAACAGAAGATAGAGAAAAAGTTCACCAGACACACACAATGAAATAAATTCATGCAGAATAATATTTTGAAGTGGACATGCAGTTAGAGCTAAGATTGTAAGAGCTAAGGAGGGATACAAGGACAAAGTGACAAATAACTAAGTCATTCCATGTCCTGCTGTTATTCCATGTCCCAGTTTTTGTTTTCAAGAAAAAGGCACAAAGAATAAAATGTCTGTCATCCCAGTAGCTTTTTTTCCCTCCTTTCTGTAATTGGAAGAGAGTTGAGGTCACTATTCTTTTTTATCTTTCTTTTTTTTTTAATGTTACTGTCCCTGGGGTCTAGTTTTTCCTTACATATACAGGCCAGTCTTTAATAAATATTTTGCTTCTCACAATACCACCCGAGGACTCAAACATTAATTATTTCAAATGACAGCAATTATTCTTTTATGTAGCATCAGCTCTCCAAGCTACTCAGGGACTTCCCAAAGATGTTGCAGCTGCCAATTCAAACCAGATTGAATGCAGAGCCGAAATGAATTCTTTCCTGGAACCAAAGGGCGTCTTTCTGAACTTTGTTTACAGAATTTAATTTCTTCTCTCTTCAGTTCCAACAGAACTTGTGACAAAGAAATATGAAAACATTCTTTAGCAATTCCAAGGTCAAGACCATAGGACAAAAAGGGGCCCTGTGGTTTGTTCCTTTTTATCAACATTTGGTGCAGAAGAAAAAGGATTGTTAAATTCCCCTGTATTGAGGTAGTCTAAATCATGTCTGATTCAGGAAAAAAACAAACAAAAAAAACTTGGATAGGATTTTGTTTACCTAGACCTCGCCCTCAATAGTAAGGAATGGAAATGCTTGGCAAGTTCTGTCCACCCATGTTCCTTCTCTGTACCCGCTTCTTCTAGCCTGCTACTGCTGCTAAGTCACTTCAGTCGTGTCTGACTCTGTGCGACCCCATAGATGGCAGCCCACCAGGCTCCCCCGTCCCTGGGCTTCTCCAGGCAAGAACACTGGAGTGGGTTGCCATTTCCTTCTCCAATGCATGAAAGTGAAAAGTAAAAGTGAAGTCACTCAGTCGTGTCTGACTCTTAGTGACCCCATGGACTGCAACCTACTAGGCTCCTCCGTCCATGGGATTTTCCCAGCAAGAGTACTGGAGTGGGGTGCCATTGCCTTCTCCATCTTCCAGCCTAACATCTGTTTATTCATGGGCATAGGATGGCACCTTTGTCAGCATAGCAAAAGGCTTCCTGTCTCCTGGATCTCTCAGCAGTGACAGTCTCTAGAATAGCATCTCTGAGGATCACTAGTATGACGGAAAAGGCTTAGATTTGGAGTCGGAATTCTTGCTGAACAAGACAATTTCAATAGCCTCAGTTTTCTTATCTGTATCACAAAACTGTAGAATTGTCAACTTGAATTATTTCTCAATATGTGTCTCTTTTATTGGTTTGAAAAAGCCTGAATACTCTAGAATTTTAATAAATTAAGCACATATTATTTTTTCAGAAGAGACTCAGGCTGCAAGTTATGCTGCTAGGAATACTAGTATGCATGCATGCATACTAAATTGCTTCTGTCGTGTCCGACTCTTTGAGAACTTGTGGACCCTGAGCCCCACCAGGTTCCTCTGTCCATAGGATTCTCCAGGCAAGAATACTGGAATGGGTTGCCATGCCCTCCTCCAGGGGATTTTCCTGACCCAGGGATCAAACCCACATCTTTTACATCTCTTGCACTGTGTTCTTTACCACTAGAACCACCTGGGAAGCCTGAATACTAGTATACAACAACTCAAACACATTCCCTCACGCCCCCATGGACACATAAAAGTTTAATTCCAAGTTAAACTATCTAGAAAATTAATATGAAGGTCAAAATGGGACAGTTTTTCTAGTTGAAAACCCTGTTTATTTATTCTTTAATCCAAACATTTTTACAAATCTGAAAAAGAGATTGATTACATTTTAAATATTCACTTCGGCCTATTTGGTTCTGTTTGGTTAAAGGGTGATGGGATTTGGCCAGGCTTTCTTCCCAGAATCAAGAGTCATTCTCTGAGGAAGAGCAGACTCACTCACTGTCTTGAAACACTGATGGTATGTACTATTCACTAGACTATGTGGGGAAACTGCATGCCTATAACTTTTTAAAAAAAAATCTTTTACTAACATATAACATACCTACATAAAAGTGTGCACATCATAAGAGTATGAAAGTGAAAGTGAAGTTGCTAAGTCGTGTTTGACTCTTTGCTACCCCAAGGACTGTAGCCTACCAGGCTCCTCCATCCATGGGATTTTCCAGGCAAGAGTACTGGAGTGGGGTGCCATTTCCTTCTCCAGGGGAATCTTCCCAACCCAGGGATTGAACCTGGGTCTCCTGCATTGCAGGCAGATGCTTTACTGTCTGAGCCACCAGGGAAGCCCTTTTTAAGAGTATGTGAAGTGAAGTTGCTCAGTTGTGTCCGACTCTTTGCAACCCCATGGACTGTAGCTTACCAGTCTCCTCTGTCCATGGGATTTTCCAGGCAATAGTCCTGGAGTGGATTGCCATTTCCTTCTCCAGGGGAATCTTCCCAACCCAGGGATGGCCCGGGTCTCCCGCATTGTAGACAGACGCTTTACCATCTGAGCCACCAGGGAAGTCTTTTAAGAGTATAGCTCAACAGAATTTTAATAAACTGATTACATCCATGTAACTAGCATCCCCCCTAAAAAAAAAACAACAAAAAACAGAACACCACCAGGAACTCAGAAATCTCCTGATGCCCCTCCCCATCTCTGCCCATCCAGGGGGTAAGCCTAAAGCACTCAGAGGTTTTACCAGTTTGCATACATTACATAAAATGACTCATACAGTATGTGTGGCTTTTTGGTCTGGCTTCTTTTACTCAACAGTATATTTGTGAGACTCATTCATATTTTTTCACCTATCTGTAGATCAATGTAGCATTTCATTGCGTGACTATCACAGTTGGTTTGCCTACTGTGCTGATGCATATTTATCTTTTTTATCCTTCCAGCTTTGGGCTTTTACAATTAGTGCTGTAAAAAGTATTCTGGTGCTGGCCTTTTGATAAGCATGTGTATGCATTTCTGTTGGTTACATACCTAGAAGTGGTATTTGAAAATTTAAAAATAAGCCTATCTTTATCTTTGGTAGATAATGCCAAACAGCCATCTAAAAATGGCTGTGCCAAAATCTATTCTTGTGAACAATATATGAGAATTCTGATTGACCCACATCCTTGTCAACACTGGCTATTGTCAGCCTTTTTCGTAGTAGGCATTCTTCTGAGTGTATAGTTATTACATGGAAATCATGTGTGCATGTGCATATATATACTCAGTCATGTCCAACTCTTTGTGACCCCATGGACTGTAGCCTGCCAGGCTCCTCTGTCCATGAGATTTCCCAGGCAAGAACACTGAATTGTTTTGGCATGACCTTTTCCAAGAAGAAGTATAGTTGTAGAAGTAATTTCTAGGATCAAGAATCACACTCCCACAGAGAAGAGCTGCGTACATAATCTTCACAAAGTAAAGACACATTTGACCACAGTACAGCTGTGAGCTCTTGGTCATAGCTTACAGTTTTTGAAACGAAGTCTCAGATGTATTGAAGCCACAAATAAGCTGGTTATCGTTCCATAGAGTACTACTCTTCCTGTCCAGAAGTGGCACACCTAATGATTGCTAACAACTTTGTAAATAGACGCTGGCCATTCTCAAAGGCAATGAAAAAGAGTGAGTGGATGGATCACCACAAAGCCTTCGGGGAGACCAGAAAAAAACTTTATGGGCTTTTCCAATGGTACCTCTATAAATTTATCATCACTTGATATAAGAATTCCCTTTATTTTATTAAGGTACTTGTTAAGCATAGGGTCTGGAACCAAGCTGCCAGGATCTGACTCCTGATTCTCCTATTTACTAGCTGTCTTACCTTGCCCAAGTTTTTTAGTCTCCCCAGTTTCCTCATATGTAAAGTGTGGAAAATAATAGTATATGATAAGAGTTGTCCCGAAGGTTACATGTGAGTTCAATGAGCTATATGAAGTGCTGGAATACTGCTTAGCACATGGTAGGCATTATACAAATATTTGCCTCTATTTCATAATGTTATGTCATGAAACTATACCCCATCACCTAAGAGAACCCTCCAGCAGTCCTCAAAACCTGATATTATATGTGGACAGACTATGGCCAAAGGAGACATTATCAGCCTTAGACTAACTCAGGAGTCATGAATTACCAAGTTAACCATGCTGATCAGTGTGACTTCTGGGATCACTTGCATCTGTAAGATTCTCTAATTCTAGTGAGTATTAAAATAAGAAATGTGGCTTAATATTTATGCTTTCCAGCTTTTTAATCTTGAAACTTCTTGCTTATTTCAAGGATGAAAGAGACCAGATAAAGAAGACCAATACCCTGAGTACCTTGGGGTACTTATCCAGAAGTCAATCAAGAAATAAAGGTTAGTCTAGCTAAGAAGTTTTATGTGTTGAGTGCATTGTAGATAATAATAAAAAAAAACAAAACTGCCCAGTGATAAAGGGAAATTCAGTGTGTAGATAGTCAGGTTTCAGGCACATTGTTTGAGGAAAAGTCAAGAGTCTGGGTAGATTGTCTGTTAGGCATGCATAGAAATAATGTCCTAAGGTCAGCTTTGAATCCAAGCCTCAGAAAAGACAAATAATTTGCACAAGGAAAAACTCTTTGAAATGGTCACAGAATGTAGCTTCAACAGCAGTCTGGAAATTTGAAATGCTCAACTTTAGAAAGGTTGGCCCCCACATGACAGAAAGCTGCCAAATTAGCACGAACCCATTCCTAGTCTAACAAAGACTGATTTGATTCTCATCAGATATTGTTGTTCAACTGAGAGAGACTATTTCTGAATATTTGATAATAATTCTATAACCTCACAAAGATTTTCTACTTTTGCAAATAAAACCTCTAAATAATTCTGGAACCCTGCCCCTTCTTTAAGTCTGCATCTGGTCAATTGTTTTTGTTGGCACACATACACACATACAAATACATCAATTTCTATCACAAATGATTCTAAAAAGTATCTGTTCAGATCTTTTTACTCTTAATTTTCTGGTACACTACATGAAAGAAGCTTGATAAGTCTGATTAGCAGATAATCCTAAAAGTGTGAAATAGGTGCCTCTCATGCATTATTTAAGGAAAATTTTCCTGTTACTTATTGAAAGAGATCCCTTCAAACATGTCTGAATTTTTAGAATGCACAAGTAATGAGACTTCCCTGTGGGAAACTCAATAATTCACTTGTAGTTTGTACATTCACTGAAGGTAAATTTGCTGAATGAAACTGAAAGCACCACCATTTCAATAGGAGGCTGTTTGTGGCAGTGATTAAACAGATCAACTTATTAAATATAACACTGAGTGATTTAACCAATGCATTTATTGCAACAGTTAAAAGACCAGTTGTACACTCCATGCAGCATAGCTGCTTAAACAGCTATAGTTCCTCAATGGTTATTTTCAGACCAGATTGCTTACATTTTAGTCTCCTTTATAAACCATTTCAAGGTCTCAATTTGTATTAAAGACAACCCTCATTCTATTTAGTACTTTAGCCAATAGAATGTACTGCAAGGATAGACTCAATTTCAGTTAAAAGGGCTTTAATTCTGACATAAGGAATGACCATGTTGAGTGTACAAATTAGGTTTGAATTTTATAGCCAAAGTGCCATGAAAATCATGGGCAATATTAAAGCTGCAAGTAAATGCCAACTTTTCTTTATTGAGCCAATATGCAAAGTTTGTTTTGAAGGCATCCATGTTTTGTTTTAAGCACCACTTCATCCGTCTTTGCAGCTGTTAATACAAAATCTAATTCATGGCAAGATCACCTTGGACCACTGCTCTCTCCATCTTTTCTCTTCTTTCCCATATCCCTTGGATTACTGCCCTTTCCATCTTTTCTCTTCTTTCCCATATTTTTCTCCTACTGTCTCCTCACCAACCCTCATAGCTTTTATCATCTTTTATACATGGGATAAGACCTGCTTATTCACATTTTCAAATCAATTAAAGTAAAAACCATCTGTATTTCAAACCCAGTATGTTATAAACTGTCCACTCTAAAAGACTATGTTCAGGAAATGGAATGTTAGCTAAAATATATTTTCATTAATATACTATTCTTCATAGTTAAGATGAGGGCTTGGACTCTGGCCAGAATGTAAGCTCCCATGAGAACAAGGAGTTATTTCTTACTATATAATGGATATTTGAATTTTTTTCTTTATAATTTGGATACTATTACTCTGGACTTTTAATGGCTTTACAGCAAACATCTTTACATTTATCAACATTAACAAGTCATTCTAGAATATTCTATGTGCCAGGCAACACATATGACAGCTGCAAAATTGCAATTATAATCCCTTTATGAGCAGAGGGAAAAATCCCAATATAAAGCTGGGGGTTGGCACAGGTATAAAGAAAACAAAAGTTTGAGGGGATATGGTGGTATATTTAAATTGGGTAAGTATTTTCAAATTTACAAAGGAGAATATGGAACAACCTTAAAGAGCTGATACAAATGTGAACCATTTGAATTCATCAATGATGAACATAATGTAACTCCAAGCAGTAAGCAAATCCAAGGTGAGTTGGGTAAGTTTCCAAGGTTGGAGGCTGTGGTATTAAGAACCAGTAAAGATCTGCCTGCAATGCAGGAGAAACAGGAGACAAGGTTTGATCCCTGGGTTGGTAAGATCCCCTGGAGGAGGGCATGGCAACCCACCCATTTTCTAGTGTTCCTGCCTAGAAAATCCCATGGACAGAGGAGCCTGATGGGCTAGAGTCCACAGGGTTGCAAAGAGTCAGACATGACTGTAGCAACTGAGCAAAGATATTGTAGAAAACCAAGGAGTAGGAAATTAAGGAGCGAGAGGCCCATTTTCTTAGATGGCTCTTTCTGAAAGGCTTCCCAAAGCTAACTCAGTCTCCTGTTTCAGTCTTCAGGCTTCGACCAACTCTGCAGTCTGAGTGACTCTCTCACCCCTGCCCCTGTTGATCTTCATCCTGTCACACTGTTTACATCAGCCACAGCACTTAACATGATGTGAATTTATCATAATATGTCTTTTACTTCTCCTCACTGATGGGAGCTCCGTGAGGTCAGCGCTGTGTCAATCTTTTTCATCACTGCAATCCTCAGAGCAGTGCCCAGCACATAACGGTTGAATGATTGATTAATTGACTGAAGGAATGAAAAACTGAAAGAATTGATTTGCTTCGGGGGAGAAGCAATAAACCTAATGGATGAGATAGCAGACGGAAAGATTACTATTCAAATTTGGGCTAGGAACAAGTACTGGCTATATGTAATCAAGCGACTCAAGGGCTCTGCCTCTCCATTGCCTGATTTGTAATTTGGGTAATGTTTCTTACCCTTCTCTGTGGTTGTGAAGACAAAGGAGATATTTTATGAGACAAGATTTAGCATAGTATTTGTATTAGTCATCTACTGTGTTGTTGTTTAGTCACTCAATTGCGTTAAACTCTTTGTGATGCCGTGGACTGTGGCCTGCCAGGCTCCTCTGGCCATGTGGTTTCCCAGGCAAGAATACTGGAGTGAGTTACCATTTCCTGCTCCAAGGTGTCTATTGTTATGTAACAAATTGTAGTTGACCCTTGAATAACATGAGCTTGAACTGAATGAGTCCACTTACATACACATGGATTTTTTCCCATTAAGTATGTACTTCAGCACCACATGATCCGAGAATAGGGAGGAACCATGTATAAGAAGGGCCAACTGTAAGTTATAATCAGATTTTCCAGTGACCAGAGGATAGGTGCCACTAAACCCTAGTGATGTTCAGGGTCAACTGTACCCAAAAACATGCAAACTGGAAACAAAGAACATTTATTATCTCACCTGTTCCATGGGTCAGGAATCTAGCGGGTGCTATGCCAGGTCTCTCACAAGACTGAAATTGAGATGTTAGCTGAGGCTGAAGCCACCTCAACGCCCATCTTGGAAGATCTGCTTCCAAGTTCACCCATGAGCCTCTCTGAGGACTGTCTCATAACATAGCAGCTGGCATTCCCCACTGTGAGCACTCTAAGAGAAAGCTGAGAGAGCTCAGGACAAATTAGTCATTATAATCTAATCTCAGAAGTGATATCCCACCACTTAGTCATGTGAGTTACTGGCTCTGCCTCACACTCAAGAGGAGGAGTTTCATCAGGGCAGGGGAGGTAGGTATCAATGCAGCCATCTTAGAGGCTGCCTACCACAATGCCTGAACAGTAATAATAATAAGCTAACATTAAACAGCTACTGTAGGGCTCCCAGACAGCCATTTTGCTTTTTTGCATTTCTTTTCCATGGGGATGGTCTTGATCCCTGTCTCCTGTACAATGTCACGAACCTCCATCCATAGTTCATCAGGAATTCTATCTATCAGATCTAGATCCTTAAATCTATTTCTCACTTCCACTGTATAATCATAAGGGATTTGATTTAGGTCATACCTGAATGGTCTAGTGGTTTTCCCTACTTTCTTCAATTTCAGTCTGAATTTGGCAATAAGGAGTTCATGATCTGAGCCACAGTCAGCTCCCAGTCTTGTTTTTGCTGACTGTATAGAGCTTCTCCATCTTTGGCTGCAAAGAATGTAATCAATCTGATTTCAGTGTTGACCATCTGGTAATGTCCATGTATAGAGTCTTCTCTTGTGTTGTTGGAAGAGGGTGTTTGCTATGACCAGTGCATTTTCTTGGCAAAACTCTATTAGCCTTTGCCCTGCTTCATTCCGTATTCCAAGGCCAAATTTGCCTGTTACTCCAAGTGTTTCTTGACTTCCTACATTCGCATTCCAGTCCCCTATAATGAAAAGGACATCTTTTTTGGGTATTAGTTCTAAAAGGTCTTGTAGGTCTTCATAGAACCATTCAACTTCAGCTTCTTCAGCATTCCTGGTTGGGGCATAGACTTGGATTACTGTGATATTGAATGGTTTGCCTTGGAAACGAACAGAGATCATTCTGTCATTTTTGAGATTGCATCCAAGTACTGCATTTCGGACTCTTTTGTTGACCATGATGGCTACTCCATTTCTTCTAAGGGATTCCTGCCCACAATAGTAGATATAATGGTCATCTGAGTTAAATTCACCCATTCCAGTCCATTTTAGTTTGCTGATTCCTAAAAGCAAAGGAGAAAAGGAAAGATATAAGCATCTGAATGCAGAGCTCCAAAGAATAGCAAGAAGAGATAAGAAAGCCTTCCTTAGTGATCAGTGCAAAGAAATAGAGAAAAACAACAGAATGGGAAAGACTAGAGATCTCTTCAAGAAAATTAGAGATACCAAGGGAACATTTCATGCAAAGATGGGCTCGATAAAGGACAGAAATGGTATGGACCTAACAGAAGCAGAAGATATTAAGATGAGATGGCAAGAATACACAGAAGAACTGTACAAAAAAGATCTTCACACCCAAGATAATCACAATGGTGTGATCACCCACCTAGAGCCAGACATCCTGGAATGTGAAGTCAAGTGGGCCTTAGAAAGCATCACTACAAACAAAGCTAGTGGAGGTGATGGAATTCCAGATGAGCTATTTCAAATCCTGAAAGATGATGCTGTGAAAGTACTGCACTCAATATGCCAACAAATTTGGAAAACTCAGCAGTGGCCACAGGACTGGAAAAAGTCAGTTTTCATTCCAATTCCAAAGAAAGGCAATGCCAAAGAATGCTCAAACTACCGCACAATTGCACTCATCTCACACGCTAGTAAAGTAATGCTCAAAATTCTCCAAGCCAGGCTTCAGCAATACATGAACCGTCAACTTCCAGATGTTCAAGCTGGTTTTAGAAAAGGCAGAGGAACCAGAGATCAAATTGCCAACATCCTCTGGATCATCGAAAAAGCAAGAGAGTTCCAGAAAAACATCTATTTCTGCTTTATTGACTATGCCAAAGCCTTTGACTGTGTGGATCACAATAAACTGTGAAAAATTCTGAAAGAGATGGGAATACCAGAACACCTGACCTGCCTCTTGAGAAATCTGTATGCAGGTCAGGAAGCAACTGTTGGAACTGGACATGGAACAACAGACTGGTTCCAAATAGGAAAAGAAGTATGTCAAGGCTGTATATTGTCACCCTGTTCATTTAACTTCTATGCAGAGTACATCATGAGAAATGCTGGATTGGAAGAAGTACAAGCTGGAATCAAGATTGCCGGGAGAAATATCAATAACTTTGGATATGCAGATGACACCACCCTTATGGCAGAAAGTGAAGAGGAACTAAAACGCCTCTTGATGAAGGTGAAAGAGGAGAGTGAAAAAGTTGGCTTAAAGCTTAACATTCAGAAAACTAAGATCATGGCATCTGGTCCCATCACTTCATGGCAAATAGATGGGGAAACACTGTCAGACTTTATTTTTTGGACCTCCAAAATCACTGCAGATGGTGACTGCAGCCATGAAATTAAAAGACGCTTACTCCTTGGAAGAAAAGTTATGACCAACCTAGATAGCATATTGAAAAGCAGAGATATTACTTTGCCAACAAAGGTTCGTCTAGTCAAGGCTATGGTTTTTCCTGTGGTCATGTATGGATGTGAGAGTTGGACTGTGAAGAAAGCTGAGCACCGAAGAATCGATGCTTTTGAACTGTGGTGTTGGAGAAGACTCTTGAGAGTCCCTTGGGCTGCAAGGAGATCCAACCAGTCCATTCTGAAGGAGATCAGCCCTGGGTGTTCTTTGGAAGGAATGATGCTAAAGCTGAAACTCCAGTACTTTGGCCACCTCATGCGAAGAGTTGACTCATTGGAAAAGACTCTGATGCTGGGAGGGATTGGGGGCAGGAGGAGAAGGGGACGACAGAGGATGAGATGGCTGGATGGCATCACTGACTCGATGGATGTGAGTCTGAGTGAATTCCGGGAGTTGGTGATGGACAGAGGCCTGGCGTTCTGAGATTCATGGGGTCGCCAAGAATCGGACACGACTGAGCGACTGAACTGAACTGAACTGAACAGAACATTGGACATGGTTTACTGCCTGCCAGCAAGGCACTTTATGTGTACTATCTATTTAATTCTCACACGGTGCTGTGAAGGAGGTGGAACTGTTAGCCTCACTTAATGGACGAGCAAAGTGTGGTAAGCCCCCGTGTTACTTGTAGCATCCTCAGGCTTTAAGACCCAATAATCTGACCCCAGGATCATGGTCTTAACCTCGTTGCTAAACTTCCTCCTGGAGAAGAGTTTAATAACAGGCAGCTGTTGCCATTAAATTCAAGGATCATGAGTGTAAAAGATGATTCAAGGAGCAGAGGCAAGGAAAGACCCAGAAGACAGGTAGCTGGATTCAAGAAACTGAAAGACGGAGATGAAATGTCACATCCAGGAGAAAACACAATTTCTTGTGGGTTAAGACAGGGATTAGAGCTACCATGAGAGAATCTTGGTGGTTAAATGATACATGACTAACTCAAATGTAAAAGAGCCTTGGTGAAGACAGAATCATAGCTTTACGATACAGAACAGCATCGTAGGCGTGGATCTCTGGGCAAGATTTTTAGAACCTTAATTTGCCACAATATAGTAATAAAATATTATCATTTTTTTTCTAGTCTAGGGGAATTCAGGGTAAAAGTTTTGGGACTCCGAGACTAAGTTATTGTTTGTGGTTAGAGGTGGCAGGGGGAGAGTATTTACTGAAATGACATGTACTCTTTCATCTGTCTCCCTAAACATACAAATATGTTTCAAAAAACATCCATGATTCAAGAGCCAAGTTTGCATCACATTCCTGGACAGGAAATAAGGACTCTGCACATGACACCTGGCAAACCGTCTCGCTATTCAGGACCTTCGGAACACTTGCTATGATCCTGGCAAAAGTGAATTATTGAAGAGAGAAACAGCAGCCTCTCCCTTCTAAGCTAAACAAATGGTCAAAACATTTGGTTAGAGGACAGGAAACAGCAGATAAAGGTAATTTCGTCTGAACTCATGCTTGCTAGCCATATCCAAAAAGTTTCAAAGGAAGCCACAGCTGGTGTTCAGATAATTATCCAGTAGTGGTAGCAAAGCCATAGAAGAAACTGACATGGACCACTGAATTTTTTAAGGAAACAGGAAAAAAAAAAAAAAAAAAAGATTCCTTGACCACTCTCTAACTCAGCACCAGAATGTGAAGCAGAGAAGTATGAATAACATGTAACAATTTCTTTTTTGCAAAATATGACTCACTTTAAGAAATGTAGTGTGAAATTTTTAAGTTGGAGAATAAGTTATTTTGAGGGTGACTACTGCATTTATAAGCATTGTTTAATTTAGGAAAGGATTCTGGTAAGACTTCAGAGTTTCTATTTTTCAGAAGTTTTCTTGGAATTGTGACATTGCAAATTTTTGGAGCTGTAGAGAACGTTGGAGGTCAGGGTATATCTGAAAAGTGTTGTTTGAGGAAGAAGGAGATCTAAATGCTGCTAGTAAAATAAAGTTTTACCTTATATTTCTGACTGGTCAGAAATGAGATTAGGACAAGGATAGGCTGGATGTATCATGGAATTTGCTTCTTTCCCTAATAAATTTTTACACGTGACTAATGCATCTGGTCCCATCACTTCATGGCAAATAGATGGAAAAACAGTGGAAACAGTGTCAGACTTTCTTTTGGGGGGCTCCAAAATCACTGCCGATGGTGATTACAGCCATGAAATTAAAAGACACTTACTCCTTGGAAGGAAAGTTATGACCAACCTAGATAGCATATTCAAAAGCAGAGATATTACTTTGCCAACAAAGGTCCATCTAGTCAAGGCTATGGTTTTTCCAGTGGTCATGTATGGAAGTGAGAGTTGGACTGTGAAGAAAGCTGAGCACCAAAGAATTGACGCTTTTGAACTGTGGTGTTGGAGAAGACTCTTGAGAGTCCCTTGGACTGCAAGGAGATCCAACCAGTCCATCCTTAAGGAGATCAGTCCTGGGTGTTCATTGGAAGGACTGATGCTGAGGCTGAAACTCCATTACTTTGGCCACTTCATGCAAAGAGTTGACTCATTGGAAAAGACCTTCTTGGGAGAGATTGGGGGCAGGAGGAGAAGGGGATGACAGAGAATGAGATGGCTGGATGGCATCACCGACTCGATGCACATGAGTTTGGGTGTACTCCAGGAATTGGTGATGGACAGGGAGGCCTGGCGGGCTGCGGTTCATGGAGTCGCAAAGAGTCGGACACGACTAAGAGACTGAACTGAACTGAACTGAAGAAGCTGGGGCTGTTCTTCAGAACATATCCAAGGAGTTTACCAGTAGCCAGTGCTTCAGGTTCTTGCCCCATTAGCCCAGTTAAAATGAAATGTCTTTTTTTTTCCCCTCTTAATTTATCGGCTGCACTGGGTCTTTGTTGCTGAATGAGTTTTTTCTAGTTGCGGCGAGCAGGGCCTATTTAGATGTGGTTCTTATTTAGGTGGCTTCTCTTGTTGCAGAGCACAGGCTCTATAGTGAGGGCTTGGTGGCTCAGACAGTAAAACATCTGCCTGCAATGAGGAAGACCTGGGTTCCATCCCTGGGTTGGGAATATCCCCTGGAGAAGGAAATGACAATCCACTCCAACACTCTTGCCTGGAAAATCCCATGGATGTGGGAGCCTGGTAGGCTACAGTCCCCGGGGTCACAAAGAGTCAGACACGACTGAGCAACTTCACTTTCCTAATAAGTAATTGTGGCTTAGAATAAAGATGCACAGGAAAAACCTCTTTCAGAATCCTCATGTTGTATTTATTGCATTTACCTTGTCCCAAAGCAGTTATACATGAAGAGAATTTCATGTTGAAATTCTCGTAAAGGAGTGGGATCTCAGAGCTGTTGAAAATTATGGAACTCTATGATATTCTTCGAGTACTCCTATAGCACGAGTTTATACTTCACCATCAAAGTCAATATAAAACATTTAAATAGAAACCCTTTGAAGGCAGAGTCCAGTCTACCTCATCTTTGTATTCCATGCTCCATGCAAGATGCCCAGTGAGTTTCCATGAACATTGAACGGTGATTGATAACACTACTTAGTGTAGCAGCAGTGAAGTCTCCAATCGGCATGTCCATCTCCAGATACCTACACCCTCTACGTCTCACAACCGGAGCAAATCACACCCACACTCAGGGGTCATAAGTTTCTTTGGGAGTCCTGACTGATTCATGAAAGCACATGTCTATTATTTAGTTAATTTGTTTATTAAGCATTTTCATGTTGGTCAGTGTTCCAGGTGCTGAAGATCAAAAGATAAACAAGACGCAAAGCTGTTTTGTGTCTTGCAAAAAAAGGGGCATATTTCTTTTACGCTAAAAACATGACTCATTTCATAACATTTCTGTGTACATTCAACTTGCCAGAAATATATCTGTTACTTACAGATCTGTACATCTAGAGTCAAACAAACAAAAAAGTACTCAAAATCTATCACTTACCTATATAGAAAGTACATCTCATCTTTGCAAATGAATTGAGCACACATAAATAGGCAGCTGTAGCAAAGCTGAAATGATAAATACAGCCACTTTTCCAAAAATGATTGAAGTTCCAGATCTATTTCATCACTTGCCAGGCACATAAACTTGTACAAGTCATCTGTAAAAGGGGTGAATGAAATTTGTCCCACATTACTATAGTCCCAGCATTCAGCCTCTAGTAAATACACAATAAATATTTCTTAAGTAAATCACTGAATAAACATGTATCTTATCTATGTTATAAAACGTCTTCTTATTTTCTTAGAATATAAAAAACCCTGGCAGATCATCCTTTGGAATGGAAGGATGAAAGTGTGAAATTACTTTCATTCAACAAATAGTTTTTGAACACTTAATCAGTTCAGTCACTCAGTCATGTCTGACTCTTTGCAACCCCATGAACTGCAGCACGCCAGGCCTCCCTGTCCATCACCAACTCCCGGAGTCCACCCAAACCCATGTCCATCGAGTCAGTGATGCCATCCAGCCATCTCATCCTCTGTCGTCCTCTTCTCCTCCTGCCCTCAACCTTTCCCAGCAAGAGGGTCTTTCCCAATGAGTCAGCTCTTTGCAGCAGGTGGCTAAAGTATTGGAATTTCAGCTTCAACATCAATCCTTCCAATGAACACCCAGGACTGATCTTTAGGATGGACTGTTTGGATCTCCTTGCAGTCCAGGGGACTCTCAAGAGTCTTCTCCAACACTACAGTTCAAAAGCATCAATTCTTCGGCACTCAGCTTTCTTTATAGTCCAACTCTCACATCCATACATGACCACTGGAAAAACCATAGCCTTGACTAGATGGACCTTTGTTGACAATGTCTCTGCTTTTGAATATGCTATCTAGGTTGGTCATAACTTTCCTTCCAAGGAGTAAGCGTCTTTTAATTTCATGGCTGCAGTCACCATCTGCAGTGATTTTGGAGCCCCAAAAAATAAAGTCTGACACTGTTTCCACTGTTTCCCCATCTATTTGCCATGGGACCAGATGCCGTGATCTTTGTTTTCTGAATGTTGAGCTTTAAGCCAACTTTTTCACTCTCCTCTTTCACTTTCATCAAGAGGCTCTTTAGTTCCTCTTCACTTTGTGCCATAAGGGTGGTGTCATCTGCATATCTGAGGTTATTGATATTTCTCCCAGCAATCTTGATTCCAGCTTGTGCTTCATCCAGCCCAGTGTTTCTCATGATGTACTCTGCATATAAGTTAAATAAGTAGGATAACAATATACTGCCTTGATGTACTCCTTTTCCTATTTGGAACCAGTCTGTTGTTTCATGTCCAGTTCTAACTGTTGCTTCCTGACCTACACTTAATATAACACATATAATACATGCCAGATTCTGTGCTGAGCTCCATGGGTCAAGTCTCCTGGTGGAGGAAGGCAAATTATGAGATTATTTCAGAAATGCAAGTAATATCTAGAGTATTGTCATTTATTTTTAAAAGAATACAAATGATATGCAGTCTGGCTCTGAAATTGCATCATTTTTCCTCATGAGTAGCAACTGGTAAGAGTGCCAACTTTGAAAATTATCCTGTTTTCATCTATAGCAATTTTGCTTTTCTCTTTCTTCTAATCCTCTTTGTATTTTCTCTCTCTACATATTTTTGGTCAAGTCACATGCATTGAAATAATCCTTTTCAAGGATAACTTTCAAATATGTTTTATAACCAGCAGTTCAGGCAACAATGTGACACCAGTCATGGTGCTGAAGCCCAGGTCTGGGTGTCCCTTGATGTTCTGCATGTGACCTCTTTAGACACAAAGAGATTACGAAGAGATTCTGAGAAAGGTCCTGGGGGGGGTGGGGGCTGCAGTGGCAGATGATAGAAGGATTTGGGTTCAGGATAGTATCTACCTACCCAAGCTATAAGGTAGTATTTCAACACCATAAATGGCACTGCCATGCCAGATGTGAAATAAAGCATCTGCATAGTTAGTGTCTGGCTACGGCAGAGCTTCATGTAATGCGAAGCTTTAAGAATGTTTGCTCTGCTTCCATATACTCTGCAAAATGAAAACAATCACCATTAGGACCCATATTTCAAAGGAGCCATGCATAGACTTGCATATAAACTCTTGGCTTTATATTAAAATGACAGCTTCTAGTTTGTGTTATACATAAAGTTGGGTAGAAATCACACAGTCTTTGCTGTTTCCTATTCTCCCTGGAAAGAGTGTTTTAAATTTTCTATGCCAACTTTCATACTGTTTACACCCATGGACCTAGTCCCGTGGATTTCCCAAAACGGCAAGTAGTGCACTATAAGTACTAAGAAGCTAACATTTCAGTTATGGTTATATCCTGTTTATGTGAACTGTTACTTATTTAAAAAGTAGTCTGAGTTGCTTCTGGTTGTTTGGAGTAGGAGGAAGAATGAAGGAAAACAGGAATAACCTTGTTTGCCTTTGGTTCCAAAGGGGAGGCTCGTTTCACTAAAAAGGATTGGGTAATATTGGAGGAATCAAGGGGAGACCCCCTTGGAAGGTGGTGTTCCTGAGACAGAGAAATGAGAACAGCAAGGGCAATGAGGCCTCTCCATGAAGACAGGCAGCCTGGTGGGCAGTGGAGGAAAAGTCCACTGAGCACTCATCCATGAATGGCCAGGAGGACAAGAAATAATTCTGAGGAAAAATAAGGCAGAAAATGATCTTGACTCACTTGGACTTTTGGTTTTGTCCCATATTAATGGTCATTGTAATCTTGAGTCATTAAGTGCAATGAAAAGATTTTTGAGTTGCTGACAAAATGAAGAAAATGGGAATTTGACCTATTGAAATAAAGTGATTGTTCCTTTCTTTCTCCCTTCTCCCTTCCCTGTTGTTTTCTTCCCTTTCTTCCCACTTCCTCCCATTCTTCTTCCTTTCCTTTTTCCCCCCTTCTCCTTCCTCTCTCTTTCCTCTGAGGGAAGGAAAGGGCTGCGTTCAATTGATTCTCATGAGGCTTAACTCGCAAGTCCATCTGGTTTCTCTAGAAATTAAATCTCATTAGGAGCCAATGTGTCTCTACCACAAATAATTAATCCCTTGAACAGATCCCTTTCCAAAATTGCAATATTTAGAAAGACCTTCCCATTTGTCAGCCCTATTCATGCCTCTCTCCCCAACCCCTACCCAAACACACATGTGAAGATGACCTTCAGGTATAAAGCTATGCTAAGAAGAAATCCATGACCTGCTCATTTTTAGACTAGAACAGACCACCAGTGCTCTCACCACTGTTTTCACATTTTCTAGTGTAATACCTATCATAAAAGAGGCATCCAGAGAAAAAAAAATCTTGACTAAATTATGACAAACTCATAAATATAGTCTAAATACAGAGAGTCTAAATATGGACTTTCTTCAGTGTCACATTCCATGGAACAGCTTCAGTTTCCTGGGTAGTTTCACAATAAAATTAATTGCCTTTATCAAGTTTTATCATTTTTACAACAGACATTTATTGATAAGTAGTGAGCAGAGAGTCAGATTCATTCATTTTCTTTTCAGCAAGCATTAATCATGTCAAATACTGTGGCCAAATACAACTGTAAACAAGATAGAATCTGCTGGTGTCCTGGAAGAGCTTACCTTCTATTGGATTACTTAAGCAGCTCAGACTGGGAATGGGCTAGACTCTCCAGAGCTAAGTGATTCTCTCCAATGTATTATTCAAAATTTTCATTACTACACATTGTGGATAGCCACTGTCTCTAGCTGAAAACTGCAGAAGTGAAAGTCATGAGCATTCAACTTAGACTGCAAGTACATCGAAGCAACTAGCACCTCTAAAGCAGCTAGGAAGCTGGTTTTACCTTCCAGAATCAGTGTTGCTTCCTTATACCGGGGAAGTGATATTGCTTTAACGTGCATCTTTTTAGCCCCTAAAAAAATAATTTGGAGCTTAAAATTTACTCTTCCCCACCCCCGCAATAGCAATAATTGAAGAAAAGCCTAAAGCTCGGACAACTGACACATATTCAGTAATATGCATGCTATGACTTATTTTTCCCAGGAGTGACCATAAATGTGCACTGTTTTTACCACATTCATAGGTCCAGTTTTCTCTGTTAAACAATGGCTAATGTGAAAATCAGTTCATGGGTGTGGTTCATGGCCTGGAACATGGTCAAGGAGCTACCCCCACGGGACTGGCAATTATTTGTGGTGAGTCTGGAATCACAGTGCAGTCTGTTCCTGAGCCCACACCCGGACAGGCCTTGCCCAAGGAATTGTCTGTGTGTGCAACACACGGGAAGGAATTAAGACAGGCTGGGACCTGGCACCTGGGACCCTTTGCTGTAAAGCTTGCACCTGGACAAACATCTCCTCAAACTACAAAATACAAAGAAACTACACGAGACTAAAAGTACTTGTGACTGTGCAGTTGGGGCAGTTTCTGGACAAAGATACAAAAAGACCCAGAACTCCAGCTGCCAGTTCTGGAGGGCCAGTAGCACACGCACGGAGCCGCACGTGCCCTTTGCACTCAACACCACCAAGTTCAGTCCAGTTCAGTTCAGTTGCTCAGTTGTGTCCAACTCTTTGCAACCCCATGAACTGCAGCATGCCAGGCCTCCCTGTCCATCATCAACTCCCAGAGTTCACTCGAATTCACGTCTACCGAGTCAGTGATGCCATCCAGCCATCTCATCCTCTGTCATCCTACTCATCCTGTCATACTTCTCCTACTGCTCCAAATCCCTCCCAGCATCAGAGTCTTTTCCAATGAGTCAACTCTTCGCATGAGGTGGCCAAAGTATTGGAGTTTCAGCTTTAGCATCATTCCTTCCAAAGAACACCCAGGGCTGATCTCCTTCAGAATGGACTGGTTGGATCTCCTTGCAGTCCAACGGACTCTCAAGAGTCTTCTCCAACACCACAGTTCAAAAGCATCAATTCTTCGGTGCTCAGCTTTCTTCACAGTTCAACTCTCACATCCATACATGACTACTGGAAAGACCATAGCCTTGACTAGATGGACCTTTGTTGGCAAAGTAATGTCTCTGCTTTTCAATACACTATCTAGGTTGGTCATAACTTTTCTTCCAAGGAGTAAGCGTCTTTTAATTTCATGGCTGCAATCACCATCTGCAGTGATTTTGGAGCCCCAAAAAATAAAGTCTGACACTGTTTCCACTGTTTCCCCATCTATTTGCCATGAAGTGATGGGACCAGATGCCATGATCTTCATTTTCTGAATGAGCTTTAAGCCAACTTTTTCACTCTCCTCTTTCACTTTCATCAAGAGGCTCTTTAGTTCCTCTTCACTTTGTGCCATAAGGGTGGTGTCATCTGCATATCTGAGGTTATCGCTATTTCTCCCGGCAATCTTGATTCCAGCTTGTGCTTCTTCCAGCCCAGCATTTCTCCTGATATACTCTGCATAGATGTTAAATAAGCAGGGTGACAATATACAGCCTTGATGTACTCCTTTTCATATTTGGAACCAGTCTGTTGTTCCATGTCCGGTTCTAACTGTTGCTTCCTGACCTGCATACAGGTTTCTCAAGAGGCAGGTCAGGTGGTCTCGTATTCCCATCTCTTTCAGAATTTTCCACAGTTTACTGTGATCCACACAGTCAAAGGCTTTGGCATAGTCAATAAAGCAGAAAAAGATGTTTTTCTGGAACTCTCTTGCTTCTTCGATGATCCAGCAGATGTTGGCAATTTGATCTCTGGCTCCTCTGCCTTTTCTAAAACCAGTTTGAACATCTGGAAGTTGACGGTTCATGTATTGCTGAAGCCTGGCTTGGAGAATTTTGAGCATTACTTTACTAGCGTGTGAGATGAGTGCAATTGTGTGGTAGTTTGGGCATTCTTTGGCATTGCCTTTCTTTGGGATTGGAATGAAAACTGACCTTTTCCAGTCCTGTGGCCACTGCTGAGTTTTCCAAATTTGCTGGCATATTGAGTGCAGCACTTTCACAGCATCATCTTTCAGGATTTGAAAGAGCTCAACTGGAATTCCATCACCTCCACTAGCTTTGTTCATAGTGATGCTTTCTAAGGCCCACTTGACTTCACATTCCAGGATGTCTGGCTCTAGGTGAGTGATCACGCCATTGTGATTATCTTGGGTGTGAAGATCTTTTTTGTACAGTTCTTCTGTGTATTCTTGCCACCTCTTCTTAATATCTTCTGCTTCTGTTAGGTCCATACCATTTCTGTCCTTTATCGAGCCCATCTTTGCATGAAATATTCCCTTGGTATCTCTGATTTTCTTGAAGAGATCTCTAGTCTTTCCCATTCTGTTGTTTTCCTCTATTTCTTTGCATTGATTGCTGAGGAAGGCTTACTTATCTCTCCTTGCTATTCTTTGGAACTCTGCATTCAGATGCTTATATCTTTCCTTTTCTCCTTTGCATTTTGCTTCTCTTTTTTCACAGCTATTTGAAAGGCCTCCCCGACAGCCATTTTGCTTTTTTGCATTTCTTTTCCATGGGGATGGTCTTGATCCCTGTCTCCTGTACAATACCACCCAAGGGGTAGACAAAAGACCTAAGCTACCCACTCCCACCCAACTCCTGGACACACCTCTACCCTCACCCTGTAAAGGAACCAGCTTGCCCCTCCCTCAGAGAGAGAGCAAGGGAATCTTGTATTTTTTGCTCTCTGGGAGAGAGATTCCCTTGGTTCCTTTACAGGGTGAGGGTAGGGGTGTGTCCAGCTGCAGGGCTGAGTTTCTTGTCTGGCTTCTAGTCAATTTCTATTGATTGTGGAAGGTCAAGAATCTTGGTTGGTCAGAATGGCTTCAGATCAGATCAAAACAAACAAATGATTAGAAACCCTTATGGCTAGAGTTTTTTAAGAAATTATTAAACCAAAAAAGAACATCCAAGATCAAGAAGCTGGGACTGTTGAGGCCAAAAATTTTTAATAAATAAATAATAAGGGGATGAGGGTACAAGGGAAAGTCAGTAATCCAATATCAGAGTTAGGTACCAATCCTGCCAACCAAAAGTGGTCCAGGGGTACTGATGCACAGTTAAATGTGCAAAACTCTAAGAATGGGTTTGTGAACATTGAGCATGTTCTAAACTTCTTGTGCCCTGACACAAAATGGCATCGCGGACGTATGTAGAAAGAATGGAACCAAAACAGTGCAGCCAGTTTGGATGGATTATTTGACTTTTCTGGGGGAAAATTTGCACTCAGTATCCCATTCTTAATTGCTGAACTTCCAAGTTCCTATCTTCTCCTCTTCCTAGAGTAAGTTATAACCATTGTAATCATGAAGAAGGCTCTTAATCCATTTTTGTCCCTTTTTTTTTTGAGCTCTGAATATCGTTTGAAATGGTGGTAAAAGGACAGACTAATCTAAATAATTGTGACTATCTGGAGGTCAACAGTGCTCTCAATCATTCAGATGCTTAAATAAATCTAGATTTTATTTTCCAGGCCAAGAACATATCAAGATGATTTAGTGTATTTTCCCTCTGTGTGTGTGGAATCATGTGTGTGTCAAATCAAACATTGAGTACATTAATCAAATTTTTTTAAAGAGATGGAAAATAATATATCCCTCTTCATCAAGATTCCCAAGATGTCTAACCCCTAGGAATAATTTTAAATTTAACTTAATATACAAGTTCCCAAGGAAAAATCTCCTCCAAATGAATTTGTTCAAAACATGTCTTCTGACATTCCATCCATTTAGAGAGGCTTATGAGGAAGTGGGAGTTGGTGATGGACAGGGAGGCCTGGCGTGCTGCGATTCATGGGGTCGCAAAGAGTCAGACACGACTGAGCGACTGAACTGAACTGAACTGAACTGATGAGGAAGCTTGATTGAGCAAGCTTTAGATAGATAAGGCATCTTCATTCTCTGATAAAGACCCAAATCCACAAGCCACCAAATAAATAAAAAGGAAGATAAAGCTGTGTTAGATGAATCAGCAGCCCCTAGTCTTACACTTGAATGTGCCTTAAGACTTCAGTTGAAAACATCATTGTAAATGTTTCCTGGCTGCTTCAGTTACAATCCAATTAGGTTTCTCCCATGACTTTGTTACAGCACACATTACTTTGTCATATAGCTATTTGCACGTGGCAGAAATTTATTCCAAAGTACTAATACCTGTATTCTCCACTTCCTACAGCTCCTCTCCCTCAAAGTCTGAGGTTGGCCTGGCCCTTTCCTTGTTCAAGAAACCACTGGGGGGTCATCCGATGCCTGAGGGGAAGATTTCAGGGCAAAACCACAAAAGAACCATCTCTGGGTTATGAATTTAAAAACTGAGAGGATGGGCTAAAACTGAAAGATTTGGAAGATAGATGAATTGCTTTCTCCTTCTCCTATTATCTACCAGACCAAGAAAATACTCTGTGGACCTGGGAAAGAGGAGAAGAAAGATATGCCAGGAAATGAGAATAAAGAAATAAGCAGAGAAGAGTGAAGTCAACATGAAGATATGATCCACCTTCATATGGGGAGAAAAGATACTGGCAGAGGGACTAGAAATCATGAGTAGAGTGGTGTTGTGTGAGTCAAGGAGTGGAAAGAAAAGGAGACTGTGATCAGAGAATGGTTCACTCATTTTTCTGCCGTAGAACATTCCCAATAGGTGTAAAGAGCAGGTATGGCCACAGGTGCATGGAGGAAAATGAAAACAAAGGCCACTGCATAGAGAATATCAAGGAATACTGACATGAGGGGACGACCTGAGTAATTGCTCTACCATCTTATTTACACAGCAAAAGGGTCTCCATCCTGCCTGTGAGTGGGATGCCAGCCATCCACTGATGGCACAGCAGGGCAGAAAGGACTTGCCTCATGGAAACAGATGCTGTCCTCCCCATAAAACAATACAGTGATGCAATGTAAAGAAAGTAGAATGGGATGTGACAGTGAGTGAATCTTCTAGCCTCACGAGGAAAGTTAATGATGCAATCAGGGATGGGGGTAGAGCAGCTGGAGGACAGCTGAGGGCGGAGAAGTGGGTCATGGTAACTCTTCATGAAAGGCCACCAGGCTCTCACCACCCGCCCTCAGCCGGGGCTGGCCGAAGTTCTAAAAGTGTCCAAGCAGGCGACCCAGTTCCAAAGACCATATCTCTTGTGGCAAACTGCAGCCTCTCTCCCTAAGTGTTTCTGGAAGTGTGGGAACAAACATCATCTCTGGCCTCCGGAAAAACGTGCTACGGCTGAATTGCTTTCAGTCTTGGAAGATGCTGGCGTCAGAGACTCTTATTTTCTCCAGTCATTAGAGTGCATTAAAATCAAGGCACGCCTTTTTCCTCAGCTTTTCATTTCCTCAAACGTAGGCGACAAAGCTTTCCCACACATCTGTCTCCACTCAACTGAGTCAGGCCGCCTCAGGAGGCAGATGCTGGCAGTTCCCGTTTGTTAGCATCAATGCTCATCAGCAAAATTCCTTTTGTCACACACTGTAACTTATTCACATGTCCCAGGGATTGGGGCATGACATCTTGGGGTGGGGCAGGCATTATTTTGTCTAGCACACTCAGCTTCCTTTATCTGTAAAGTGAGAGTAATAATACTACCTACCTTGCAGAGTTAATACACACACATTGCTTTGGACAGTGTTTGGCATTCATAAGTTATAGCTTATTGTTGGCAGAGTTGTACCCAGGTGAGATCCAGGAGGAGGGAGAGGATGGGGGGAAAGGACTGTGTTTTACAGCTCTGTGCAAAGAAAATGCTGTGAAGCTCAGCGCTAGGTCAATCTGAATTTGAATCCTTGTTTCATCACTGATAGCTTCATCACCTCAGAAAATGAACATTTCTTGAGCCTCAATTTCTTCACCTGGAAAAAGGAGACAGTAATATTCAGCTTGCTACTGCTAAGTCACTTCAGTCGTGTCCGACTCTGTGCGACCCCATAGATGGCAGCCACCAGGCTCCCCATCCCTGGGATTCTCCAGGCAAGAACACTGGAGTTTATAACTTCCCTCGTAGCTCAGATGGTAAAGAATTTGCCTGTAATACAGGAGACGCATGTTCGATCCCTGGGTCAGGAAGATACCCTGGAGAAGGGAACGGCTGCCCACTCCAGTATTCTTCCCTGGAGAATTTCATGCACACAGGAGTCTAGCGAGCTACAGTCCATGGGGTTGCAAAGAGTCAGACACAACTGAGAGACCAACACTTGACACAGTCTATGGCAAGATTGCATGTGTAAATGCCTGGTGAATGACAGTACATGATCAGGTAATAAGTCCACTTGTCCCCCCCATCACTTTTTTTTCTTATACTTATATAAGTGCCATGTTCTGGGGTCTGTGACAGTGCGGAACATAATGTGTCATCTTATATTCTACTATGAAGTTACTAAGATTACATAGACTCATGATTTTTTTCCTACAAGTTGCCTTTTAATCTTTCACTGTTACTTTTTCCCAATGAGTTCTACTTCCTTGCATTGTTTTGGTTTCCATCTCCATTCATTAGATAATATTTATCATGGAAAGACAAATTCTTGGGAATACTAGATTCTGGAACTCCTAACAAGAATGCTAGATATTAGCATGGTCAAACTCATACAGTGTGCACCCATGGGTTTTTGAATCATTCACTGTTTTGAAATTAGCCTTCACATGTATAAATTAACTCAATACAAATGCAGATAGATATAAGGCTGGTTCCTGGAAAGATCATGTAATCTTGGTCCTTGAGAAATCCAAGCATGATATACCCAAAGATATTTTCTTATTATGATTGATTATCTTCCACATATTCTTCATGTATGTATTAAAAATCTAGTAGGACAGTAATTCTCAAATTTTGCTACCCATTGGAATCACTTGGGAGTCTTAAAAAAATACAGGTTTTTCTTTGCCACTTTCAAAGAGTGCAACTTAATTGATACAGGATTTGACCTGAGCATAGCGTTTTTCCCAGATGATTTTAATGTTCAGCAAAATTTGGAAACTGCTGTCTGAAGCTAGTACCTACCCAGGAGTCATTACATAAAAGACATGTGTTTATATGTTATTCAGCTTGAGTTTCACCAATTCATTCAATAAATATTTGTACACTGAGAGATACTGCATTGTTAAAATGTATTATTTTTAGTAGTACTAATTCATCGGATGTGACCGAAGCGACTTGGCATGCAATTCATCTGTATTTTCTTTCATAATTAGGAAGAGTGCCTCCAATCAAGGTGGAGCACAGAATTTGTTAAGTCAAATGAACAAATTTTTTTGGTAAAAGGTAAACATTACAAACTATACGACAGAATATCCTGTATCTCTTTTGTTTTTCTCTCTTAGGACACTCTGCTTTTAGCCACATACCAAAGTACAAAAGCAAGCCAAGTGGAGGGCTATCTGCATGTGTGTGTGTGTTCACACATATATATGTGTATATATTTCTGTCCAGGGACAGCCAGGCTTACTTGGGGCTTGTAAAAGACACAATGACACAATTCTGTGTCACATTCACCTCATCTGCTACTAACCTCAATCCCCTTTTCCCTTTCATGTCTCTCCTCATCCCTACTCTTTGTGGAAATAGCAGAGCATCCATCACACCACGGGTTATGGAATAAGTGCCCACATTTTTAAGATTTATTTATTTGACTGGGCGTGGTGGCGGAATACGGTTGGAAGACATTTAATACGGAGCCAAAAGGACCCGCTAATATAAATATTTGCCTTTAGCATTAGCTGGCTACCTGGCTACTTAGGGGAATCATTGGAAGAACTTAAAATAACAAAACACTAATGCCAATGCCAGGGTCCCATCTAAACAAATAGATTCTGTTTCCATTGTTTCCAGTGGAGTCCAAATTTAGGGCATTCATATTTTGCCGTATTCTTCTTCTCCTTTCCTCCCTTCCTTCTCCTCCTCTTTCTCCTCTCCTCACTTCTTCCTCAAAGCTCCTTAGGTAACAGTAATATAGAACTTGATATCAAAGCTGGAAGGAAAAAGTAATATATTCCTAGGCAATGACGATCAAGGAAGGAAACATTACCACCTATATGTGAATGCAATAACCTGCACAGATACAGCATAAAACAAATGCAAGTGCATTCATTAGATTAAATCATATGAGGTCATTGCTTCTGTGTATGATCTGTTTAAATTAAGGGTTATTGGGTCAGCATCTACTATGCACCTGGGTGACGCAACAAAGGTCCGTCTAGTCAAGGCTATGGTTTTTCCAGTGGTCATGGATGGATGTGAGAGTTGGACTGTGAAGAAAGCTGAGCGCCGAAGAGTTGCTGCTTTTGAACTGTGGTGTTGGAGAAGACTCTTGAGAGTCCCTTGGCCTGCAAGGAGATCCAACCAGTCCATCCTAAAGGAGATCAGTCCTGGGTGTTCATTGGAAGGACTGATGCTAGAGCTGAAACTCCAATACTTTGGCCACCTCATGCGAAGAGTTGACTCATTGGAAAAGACCCTGATTCTGGGAGGGATTGGGGGCAGGAGGAGAAGGGGAAGACAGAGGATGAAATGGCTGAATGGCACATGAGTTTGAGTAAACTCCGGGAGTTGGTGATGGACAGGGAGGCCTGGTGTGCTGTGGTTCATGGGGTTTCAAAGAGTCAGACACGACTGAGTGACTGAACTGAGCTGAACTGATGCTACATGGGTCTTTGCTAATGTCTCTAATCTAGCAGTCTACTCAGTCAATTATAACTCTTTCCCAACACGTCTTCTATTCCCATGATGGGGAATTTTTGCTCCAGACATCCCCAGCTCTTTTTGTGTGCTCTCAGGGGTTGACCAAGAGAGTCTCACACGTAGTTGGTGCTCATTGACTCTTTATGGGTTGACTGTAGAAGTGAGCAATTAAAGTAAATGCTGAGAGTCATGAAATACGCAGGAAAAGACACAGTCCAACTCCCACATTCATGGAATGTATAATCTCACATGAGAGTCAGATGAAAAATATATCCATGGCTTCCCAGGTGGTCTCCATTGCAGGAGACTTAAGAATCATGGATCCAGTCCCTGGACTGGGAAGATTCCCTGGGGGAGGGCTTGGAAACTCATTCCAATACTCTTGCTGGAGCATGGATAGAGGAACCTGACAGGTTACAGTCAATAGGGTCACAAAGAGTTGGACAGGATTGAAGTGACTTTGTTGTTGTTCAGTCACTCAGTCATGTCCGACTCTTTGCGACCCCATGGACTGTGCACGCCAGGCTTCTTTGTCCTTAACCATCTCCCAGAGTTTGCTCAAACTCATGTTCATTGAGTTGGTGATACCATTCAACCTTCTTGTCCTCTGTCATCCTCTTTTCCTCCTACTTTCAATCTTTCCCATCATCAGGGTTTTTTCCAATGAGTCAGCTCTTCTCACCAGGTGGCAAAAGTATTGTAACTTCAGCTTCAGCATCAGTCCTTCCAATGAATATTCACAGTTGGTTTCATTTAGGATTGGACTGGTTTGATCTCCTTTCTTTCCAAGGGACTCGCAAGAGTCTTCTCCAAGACTCTGAGCCAGAGAATGCTCAGAAGGTGCAAATAAAACTCTGTGTGCTCCAAGACCAGGAAAAGGAGCAGTGATCTCCACAAGAGACAGAGGCAGACCTGCCTTTGAGTGTTTGAGTGTCTCCTGGGGAGAGACAGGTCAGCAGTGGCCTGCCACAGGGACTGGGGCTCTGGCAGCAGCAGTCCTGGGAGGCACAGCATGTGAAGTCCTCTTAGAGCAGGTCACCATTAACCCCACCTTAGAGCCGTCAAGCAGGTGACCCACAAACTGGATAATAATTATACCAAAGAAGTTCTAGCACTGTTGTGAAAGTTCTAGTGCCCACAACAGATTTCCTAACCTGCGGATCCAGCAAAAGGACTAAGAACCCCCAGGGAATTTGACTTTGAAGGTCAACAGGGCTTGATTACAGAACTTACACAAGACTGAGGAAACAGAGGCTGTTGGCGGGCACAAACAAAATCTTTTTTGCACCAGGACCCAGGAGAAAGGAGCAGTGACCCCACAAGAGACTGAGCCAGACTTGCCTGTGAGGGTTCAGGAGTCTCCAATGGAGGCGAGGGTCGACAGTGGCCTGCCACAGGGCCAGGGACCCTGACTGCAGCAGTCCTGGGAGGCGTGGCATGCTGGCATAAGTCCTTTTGCAGGTCGCCATTACCACCATTACCCCTACCATAGTTTGGCCTCAGGTCAAACTACAGGGAGGGAACAAAGCCCCACTCATCAGCAGAAAATTAAAGATTTACTAAGCATGGCCTTACCCACCAGGGCAAGATCCAGTTTCCCCCACAGCCCTCCCTCCCATTAGGAAGCTTCCACAAGTCTCTTATCCTCATCCATCAGAGGGCAGACAGAATGAAAACCACAATAAAAAAACAAAAAACCTAACCAAACTGATTACATGGATCACAGCCTTGTCTAACTCAATGAAAATATGAGCCAAGCCATGTAGGGCCACCCAAGATGGACGGGGGTCATGCTGGAGAGTTCTGATAAAATGTGGCCCACTGGAGAAGGGAATGACAAACCACTTCCTCATTCCTGCTTTGAGAACCCTGTGAATAGTATGAAGCGATTTAGCATACAAAATTAGAAAGTAACATGGGACATCCTCCCCGCCAAAAATTTGTTAAAGCAATTGAGGGGCAAGGTCTCTGGTCAAGAAGGGGAAAAATAATATGTATCATCATGGCTGATTTTCATTGTTATAGAGCAGAATCCATCACAACATTATAAAGCAATTTTCCTCCAATTAAAAAAATAAATGTAAAAAAAAAGAAGGGGAAAAATAATCATGGGACTAAGGAGTTAAGGAGGAAGGCTTCGAGAAGGAAATGAAACTTGAACTCAGTATGGAAGCTGTGGCAGAATTTGAAGGATTAGAATAGTAGCAGGCGTTGTGTAAAGCGAGAATTACAATGTGGAAATGATAGCAATGGATGCCCAGCGTAACATCTGAGTAAGGATCTTGTTGTCTATCCAACTGATAAGAGCAACATAGGTTAAAAAAAAAATAAGCCATGTGACAATAAACTTTGATGAGTAGGATATGTTCACCACTGCATTCTTAGTTCCTAGAAATGTGTGGTCTATAGTAGGCTCATTTATTCAACAAATATTTATTACCTAATAAATATTTGTTGAATAAATGACTAACTGTATTAAACAACTAAATGAAAAATGAAGGAAGGCATGAAGAATCAGTATTCATCAGGCATTTATTTATTGCTCAAATTTATTAAGAACCTACTGCATGCCTGGTTATATGCTAGAAATTAGATACACAATATTGTCACATTCAGTGGTTCTCAAACTTTCATTTGCCTAAGAATCACCTAAGGAGTTTAGTAAAAATGAGGATTCTTGGGATTTACTCCCTAGATACCTCAGAGATTCTGACTGAAAACGCTGCAGGTGGGGCTTAGGAATATACATTTTCATAATTTTTCTTCCCCTGGATACTGAGTACTCTGAGGATTATACTTGGAGAAATCCTTGCCTAGGAGAAAAGAGCTAACATGCACCTCACCAAAGAAATCTCCCAATAACTGAATATCAGGTAAAGGGTGCTATAATAGAGCCTCTCTCAGGGAATGGCAGTGGTAGTATTACTGAACTGAGTCCTGAGCGTTGAGTCAGCTTCTAGAGAGTCAGCATGAAAAGAAAGAAGGAACAGCAGGGAGGTGTAAAAAAACCCAGAACTTTCAGGAAACGGCAATTGGCTTGGTACAAAGATTTGATGTATCTTGGGATGCGCCAATTTCTCTCAATAATGTATTTTGGCTGCTTGGCCTAGCATTGTTAGGAAAGAAAGGACAAGCAGTGCTTAAATCAGATGAACCAGTTAAAAACCTGGGAGGATTATGAAACAGAGAGACCACCACCATATGACTGTGATCACGCTTCTACAAGTCTAGCTCTAGCCCACTGCTTGATGTAAGTTCACAGATTAGTACGATTCATGGAATGCTTACTTCTCTAATTATAGGATGTTTGGTTCTCCAGTGTTGGAAAAATTGAGCTCTTAAAAGCAGAACAAAACACTTTCTTGGTACTGACTTCCTCTGTACCAAGAATGTTCTTCTGTTTAATCAAGAAAATGTGACCTTTCACTTTACTTATCAAGAAAGGAACACATTTCCAACTAAGTACAGATCATTCAGATACACTTCTTAAAAGAGGAGTTTGGGCTGTTTATAAAAGACAGTTGAACACATCCTTTGGTCCATCCATGTAAATCTGTAGGCTAATCTATAATTATACTGTCTGGAAAGAATATAGAACATGATTTCAACATCTAGTTGTTTTTTCTCATACTGATGCTCCTGATTCTCCTTTTGACATCAGACCTGTGGGAAGAGAATTTTGTGAGTTATCCCAGAAGAGAGAAGCAAGCTGACAGAAAACTACAATTCAGCTTGAGTCTATTGAGTATTAGTGTAATACAAGACTCATCCTCCTGCGTAATTTAGATGCTTCAGCTCAGGCAGGCTTGGCAATTCCTTAAACATGAGACATGCTTGAGAAAAAGACTGTCAATCATAAATTGGGGAGATGCTAGGGACAAAGCTCCCAGGCTACCCATCTCTGAAAATAATTAATTTTCATCTTATGGGACTTCTACAACTGCAGAACGTTGGGAGGGGCTGTTTTCTTAGCCCAGTGGCTTGGATGTGGGGACACTGTCTCCTCGGTTTCCTGGAGCGGATCATCACCTTTCTAACCTAGCCACGCGCAGGCGGACAGCATCAGGGCATGTTAGTAAGGGCCTTCAGAGGCTGGGGGATGAGAAGTTGTTATTTCGTCAATCACAGTAGAAGAGGTTCCCAAGTGACCAAAAGGCAGGTTTTTTTCTTTTTTCTTTTTTCAAGTTGAATTTCTTCTGCCACATTTAACCAAAGGTCCACCCCAGGTCACTGACCTCCTATCTGAAAGAAGCATCATTTAGGGGTTGCCCTCCCTACCTCAGCTGCTCCCTCCAAGCTTTCTCTCTCATGGGGGTACAGTTACTCCAGTCCCCTGCAGCATTTCATGGCTATTTTTTGAGGGACAAAATGGTTTCTTTCATATATACAACCTGCCACAAGATGCTATTCCTTTTAACAGTCAGAACAGTTGAGTGTTTCTACCTCATTGAATGCTCTTTTTTTTTTTTTTTTTTTTCTTTTGAACTGTCTTCTGTTTCCACACCAAACATACCAGGTTTCATTGTGCTAGACAGTGGAAGCGATAAGTGTTAGTTACTCAGTCATGTCTGATACTTTGTGAACCCATGGACTGGACTCAAGCCCACCAGGCTCCTCTGTCCATGGGCTTCTCCAGGCAAGAATATTGGAGTGGGTTGCCATATCCTTCTTCAGGGGGTTTTCCCAACCCAGGGATTGAATGGGTCTCCCTCACTGCAGGCAGATTCTTTACTGTCTGAGCCACCAATGCACTGTTCCTTCTTATCCCTTTGAATTTAGAAGCAAAGTAAAAAGTCTAAGTTCTGACTTATTTTGGTGCCTGTGACCAAAAGTAGGGGCTTCAGCTCCCATCACTAGGACCCTATTTGTGGATGTTCGAACTTGAAGAGCTGAGTCACACTTAAGAAGCTTCAGTCCATTGGATTGATATAGGCATCTCTGAATGTGACTTCTTTCTTGGGTCTTGTTCTCTATCATTACTTCATTTACCCTCTTGTCTTCCTCTTGAAGTATTTTATGTATAATCAAATCAATGGGAACTTGAAAGGAGAAGACATTTGATCCTTTCAACCCCAGTTGTGTCTGATTTCCCAAATTGCACCTCATAGCATTTTTTGGTATGTTTCTTGGCAAAAGTCTAAGCAATTATATAAGGCTTTCCCGTTCCTATATGTGTGTGGTCACCATACAAATCCAGTAACTATGTATATCTCCAGTCACCAACAACCTTTGCAGTACTACGAGGTTTTGTCCCAAAATGGCAGTTATTTAAACTTTCCTGATGACATAATTCTTAAGGCTGGCCCTGAAAAGTCATGGAGTAATTGACAGCCTTTGTTTCTTGATCTACAAGGCCAGGTACCCTATGGCAGATGTTCTTTGTACATTGATCCCAATGAAGGATCCCTGCAGACAGTTTCCATTCAGGGCAATGGTTTCCTGCAGCTTTTTACCTAAGAGCATCTGTTCACCTTATATTTAGCCTATGCATAGAACAGCAAGAAATGTCAAATAGTAAGGTGTCAGGAAGGAACCTTGCCTGTTGAGGAAGACAAGATTTCTTGTCCCTCTTGGGACAATTCTGAAGCATGTTCTGCACAGTTTTTCAGAGACTGCCCAGTGGGATCGAATCCCAGTGAAGCTCAGCCATCATCTGATGATGAACTTACCCTTCATTGGCTCTGGCCTGTCTCCTTTCCTCCTGCTGTTGGCATGCTTTCTGGGATCACGTTCAAAATAAATTTACAGTGAAAACCTTGTCTCTGGGTTTTCTCTAAATAGTACCCAAATGAATACAGATCCCAGGCAAGTATGGGACCTGTTCTAACCACAACCCAAATCATTCTCCTTAGAATCAGGAAGTATAATGCACAATGAGCTATGGTTTCTTCCAGTGTATTGCCTTGATTAGGGTTTCCAATGAAGAATTGATAGCACCTCCCATACTAATGTTTCACGCTATCACCAGGGATTCCTATGTTGGCAGGCAAAACAAAAAAACTGTGAACCAAACGAGTGCACCTGCCTTCCCCCAAGAAAGGCTCCAGGTCTTTAATAAATGGTTTGTACACAAAGGCTGGGATGAACGCCAACTTCTGGCCTTTTCTTGCAAGAGTTTCTCAGACATTTTTATTACACCCATCCAAGGTTATTTATTCCTTATTCTTCATCAGGACCATCAGCTCTTGAATGATCTTTCTCCCAGGGGTTGTACAGCCTAGTGCAGAATATTTTGCACAACTTCTGCCCAGCACTAATGTAGTATTTGGGGAAAACACCCAGAGAAGAAAATCCCACATGTGGTCCTTCAGGTCCTAAATCGCAGATGCTTATGAGCTTTGGATAGCAGGCCTCCTGGAGGTAGTTGCCCTTCCCACCCGACATGAGGTGCTCAGCCAACGCACTGCAGTTTTCTGAAGAGAGCGGCAGTCAAAGCTCGGGCCTCACCCCTCAAAACCAAGCCAGCTATGCTTATACTCACACCTGCATCCCTAACGCAGATAACGCCTTCTGGTGTCTCAGCCGAGGTACTTCCTAGGTGTCTTCTTTATCCAGAGTCTTGGCTAAGTCACTTTTCTCCACTCTGATTCAGTGCTTTCTCTACTCCTAACCTGTTCCCCTTCTCCTACCCCCGACCACCAGATTCATAAAGAGAAGGACCCCTTATTTATTTATGGGGTCTCCTTCTACAGTGAGACCACTCTTCGCATCTGTACTGCAAGTCACGTCTGACCCTGGCTGGGTGCTGTTCCATGGGAAAAGTTGGAACACTGGGAAGCCAGTGCTTCTTTTTCAGGGCCTCTTGCTTGTGCAGTCACAGGAAGTGATTAAAGGCTTGATTGTCACTTTCAGTTTGGCTCATTGGCCTAGGTGACCACTTTGACAGCTAGAAGCTCAACAACAATCTGCTGACCATCATGGCCCATGTTGGACACTCGGTTCACAGTGACCTGAGTTGAACACTTCGCTGTCACAGTAAAGGCATACACTTGGTTGGATTCTGGGGGAGGAAATGTCACCACAGACATGGCAAGGAAAGGCTCCTCTGTTTAAGTATCAGAGTCATGATTCCAAAATATAACCCCTAGATCTTCTGAGATCTCCTTAGCCTTTGGTGTTTGGTTTTTTTTTAAACTTGACTCCAATCCCCAATGTCTTAGTCTGGGTTTTTCCAGCACCCTCCTAATGATGTCTATAAATTCTTGATCTTACTTCCTCGTGGCCCTTTTTCTCCTATGCTGACATGAGGCAAATGCACTTTTGATCTAGATGCAAATTTCTTTTTGCCAAAATCTGCCAGAAATGCAGTCTCACCAAGCATACTGTGACTTTTGACTTCATTAATATTTTGCACGGTCACATTTCTCTAGGGTAAAAATTCCACTATGCACAACCCGGGGCTTCCCTGGTAGCTCAGCTGGTAATGAATCCGTCTGCAATGCAGGAGACCCCAGTTCCGTTCCTGGGTCAAGAAGATCCCCTGGAGAAGGGACAGGCTAAGCACTCCGGTATTCTTGTGTTTCCCTTATGGCTCAGATGGTAAAGAGTCCGCCTGCAGCGTGGGAGACCTGGGTTCAATCCCTGGGTTGGGAAGATCCCCTGGAGGAGGACATGGCAACCCACTCTAGTACTCTTGCCTGGAGAATCCCCATGGACAGAGGAGCCTGGTGGGCTACAGTCCATTGGGTGGCAAAGAGTCAGGCATGACTGAGTGACTAAACACAGCACAACTGTGGGATGTTTTCCAGCTGCCCACTCCAGGGAGTTGTCTCCTGGGAGTAGCTGTGCCTGGGCAACATGTGGTTTCCAGCTCTCCTAGGAATTCTGTGGGGGTAAAAATGACTTTTTCAAATACCATGAGGGTGATTCTCACTTCCTTCCACCTCCAGTTTCCCCTCATACCACAGATTGTTCTATTTCTCTTCCTTTAAACTCCTTGAACTATTGCTCCCATATCAGAGTCAGCATGAACTTCTCTCTCTTCACATTTCCCGGATCTGAGAGGAAGGAACTAAAGAGGCAAACACTGAAGTGGGTAAGTTAGACGAGGCTATGGCAAAATCTTGGAACGCTTGCAAGCGAAGGATCTGTGTCCTCGTACAACTATAAATGTAGTAAATGAGTCCATACTCCTTATCTATAAAGTAAGTATAAAGAAGTCATGATTTTCTCATTTTACAGACAAAAGCATGGGTTTAGAGAGAGGTGATACAAATTTCCCATTATCAAATACATTGGAAGTTGTGGAGTTGAGATTTAAACTCCTGTTGTGGTCTTCACACCAATGCAACTTTTCCAGTTAATTGATTTATTTGCTCATCATTTTGATGAAGAGTTGTATTGGTGTCGAGACCAATACAGGAGTTTAAATCTCAACTCCACAACTTCCAAGGGGTTTGATAATGGGAAATTTAAATCACCTCTACTTACTTTATAGATCAGTTCAGTTCAGTCACTCACTGGTGTCCAACTCTTTGTGACCCCATGGACTGCAGCATGCCAGGCTTCCCTGTCCATCACCAACTCCTGGAGCCTACCCAAACTCATGTCCATTGAATTGGTGATGCCATTCAACCAACTCATCCTCTGTCATCCCCTTCTCCTCCCGCCTTCAATCTTTCCCATCATCAGGGTCTTTTCTAAGGAGTCAGTTCTTCACATCAGGTGGCCAAAGTATTAGAGTTTCAGCTTCAGCATCAGCCCTTCCAATGAATATTCAGGACTGATCTCCTTTAGGATGAACTGGTTGGATCTCCCTGCAGTCCAAGGCACTCTCAAGAGTCTTCTCCAACACCACAGTTCAAAAGCATCAGTTTTTCGGCACTCAGCTTTCTTTATAGACCAATTGTCACATCCATACATGACTACTGGAAAAACCATAGCTTTGACTAGACAGACCTTTGTTGGCAAAGAAATGTCTCTGCTTTTTAATACTCTGTCTAGGTTGCTCATGGCTGCAGTCACCATTTGCAGTGATTTTGGAACCTAAGAAAATAAAGTCTCTCACTGTTTCCATTGTTTCCCCATCTATTTGTCATGAAGTGATGGGACTGGATGCCATGATCTTCATTTTTTGAATGTTGAGTTTTAAGCCAACTTTTTCACTCTCCTCTTTCACTTTCATCAGGAGTCTCTTTAGTTCTTCTTTGCTTTCTGCCATAAAGGTGGTGTTATCTGCATATCTGAGGTTATTGATATAACTTTACTTTACAAATAAGGTGAGTAAAATGTTTAGCATCTGTGCCTAGGACACAGTGAGCACTTTATTGTATCTATCCTTATCCCTAGAAAAATGTTAAAGCTGGAAATGCTTATTTCATGTTCCTGGCTCCCAGTCATATAGTCCATAAGAAACATTTCCTTAAAGGTTTCTAACAGATCAAGTGAACCCATCCTGCTTTTCTGCTCAGCTGTGTGGAACACAAAATCACATGCAGCTCCTTTTACACCTGAAAATTTTTCTGAAGAGATGGTCCATTGTGGAGTGTGAGCAGATAGTTGAAGATGAAGTTTGCATTGATTTTAAAACCGCTATGCCTGCAGGTGATTGATTTTTTTATTGAACTCTTTTTGTTTGTGTGAGCTTTTTTTGTTTGTTTGTTATTTTATTTTAAAGCTTCAGGACGCTCTGACTTGTTTTAGCTGATTACAGATATGTAGGGTCATTAACTTGAAAAGCTATAGCTTTTCAGCATCAGATTTCCTTGAAATTCACTTTTATTTAAAAGATTCAAAAACAAGAAATCACAAGAGACCATGTTCCCTTCATCTCAAAAGAAATACAAAAGAAACTTAAAAACACATGTTGATAGTTCTCATAAAAATAAAGTGTGCAAAATCATACATCAAGCATTTCATGTTCAGTCTCCATTTTAGATAAAATACTTATAAAGAAAAAAAATACTTGTAAAGAGGCATAAATGTACTATGCACAAAGAATTGATTATACTATTATGCATATTTTATTATGGGAAATTTCAAATATTAAAGTGGACAGAATAGGATAATGAATCCCCCATACCTCAGCTATTATCAACTAATGGCCAATCTTAATTTCTCTCTAGTCCCACCTGTTTTATTGAACTCTTTTTAAAATGTGGTTTTGTGGAAGAACCAAAGCAGATTACAGTTTCAACAGAGAGTGAGTAAATGAAATAGTTCCTGGCTTCTTATTTGGTACTGTGGTTGAAGGCAATTCATTGCCACTGAATCATAAGGCAAATGGTCCTCTTGAGTGGGGTCTCATTTTTTTATAGCCGGTTTCCACAATCTGGGGCTTCCCTTGTGGCTCAGCTGGTAAAGAATCCTCCTGCAATGCAGGAGACCTGGGTTCAATCCCTGGGTTGGGAATATCCCCTAGAGAAGGGAAAGGCTTCCACTCCAGTATTCTGGCCTGGAGAATTCCATGGACTATACAGTCCATGAAGTCGCAAAGAGTCAGACACAACTGAGCGACTCTCACACTTCCACATTCTGAGCAAAATGAAGGGGAAATTAAAACTGCAAACAACTCTTGCTATAATTTTTAATGCATTTGATCAGAACTTTAATTTTCTTCCTACCTTTAGTAAATCATTTCCTCAATGTACTTCTCTAGGTTGCATTTGTTGACTTAATGAAAAAGAGGATTTCAGGAGTAGTGAAGTGATCACTTAGAAAAAACAGACATAGTGAATTTAACACGGAGAAGGCAATGGCAACCCACTCCAGTACTCTTGCCTAGAAAATCCCATGGACAAAGGAGCCTGGTAGGCTGCAGTCCATGGGGTCGCGAAGATCGGACACGACTGAACGACTTCACTTTCACTTTTCACCTTCATGCATTGGAGAAGGAAATGGCAACCCACTCCAGTGTTCTTGCCTGGAGAATCCCAGGGACGGGGGAGCCTGGTGGGCTGCCGTCTATGGGGTTGCACAAAGTCGGACACAACTGAAGCAACTTAGCAGCAGCAGCAGCAGTGAATTTAACAATCGCAGGACATCCTGAAATTTTCATAAAGCATTGTATTAATATACGTCTTCAAAAATATTACACGAATAGCAATACTCTGACATAACAGAGAAACAAAGGGAGATAGCTTATACACTGATGTTGTATAAAATATATAATTATTTAGAAATTTTTCTCCACTATAACAACAACAGCCTCAGACATGAATATAGAATTTGCCAATTTATCTCTTAAAACTACTCAATGTTTGTAGTCCTGAAAACTATACAATGTTATACTAAGAGTAATGAATACAGGTTAAGAAAGGAGAACTGGCCAGAAGAACTCAGACAGTGAAAGTCAAGATTGAAACATGGAAATAAAAATATCATTACAGAACAAAGCAAGACTTGAAATTCCAGATAGATTTTTAACTAGAGTCTAAGCTGGGTAAATCTAAAGATTTTCTCAATTTATGCTATGAAAATAACAGCACCCAAAGATGTTCTACCTTTTCATCATAAGCATTATCAATTCATTGTTAACTCACCATTTGGAAAATATTGCACAAAGCCTCTTAGGCATATTATTTTAAATGAAGGAACGGTACATTCCTTTTCCGTCCAAAGTGTGAATTCCCATACTGGAATGAATTAGTAACCAAGATCATTAAAATATTGAAAAAAGAAACAAGACATGCCTCAGGAATTATGCGTGCCAACTTCCTTGGCAGCTAGCCTGGGTGTAACTCATAGTCACTTTCAAAGGCCCTGGAACAACTAACTTGGTCTTTTGTTTTGATGACATCTTATTATGTGGAATATCCCTCTGTTCTCCAAAGAGAAACCTTACTTGCCAGAGTTTTAGTCTCTTCCTTCTCCCATTATCAGGACACTGGATTCTGTTATCTTTGCTTGATGTCCTTTCTCTGATTACAACATATACATAGAGGGAGCAACTGGGTACTGGCTGAGAGAAAGTTCTCAGACCCCTTCTCTGAGCAGCCTTCATCTCTCACACACCAATACCTCAAATGATGCCACTAGAATCACTTCTGAGAGTTAACTGTCACCTGACCTCAAAGGGTCAACTCAAGAAGTCTTACTTATTCCACTCCAATGCAATGGGGAATTCAGAAAGAGTGAGATTTTGACTTGATAGGAACCAGTTCTCATCCATTTCCATATACTCAGTATGTGCCTGTCATGTGATAGGTGTTCAGTAAAAGGGCAGTGAAATGCAAATAAGCAAAATAAAGTATTTGATGAGGAAATGCTAAAAATAAGGGAGAAAAGGTCTAGAGAGTGAAGACCAGAAATCCACCATCTTTACCTCTTTGCTACAGATGGACCTTGAAGTTCAAACTCATTTGTCAGATGCCACCAAATGCTTTCTGTTAACATGTTTCTAAGAGCAGACTGTCCTGCTTCCTGGGTACCAGGCTTCCAATCTCTCTAGTCTAGATGTCCCTGATAATTTAGATGTCTCTGCAGGAACCTGGATCTGCAGACTACTGCATAAGCAGAAAGTACTTTCTACCTGTCTGAGGAGTGAGAAGAAAATGGATCAGTCTACAGGGCATTGGAAAGGGAGAAGGAAAGGAATTAGAAGTATGAGTGGCAGAACTACTGCATACCTCTCTGAGGAAAACTTCGTGGAAAGTAAGCAGAAATGGATAGTTTTAAGGAAAACAATTTTGAGATCTCTGCTTGTTTCCACTGACTTTAAAACTCCAAAAATCAGAATAAACCCCCATATGCACTTTAGATTCAGCAACTTATTAGCATTTTTCATGTTTCCTTTTTTTTTTCTCTCTCTCTCCTCCTCTTACCCTCATTCAAGTGAAATCCCATAGCAAAGTGACCTTGATCCCAAAGTTTCACAGAACTTGGTGAGAGAGCACTTTTAATTCGTATTTGCATACATCCGTTTCCCCCCCAAGTTGTACTCATGTTTTCAAAGTGAGTCCAGTCCTGGTTCTAAACAGTGGATGGACTCTAAAGCCCTATCCCTTTTCAGGCCTTGAACAGCCCAGACTCCTGATTATTTTATGGCTCTTTTGAATGAAAATTGGAGAATATAAGTAAGAAGGAAGAGATGAGGGAATTCTCTGGTGGTCCAGTGGTAAAGAATCCACCTGTCAATGCAGGGGACAGAGTTCAATCTCTGGTGCAGGAATACTCCACATGCCGTGTAGCAACTAAGCCCATGCACCACAACTAATTAAGCCCACTCTCTAGAGCTGGGGCCCCACAAGTGAAGCCATCAAAACGAGAAACCTGTGCACTGCAGCTGGAGAGTAACTCTCACTTGTGCAACTAGAAGAAGCTTGTGTGCTGCATCAAAAACCCAGTGTGTTCAAAAATAAAGAAAGAAAAAGAGGGAAGAGGTGAGGGGTGGAAAGCCAACACCTGTTGCCCCACATGCACATGGATTTATAGAAAGAAGGATGTTTTTCCACATCCTCTTATGATCTTAAACTCAGAGAAGACACCAAGGACCAGCTAATATAAAAGTGTACACAGAACTAAAATCTTTGGACTTACCAGTTGTTCTTCCCTACTGTGGAAGTTACCATTTGTCAGATTTTATCCTCCACTTAGAAATATGGCACAATCATGCAGAATCATTGGGGTCAACCACCGATCTTACAGATACAGGAAGTAAGGTTCAGAGAGAGAAAGTGACTTGCTAATGTTGGCGTGGCTTGTAAATATCAGAGTCAGTACTTGGACAAGTGGTTTCCCGGGCTCAGTTTGGTGTCCTTTCTTCCATACCACTCCTTCTTTTCATAAAACTTCCCTGGGGAAGTTTAATTTGATATTATGTCAAGTGAGGTGCCTAAACTAACTTACCAAATTCACAGTTCATGAGTCAGCAATGACATGAGTGGAAGAAAAATAAACCAGAGGGAGAAATCTAATGACAAGTATTTTGGATAAATGACTCAAAGGAGTGAGGACACAATGCAGTTTATAAATTAATTTAAAATTTCTCCTTAAATAGGTCCGACATGACTGAGCATACACATCATCATCACCATCTCCTTAAACAAACACTTTGGTTGAAATATATTGAGATGCTGTCCTCACGCTCCAGGCTGTGACTCAAGACCACTTTCATTTTGGGAGGATCTAGCAAACGTGGTCCAAGAATTCTATACCATCCAAACTGCTGACCTGAGTGAAGGGAAGTGAGCAGCATTGTCAAAGACTGAGTTAATCCTCACTCACCCTTTCTAAAAAGGTGGTGAACATTGTAAATCAACTATATTTCCTTTAAAACAAAGAACAAATGGAATGTAAACAGCAAGGTCCTATTGTATAGCACAGAGAACTAAATTCAATCTCTTATGATAAGCCATAATGGAAAAGAATATATATTTTTTTTAAAATTTATATACATACCCTGATGCTGAGAAAGATTGAGGGCAGGAGGAGAAGGAGTTGACAGAGGATGAGATGATTGGATGGCATCACCAACTCAATGGATGTGAGTTTGACCAAACTCAAGGAGATAGTGAAGGGCAGGGAAGCCTTGTGTGCTGCATTCCACAGGGTTGCAAAGGGTCAGACATGATTTAGTGACTAAACAACAATACATACATATAAATGAATTGCTTTGCTGTACAGCAGAGTGATTCTCTGTTAATTGCTGCTGTACAGCAATTAACACATTGTAAATCAACTAATTCAATTTAAAAATTAAAATTAAAAAAAAGCAATGAATGACTATAGTTCGGGAAGAAGGATTTGAATTCAGAAAGATGGCGTATTTTATATTTTCTGTTTATAGTCAAATATTTAAAAGTTGAAAATAAGAAAATAAAAAATCAAGTGATACTGAAACTTAAAACAAAGTTAAACTAAAGATAGTCAAAAGAAACAATTTTCTAGTCGTAAAGTAAATTAATCCTGGGACTATCACATAAAGTATGATGGCTATAATTAATAATACTGCATTATATATTTGAAGGCAATGGCAACCCACTCCAGTACTCTTGCCTGGAAACTCCCATGGATGGAGGAGCCTGGTAGGCTGCAGTCCATGGGGTCATGAAGAGTCAGACACGACTTCACTTTCACTTTCACTTTTCACTTTCATGCATTGGAGAAGGAAATGGCAACCCACTCCAGCGTTCTTGCCTGGAGAATCCCAGGGACGGAGGAGCCTGGTAGGCTGCCATCTATGGGGTCACACAGAGTCGGACACGACTGAAGTGACTTAGCAGCAGCAGTATATTTGAAAATTGATAGGAGAGTACAACTGAAAAGTTCCCATCACTCAAAATATTTTCTAACTATGTGTGGTGATGGATGTTAACAAGATTTATTATTTTTAAATATATACAAATGTTGGGGGCCGGCGTGAGGCACTCCACCCATGGCAAAGGTCATGAGGAAGGAGGCTTGACATACGCAAAGGCGGGATCGAGCCTCAGGAGTCCCCCTGGAAATCCTCAAGTATCTACCCCCATAACCAGAGCCTGCCTACTTTACTACTTTGTGCTCTCACCTACACCTCTGACTTTACGGGGGGCTGTCCCCCACCACCTCTTTCGGAGAAGGAGTTAACCTAGAGCTCCAGTTAATAATAATTCCTGGGCGTGATAGGAGTGTTTTAACCTACAAACTCCTCTGAAGGTTCTCTAGCCTGCCTGACAGGCTTGTCCGGCCACATGTGATTGCTCACAGCCTCCCAACTGTGAGAGGCACGAGATGCTTTAAACCTTCTAAAAACAGGTTCCTTAGAGAAGTTAGAAAATTATAAGTATAATGGGCTGATTAGAAATTGTATTGGTGAAGGGTTTTTTCATTTGTTGAGCCAATGTTTGTTGCTAAGTCTCCATATCCCCTGCCCTTACACACATTAATGAATATATAAAAGAAATAAGTATTAACCTTTGATATCAATCACGTTAGACCTTAGGCTAAGTAAATTCTTTCCTTAACTAAAACCCACTACACCCTCACCCTATAGGAATGTAACTTTATTTGGGTGGCATCTGTTTTAAGAATAATCACCCCTGGAGAAATAAGTGTCCTGGTTGACTGACCGACTGTCACAAGGAGAGGGTCGTAAATTGTCAGCAGGCCCCCTGGCCAGAAGATGATGTAACACCCCTAAGACCTCTGTATACATTTGTATGAAGCACCTGACTTTGATAAAAGTCAGGACTGCTGACCCCACGTGACTTTTGCATAACATCTCAGTGTATAAAAGTAGACCATGGAAAATAAAGAATTGGGATCAGTTCCTCGAAAGACTGGTCTCCCCATGTCTCTCTCTCTCTCACTCTGGTTGAGTCTCCATCTGGAGCGCGGAACCCACCATGCTTACTAATTATGCCTGGGCTTCTAAGATCCGACCAGGGAGGCCTCAGTGTCTCCTCTCCTTCGGGAGAACGGAAGGACGCCTGTGGCCTACGTAAGTGGTGCAAACTTCTTGTCTTGAAGTTTTATTGGTCCCCCGCGTAAACCAAGCTACTCAGCCTCTTTTCTCCACTGAATTTTCCTACTGAGCTATCCTCATTCTATTACTCTTTGTATCCTTAATTAACGTGTAATTAAGCAGTTGTTTCCTGACCCTCGCCTATGCCGTCTCTCCTTCGAATACCCTGGATCAGCTGGGGCTGGACCCCGGCATACAAATATCAAATTATTATATTGCACCCGTGAAACTAATATAATGCTAGACATCAATTTTATCTCAATGAAAATGTACTCTAATATACTCAATAATCTGATGAGTATTTTTGTTAGAGGGCATATGACATATAGAGTTGAGAGAACTGGGGCTCCTGAGGAAAATAAATGCTGACAAGCTAACATAACACATGAAACAGCTAACGGCAGTAAATCAGGCATCTTCCATCTAAGAGGAATTATATTTTTCTGTTTTATTTATTCAGAAAACATGCCAATGTGTTAGAAATTAAGGATTCAGATGAATTAAGCCTGGCTTTCATTCTCAGGGTCTTCCCTGGTGGCTCAGACTGTAAAGAATCTGCCTGTAATGCAGGATACCCAGGTTTGATCCCTGGAGAACGGAATGGCTACCCACCCTAGTATTCTTGCTTAGAGAATTTCATGGACAGTGGAGCCTGGTGTGCTATAGTCCATGGGGTCGCAAAGAGTTGGACATGACTGAATAACACTTGCTTTACTTTGCTTCATTCTCAAGCTGATTAGGGAAATAGGACATGACCGTTGGAATTTCAATACAGACTATAAGAAGGTTTTAATAGACTGTGGACTTGTAGATGTTAAACCCTGGTAACCAGGAAGCAGAAAAAAAGTATAACTCTCCACAGCAGGATGTATTCAGGCTGGGGCAACTAGAAGGTTGATTCTAATATTAGGTTTGTAAGGTTTCAGTGGTAGCTGGAATCAGGAAGGAGATTAAATTTGTAGGAATGGGGTGTGATGGAAAATCTGCTTTTAGTAATCATGCCATTTCCTTCTCTGGAGCTCATATTTCTATTCTATAAAAGGGAGATTAAAAAATGTATTCACAGAATTACTGAGACGATGCCAAGGATTAATATTGTAGCCCTTTTACTCAATTTAGCCATCAAGTGTCCCACAAGGGAGAATGCTAACTGGAAAGATTCATCCAAATCACTTTAATCTTAATCTCTAACTCCTAAATCTCTAACTATCCATTCTTCATTGCCAATGCTCATTTCAATTCAATCATCCTTTTTGAAGGCTTTCTTTATGTCTGGTCTTAGCATATGAAGATTAATAACACACCCATTCTGTCACTGAGGAACTTCAAATTCTTTCCCTAAAAGTCTTCCCTGTATTCATATAGCGTCTTGTTTTTATCTTTAGGATATAAATCTTTATTAATATTTTGCTGCTGCTAAGTCGCTTCAGTCGTGTCTGACTCTGTGCGACCCCATAGACAGCAGCCCGCCAGGCTCCGCCATCCCTGGGATTCTCCAAGCAAGAACACTGGAGTGGGTCGCCATTTCCTTCTCCAATGCATGAAAGTGAAAAGTGAAAGTGAAGTTGCTCAGTCGTGTCCAACTCTTCGTGACCCCATGGACTGCAGCCTACCAGGCTCCTCCATCCATAGGATTCTCCAGGCAAGAGTACTGGAGTGGGGTGCCATTGCCTTCTCCATCTTATGAAAATAATTATCCCATTGAACTTGGGGGGAGAGGTACCCTCATACCACCAAACTTCAAGCTTTCTTTAGTGATGTCAACCTAATTCTTATTCAGTTTTGTACCCTCAAACTTGTATTAAAAAATGCTTGCCATAAAACCATGCCCAATAATTGCTTTTGTTGTTGTTTATTTGTCTTTCTTGAATTGAAAATGATCATAAAAATAATATTGAATGCAAAATCACTGTATTTATGTCACTGTAGTTCCAGTATTCCTAGAAGATTTTTTTTTTGTTTTATTCCCAACATACACAAATTGGTTTATGTATGATAGTTATCATCATTAAAGGATTCCATGCAATGGCTTGTGTTTGTTTAAGTGATGTGGATTGTTCATCAGATTAAGGTATCACTTCTATTTCTCTTCTGCCTTTTCACACCTAATTCCCTAGAACTAGTAGCCCCACAACAAACTGCCCTTTCTTTCCTATATGGAAGAGTCATGGTTTATTTCTACCACTTCCTTTTCCTGACATAAACCCATTCCTAGTATAGTAGGTTTGGGGGACTTCCCTGGTGGTCCAGGGGTTAAAACCACCCCTTCCAAAGCAGGGGATGCAACTTCGATCCCTGGTTGGGGTGCTAAGATCCCACGTGCCTCATAGTTATAAAACCAAAACATAAAAACAGAAGTAACAGTGTAACAAGTTCAATAAAGACTTTAAACATGGTCTATGGTCCACATAGACCTGTAGAATCTCATAGACAGAGGAGCCTGGCGGGCTACAGTCCATGAGATCGCAGAGTCCGACACGACTGAAGCGACTGAGCACATGGTTCACATCAAAAAAATAAAAAATAAAAAGATTCTGCAGGCCTCCCTGGTGGCTCAGTGGTGAAGAGTCTACCTGCCAATGCAGGAGAAATGCATTCAGCCTCTGATCCAGGAGGATTCCACATGCCTTGAGGCAACTAGGCCCACGTGCCACAGCTACTGAGCCCATACGCTGCAACTACTGAAGCCCTCACACCCTAGAGCCTGCACTCAGCAACAAGCAAGCCCATCACAAAGAGAAGCTTGTGTGCCTTACTAGAGAGTAGCCTCCATTCACTGCAACTAGAGAAAGCCAGGGCTGACAATGTAGGAGACATAAGAGATGTGGGTTCGATCCCTGGGTCAGGAAGATTCCCTGGAGAGGGAAATGGCAACCCACTCCAGTATTCTTGTCTGGAGAATCCCATGGACAGAGGAACCTGGTGGGCTATAGTGCATGGGGTCACAAAGAGTCAGACACAACTGCACTGACTTTAGCACAGAGCAGAGAAAACCCACGCAGCAGTGAAGACCCAGCACAGCCATAAATAAAAAAAAAAAAAATAATAAACATTTTAAAAAATCTTGAAAAAAAGAAACTCAGTCTTTAGTTATAATGCCAAGCATTAGATGGCCATTGCCTAAAGTTCTAAACTGGAGTATAAAACTCTGACTAATGGATCTCCAGCTAACTCTGACAGAAGCTGTACCTGAGAAAATAAAATGGACTTTTCAAGGGATAAAGAATTCTGTGTAACATACTTACTAGCTTCAGAAAATGAAAGAGTAAGAATAAACTTAAGCCCTCCTCAAATGTAACACTGTTTTTCTTCCAGAAGCTATATTATATGTGCGACTGCCTAGGGTTCAGTTGGGTAACAGAAAAAAATCTAATTTGATGTTATTTCAGCGGACATCTACTCATCTCTAGCCCAGATCAAAGCTCTATGTCTGCAGAGAGACAGGCTACAAAGGTAAATTAAATAGAGCTATGTTCTCCACAGGAAGTTTACAGTCTTAAGTTTATACTAAAGTGAATTCTCTCATGGCAGGAACCCAGGGCACTATGGTAGGTTCATTGATTTGTGGGTAATTATCACAAAAGGAATACAGTGTGCAAGGAGTTCAAAGAAGGGAGAGAGTGATAGTTTACGGTGATCGATGTCGGATTCATGACCTCCAAAGATGATTTAGCTTCAGGACAAGGGACCAGGATTGATCACTCAAGAGCGTTTGTGTAGCAGAGTTTTATTAAAGTACGAAAAGGGACAGTGAAAGCTTTTGACATAGACATCAGAAGGGGGATGGAGTGCCCCACTTACTAGTCTTATCAAGGCCTTATATACTTTTACCAGACCCACTCCCACAACATACTTAAGATAACAAGATTAGTCAGTAGGTCCTTGTTAAGGAAAAACATGTCCTTGAGCAAGATACATTGTTATATTGACTAAGACAAAGCAATATAGAAAAAAAGTTTGTCCTTTTCTCCTTGAGAGCCCCAGACCCCTTTCTCCTTCTTGAGGGCTCTGGACCCCTTTCTCCTCCTTGGAGACCACAGACTTCTTATCAACGTGCCTAGGAATTGACTCTCTCAAGAGACCATCTATATTTGGAGTGATCAAGGAAGAATCTGGAGAAGGCAATGGCACCCCACTCCAGTACTCCTGCCTGGAAAATCCCATGGATGGAGGAGCCTGGAAGGCTGCAGTCCATGGGGTCGCTGAGGGTCAGACACAACTGAGCGACTTCACTTTCACTTTTCATTTTCATGCATCGGAGAAGGAAATGGCAACCCACTCCAGTGTTCTTGCCTGGAGAATCCCAGGGACGGGGGAGCCTGGTGGGCTGCCATCTGTGGGGTCACACAGAGTCGGACACGACTGAAGTGACTTAGCAGCAGCAGGAAGAATCTAGGTGCATTTGAGTTGAACACTGAAGATATGTATACTATTGATATTTGGAGAGGAGTTATCAGAATGAAACCCTATCTGGAAGGACTGACGCTGAAGCTGAAGCTCCATTACTGTGGTCACCTGATTCGAAGAGCTAACTCAATGCAAAAGACCCTGATGCAGGAAAGATGAAGGCAAAAGGAGAAGAGGGCGGCAGAGGATGAGATGATTAGATAATATCACTGATTCAATGGACATGAATTTGAACAAACTTAGGAAGATAGTGAAGGACAAGGGAGTCTGGTGTGTTGCAGTCCATGGGTTGCAGAGATTTGTACATGACAGTGACTAATCAACAACAATCAGAATGAAAATCCAGGCTTTACGGGATAATGCAAACAAAGGCATTCTAGTAAATAAGTACCAAGGCTTAATTGAATCCTAATTTGCCCATATTAAAATTTCACTAATTTTTCATCCATCTATATCACCCATTTTTCAAACAAATGTAACAGGTAGATCTCTTTGGAATGTGTCTGCTTATGAAATTTATTCATTCAGTTAACTCCTCTTATTCTGTGTTCAGAATTGTGCCAATTAATAGAGTTAGAGAGATGGAAGCCACTGCAGTTCTCAAGGTAACTGGTTTAGTTAGTGAGGAAGACAGATAAGTAAACATGTTGCAAATCACACACATAACACCGCAGTTTGAAATTCTCTGGACTTGGGAATAAAAAGTCATGTCAAGTGTGATTTTTAATGACCCTCCCCAAAGAATCTATTAATCTTCAAAACTAAAAGAAATTAAAAAAATATCTAGACTAGAGAACAATGGGGGTGAAGGGCAAAGGAACTCAAATGTCTAGAGTAAGAGGAAAAGGATAATGAGTCAGAAAAAAGTATTAAAAGAATCTGGGGTGAGTCTTGTTGTGAGAAGAGTAGGACTTAGAAAGAAAAGAGAATTCCTGGGATCCAGACAAAGAAAACATTAGTGTCCAGAAAGATGGGAAGAGTGAAATCAAATGAAAGAAGTATGTATTCCAAGACTATGTATACCAGGAGTTGGCATGCATGTATACCATGCAATTTGGGGGTTTGAACATTAAACCTAAACATATGGACTCAATATGATTATATGATCCAATTAAAAGAATGGGCAGAGGAACTGAATAGACATTTTTCCCAAAGAAGGCACACAGATGGCCAAAAGGCACATGAAAAGGTGCTCAGGATCACTAATCATTTGGGAAAGGCAGATCACAGTCATTGTAAGATATCACCTCACACCTGTTAGAATGGCTATTATCAAGAGGACAAGAAATAGCAAGAGTTGGTGAGGATGTGGAGAAAAAGGGAACCTTTGTACACTGCTGGAGAGAATGTAAGTTGGTGTCGCCACTCTATAAAACATTGTGGAGGTTCCTCAAAAATTAAAAATAGAACTGTCATATGATACAGAAATTCCACTTCTGGGTATTTATTCAAAGGAAACAAAAACACTAATTTGAAAGGACATATGCATCACCTTGTTCACTGCAGCATTATTTATGATAGTCAAGACATGGACACAACCAAAGTGTCCATCAACAGATGAATGGATAAAGATGTGGTATATATACACAACAGAATCTCACTCAGCCATTAAAAACAAGGAAGTTTTCCTTTTTTTGACAGTCTGGGTGACTTTGAAAGCATTATGCTAAGAGAAATAAGACAGAGAAGAAACAAATAACATTTGATCTCACTTGTAGGTGGAATCAAAAACAAACACACAAACAAAAAATCAGAGACACAGAGAACAGATTGGTGGTTGCCAGAGGCAGCATGGGGCAGAGGGTAAGGTGTGTGAAATAAGGAAAGGTGATCAAAAGGTACGAAGGTTCAGTTATAAAATAAATAAGTCTTGGGGATGTAATGTACAGCATGGTGACTAATTAATACTGTACTCTATATTTGAAAGTTGATGAGACCAAATCTTTAAAAAGTTCTCATTAGAAGAAAAAAATTGCAACAATGTGTGTGATGAATGTTAATTAGAAACTGTGCCAATCACTGCAATATGTACAAATATTGAATCATTACATTCTATACCTAAAACTAATATAATGTTTTGGCTCAATTATATCTCAAAAAAGGAGAACTAAAAAAAACATGATAAAATATCCACAATGGGTGTTCCTTTTTGGTGAGCAGTTTTCCTCCAAGTTACAGAGATTTAGGAACCCAGAGTCCTTTCATTTTGTGCCCCCACTATCTTCCATCTGTGGCTTCCAAAGTTGGCTGCAAGATTTTTAAGGACTTATCAGTAATACACATTACCTGTTACCTTCCACTGGCTAGAACTAAGTCATGTGGACACACCCCATCTGTCAAGGAGGCTGAAAATTATAATTAGAATCTGTATCTAAGAAGAAGAAAAAACAGATTTGTTAAAGAGTGAGCCATACACTCCATAGCACTGTGAAAAGCGAAAGTGTTAGTCGCTCAGTGGTGTTCAACTCTCTGCAACCCCATGGACTGCATGTAGCCTGCCAGACTCCTCTGTCCATGTAATTCTCCAGGGAAGAGTACTGGGGTGGGTTGCTGTGTCCTCCTCCAGGGGATCTTCCCAACCCAGGGATCAAACCCAGGTCTCCCGCATTGCAGGCGGAATCTCAACCCACCAGTCCCAAATAAAGTTGCCAGTTTCCTACCCTTTATCCTCCTCATCCATGATCCAGCATGATTCAGTCTGGATGATAATAGTAACTGAAATCAACTTATTTGACTTCCTGGACATCCTGATTGGCTCAGATATTGACACATGACTCACACTGATTCAGTGAGACTCAATCCAATCACAGCATTGGAACTTTTGGCAACAGTAATCTCTCTTTTCAGCATGGTTTCTGAGCTGTAAAGATATGAACAAGGACAAGTATTTTGCAGTGAGTAAACATTCTGTCAGACTTTATTTTCCTGGGCTCCAAAATCACTGCAGATGGTGACTGCAGCCATGAAGTTAAAAGACACTTGTTTCTTGGAAGAATAGCTATGATAAACCTAGACAGAATTTTAAAAAGCAGAGACATTACTTTGCCAACAAAAGCCCTTCTAGTCAAAGCTGTGGTCTTTCCAGTAGTCATGTATGGATGTGAAAGCTGGACCAAGAAGAAGGCTGAATGCCGAACAATTGGTGCTTTTGAACTGTGGTGTTGGAGAAGACTCTTGAGTCCCTTGGACTGCAAGGACATCAAACCAGTCAATCCTAAAGGAAATCAGTCCTGAATATTCACTAGAAGGTCTGATCCTGAAGCTGAAGCTCCAACAGTTTGGCCACCGGATGCAAGGAGCCTACTAATTAGAAAAGACCCTGATGCTGGGAAAGATTGAAGACAGGAAGAGAAGGGGACGATAGAGGACAAGATGGTTGGCTGGCATCTCTGAGTCAATGGACATGAGTTTGAGCAAGCTCTGGGAGATGGTGAAGGACAGGGAAGCATGGTGTGCTACATTTCAAGGTGTTGCCAAGAGTGGGACATGACTGAATGACTGAACAACAACAAAACATTTTGTCAGGATGATGGGAGAGTCTTCTTGAGAATGAAGCCAACAAATAAGAAAGCAGAGCTGAGAGATAGAAAGAAATGGCTTTTCATGATACCCTTTGAGTGTATTTAGGCATATCTGATGAGTCCTACTCCTGACTAAGATATCCAATAAATCCATAAAATATTGTTTCTCTTGAACCTAGTTTAAACTGAGTTTCTGTCACTTATAAGCAAGAGACTTAATAGAGGCCCACTAGCAAAATTCTGGAGTTCCCTCTTGCCCCTCCTTCCTCCTGAAATCCAATGACATAGACATACCTAGTCAGCTCTTTGTGAGAGCAGTTCCTCTGTACGTAAGTAAATGAGCCCTTTGAGATGGGGCTGCCTACGAGTCATCCAGTCTCCATATGGCTGGCCTGTTCATTTTCTCATTTGTGTTTTGTTTTGTTTTTACACATAGGATTTGTTTTAAATAAAATGCAATGCATTTCTTTCTAAAGAGGTCAGAATCATTTTAACTAATTAAAATTTTTCTTCCTTTGTATATGGTTTTTGAAGATGAGTGATCTAATCAGGTCAGCACTGTAGAGTTTTGTTTCATCGTAAGAGGCAAATTTCCATAGTTATTCCTCCTTTAAGAGGCAGTAGGGTCCCAAATGGTGATAGCTGAAGCTGAGCATAGACGTTATGTAAGTCACATGGAGGAAGTGGTTACTGGAAGAACTTTGGGGTAGTCAGCAGGGACTGTTGCCATTGCCTCCACTTCATCTATTTTTACTCTGTTGAAAAATAAGTCTAATATAAGGGTTCATTTGTCATTAGTAAAGTACTAAGTTGATGCCTCATGTCTGCAAATGTCAGATTTCAAGGAAAATAGTAATGAGATTGTAAATAAAGAAGGCGGAACAGGATGCTTGAATTTCATGACAGACGGAGAGAGAGAACAAAACAGTTGTGCAAGTACACTCAGGACATAATTCCAAATAAGGAAAATGCTACTTACAGAAGCAAAATCAGTTGGTACTATTTTGCAAGTCAACAGTAAGCCAGACTAGCTTTCAGTTCAGTCACTCATTCGTGTCCGACTCTTTGAAACCCCATACAGCACAGCACACCAGGCCTCCCTGTCCATCACCAACTCCTGGAGTTCCCTCAAACTCATGCTCATTGAGTCAGTGATGCCATCCAACCATGTCATCTGCTGTTGTCCCCTTCTCCTCCTGCCTGCAATCTTTCCCAGCATCAGGGTCTTTTCAAATGAGTCAGTCTTCCTATCAGATGGTCAAAGTATTGTAGTTTCAGCTTCAGCATCAGTCCTTGAATTTTCAGGACTGATTTCCTTTAGGATGGACTGGTTGGATCTCCATGCAGTCCAAGGGACTCTCAAGAGTCTTCTCCAACACCATAGTTCAAAAGCATCAGTTCTTCAGGGCTCAGCTTTCTTTATAGTCTAATTGTCACATTCATACATGCCTACTGGAAAACCATAGCTTAACTAGACAGACCTTTGCTAGCAAAGTAATGTCTCTGCTTTTGAATATGCTATCTAGGCTGGTCATAATTTTTCTTCCAAGGAGCAATCATCTTTTAATTTCATGGCTGCAGTCACCATCTGCAGTGATTTTGGAGCCCAAAAGAATAAAGTGTGTCACTGTTTCCACTGTTTCTCCATCTATTTGCCATGAAGTGATGGGACCAGATGCCATGATCTTCATTTTTTGAATGTTGAGTTTTAAGCTAACTTTTTCACTCTCCTCTTTCACTTTCATCAAGAGGCTCTTTAGTTCTTCTTCACTTTCTGCCATAAGGGTGGTGTCATCTGCATATCTGAGGTTATTGATATTTCTCCCGGCAATCTTGATTCCAGCTTGTGTTTCATTCAGTCCAGCATTTATCATGATGTACTCTGCATATAAGTTAAATAAGCAGGGTGACAGTATACAGCCTTGATGTACTCCTTTCCCATTTTGGAACCAGTCTGTTGTTCCATGTCCAGTTCTAGCTGTTTCTTCTTGACCTGCATACAGATTTCTTGGGATGTAGGCCAGGTGGTCTGGTATTCCCATCTCTTTAAGAATTTTCCACAGTTTGCTGTGATTCACACAGTCAAAGGCTTTGGTATAGTCAATAAAGCAGAAGTAGATGTTTTTCTGGAACTCTCTTGCTTTTTTTGATGATCCAACAGATGTTGGCAATTTGATCTCTGGTTCCTCTGCCTTTTCTAAATCCAGCTTGAACATCTGGAAGTTCATGGTTCATATACTGTTGAAGCCTGGCTTGGAGAATTTTGAGCATTACTTTGCTAGTGTGTGAGATGAATGTAGTTGTGCAGTAATTTGAACATTCTTTGGCATTGCCTTTCTTTGGGATTGGAATGAAGACTGAACTTTTCCAGTCCTGTGGCCACTGATGAGTTTTCCAAATTTGCCTGCATATTGAGTGCAGCACTTTCACAGCATTTTAGGATTTTAAATAGCTCCACTGGAATTCCATCACCTCCACTAGCTTTTTTTGTAGTGATGCTTCCTAAGGCCCACTTGACTTCACATTCCAGGATGTCTGGCTAGCTTTACCATTCAGTTATAGGGAGATAACAAGCCTGGTGTAATCAATTCATACAGAACAGAAAATAAATATTTTTCAAGGCCCAATTGTGGCTCAGCTGGTAAAGAATGCGCCTGCAGTGCAGGAAACCTGGGTTCGATCCCTGGGTTGGGAAGATCCCCTGGAGAAGGGAAGGGCTACCCACTCCAGTATTCTGGCCTGGAAAGTTCCATGGACTGTACAGTCCATGGGGTTGCAAAGAGTCGGACACGACTGAGTGACTTGCACTTCACTTCACTTCAATCTGTACAGAATTGGTGTGTGATTTTGGACTTTCCATGTTAGCAAGCAACCTGACGGCCATGTTGGGTATAAACTATCACTAGACAGAAACTCACAGCCTAGGCAATCACTCAGAATCACATACAAGAATCAAAATTCTTTAGAAACTATATACTTCTTTTTGTGACATGACAGATGTAGAAATTACAATACTTACTCTTATGACATTTGAAGTCTTAACAGTTTAACAGAATCCTAAACCGAAGTTGATAGCTCAGTGCACTCGGAAGAATGATTAAGGCAAACAAGTGTTTTTCAAGTTTGATTATGTATCTATCTCTGTAACAAAGGAATTGTAAGAGAAAAATAAGCCATGTGTCCTATCCCTCTCACAAGCTTTTGATTATCAAATATCAAATTGCATAGAACAGTTAGAAGTGATCAGTAACAGGAGAGATCACAGGGTGAAACAGAACCACTGTGAGCCCAGCAGAACTGGTTACTTTGGATGTGTAGAGAGAAGACTGTTCTGGATTGGTGTGTGTGTGTGTGTGTGTGTGTTTTCATGTATTGTGTCCTGTGGGTTTTAGAGGCACCATAATGGCACCAATTTGACTGGAAGAAATAAATAGTGCTCAGGTTTTTATAGTGAAGTAGGTTCAGATGAAAAAGGCCCTGAGAGACAAGGCAGGAGGGTAGACACTTGGTAGGGGAGGGAGCAAATGAGTCAGTATAATTCACTGGAGAGGAGAAAGGGTGGTGTGTGTGTGTTACTTTCTGATGGCTGCTGTAGCAAGCTATCACAAACACAGAGGCTTAAAAAGAGCACAAATTTATGATCTTACAGGTTGAGAAATTAGTAATGCCCACACAGTGCTGTATTTTTTCTGGAGGCTCTATGAAAGAATCTGTTTCTTTGCCTTTTACAGCTTCTAGAAGCTGCCTAGATTCCTTGGCTCATTGCCCCTTCTTCCATCTTCAAAACCATCAATCATATCACTCCAACCTCTACCTCCAGCCCTCATATCCTTCTCTGACTCTTCTGCCTTTATCTTCTACCTTTTAAGGACCTTTGTGATTATGCCAGGATCATCTGGATAATCCAGAATACTTTCCCTATGTTAAGACTCTTAACTTTATTACATTATATCACCCTCTTACCATGAAAGGTAGCACATTTGTAGGTTCTGTAGATAGGTTATGAACACTTTGTGGGGAGCATTAGTCTGCCTACCACCTATGGAAGAGGGACTTAATCCTAATCCTGAATCAGTAAATCACTATCAGCTTTTAAAAGTTGATGCTAATACAAAGATGCTGAGTAGGAGAATATAACAGGCGTCATTACTTATAATGACTGCTTTTGGTACATCTCTGTGTTTCTGATATACATATCAATTTTAGAAACCAGCAGCATAGAAGAGAATACTGTACTATGGGCCCACAAAGGCAATTCAGACTAGTCTAGCACATGAGAATTCTTCAGGCATAAATAACCACAGTGGAGCATGGTTGCCAGTGAATGGAAAACTGAAGTACTTTATTCAGAATGGAAAACTGAGACTTTAGGAAATGGTACAGACATATCTACAATGAGTGACCACAGGAAGGAACTGGGTCATTTTAACAAATGCACTGAGTATTTAATTTCACTTCTCCTTTTACATGAGTGGGTTTTTTTTTCCTTCATAAATTTTCAATGTAAGTTGTTATTTTGGTCACATAGATGAAGAAAATGTCCATGGATCTATTTCATTGCAGTGAGAGGGAATGCAATTTCTAAATGACTTCATAATGGCTGACTCAATCATTCTTTTAATGAATATATACTGTAAACCAACTTGGTGACCAAAAAATGACATTTAATCCATAATCTCAAGGATTTCATGGTCCAGTAATCTTCATGATAATTATGTGAGATAGATGTACCATTACTCACTTTTAAGTAAGAGAAGAAAGTCTCAAAAAGTTAAATAATTCATCCAAGGTCATTCAGCTAAGAAATGACAAGGAGTAATTTGAATGAACATTCATGTAAAGGTAAGGCCCATTTTTTTCCCACTAGTGGCTTTTCTCTGGGCTCAGATCCTTTTATAAAAAAGACTTTATAACAGACTTTATACCTTGATATTTTTGGCTTCTATTCTATAAAGTGTTCATATTCACTAAACCAAGGAGGGTTCATAACTGAAAAACTTTACAAATTTCTTATTTCCATCAGTCTTATGCAATATGGCCCTGTGATTCTGAAATTCACTGACTCTCTTGTCAACTGTGGTTGTCGTGCTTTCCACCGCACACTGATGAATAGAGGTAATAATCTTAAACATAGGCAAGGGAATTTTACAGCCAGTAGTCACAAAGAGTCAGACAGAACTTACTGCCTGGACAAATTATCTCAGGTGGCTCAGTGGTAAAGAATCTACCTGCCAAGCAGGAGACTTGAGTTCGATCCCTGGATCAGTAAGATCCCCTGGAGAAGAAAATGACAACTCACTCCAGTATCCTTGCCTCGGAAATCCCATGGATGGAGGACCCTGATGAGCTACAGTCCATGGGGGTCGCCTAAGAATCAGACACGACTTAACAACTAAACAGCAACAGCATTAAATCTGCAGCACCGGGCTCACGGTGGGAGAGACTATTGATTAACTGACTGAATGACTACCTCTCTCATGAGCTGTGAGGTCTGTGGCCAAGGCTGTGTCTTCACAACTCTCTAGCTCCAGCTCTGAACCAACATCTGTAGGTTTTCAGTAAATGTTTAGAAAAATGATTTATTCAGTCAAACTCCTACTCATTTTCAAGGGTCCCCCAGGCGACACATCCACGTACCTCCTTTTGAAGTCTCTCCTGTTCACTTGCCAAGCAAATGCAGAGCATCACACACACGGGCGCTGTTTACCATCAAGTGCCAGAGCCATCTCAGACCAGATCCTGAAAGCCGATTATAAAATGTTCAGGAACTTAGCGAGCCAGCTGTTAAACTAGGGTAAAGTAAATTACATAAACTTGAAATCAAATAAATTATATTAAAAATAAAGACAATAAACAAAACTCACTTCCGAATTATTTTCCTGTATTTTTATTACCCATGCCCTTGAAATTCTTTATGCCAATTTCAACTGTTACAGTGCAAATTTTATATAATCGTGTGCTACTACTGTGAATCTCCTCTCAGCTCTACATTCAGTGACGTCACGTTGGAAGCTTAAAACAAGCCTTGGAGTTTTACAACATGGAAACTGGTAAACACTACAGGACAGAGTGTGGTTTGTTGTTTTGCTGATTGTCTAGACTAGAGGTCACTCGCCTTTTTCTGTAAAGAGCCAGATAATAAATATTTAAAACTTTATAAGCCCTGCAGTCACAACTAATCAACACAGGCTATAGCTTAAAAGAAGTCATACACAACATGGAAATAAATTAGCAAGCTTGTGTTCCAATAAAACGTTCTTTCAAGTAAGGCCAAGGTGTTTTGAGATGGTGGGTAGATTTGGTTGCAGTTTAACCCTTGGTCTAGTCTTAAGATATGTTAACATTGAGGGTTAAACTTAAAAGTTTAAACAGTGTCATAACTGTTATATTATGAGTAATACCAAAAATTGAGGATTATTCTCCCAGTGTTCTAAAACTATTATCCAATTTAGCAATGAAGTTAGTCACATAACTAACAAATGAATGAAGTTCTAATATTTGTTTCTGTTGTTTGACTTTTACCGTACTCATTAACACTTATGAAAATATCAATAAACATCCCTATCAGAACTACATTCCTTTGTCATCTGTAACTACAGTTGGACTACAGATATGAAAATATCAATAAACATCCCTATCAGAACTACATTCCTTTGTTATATGTAACTATAGTTGGATGACAGATATGAGAGTTCAGCCAAAATCACTGAAAGCCTTTTTTGAGAATTGGTTACATGGAATTTACAATGGAATTACAATGGAACATAATCTGAAAAAAAATATATATATATAACTGTACACCTGAAAAAAATATTGTATATTTTATTGTTATTATATTTGTAAATTGTATGCTATATATCCATTATCCTAAGATTTATAATAAGTATATGTATGCATAAGTGCTATGCCCTTGGTCCCCAGATGTAATTCAATGTCTATTACTTCAGATCAGTCATTCAGTCGTGTCCAACTCTTTGTGACCCCATGAATCACAGTACACCAGGCCTCCCTGTCCATCACCAACTCCCGGAGTTCACTGAGACTCACGTCCATCAAGTCAGCGATGCCATCCAGCCATCTCATCCTCTGTCGTCCCCTTCTCCTCTTGCCCCCAATCCCTCCCAGCATCAGAGTCTTTTCCAATGAGTCAACTCTTTGCATCAGGTGGCCAAAGTACTGGAGTTTCAGCTTTAGCATCATTCCTTCCAAAATCCCAGGGCTGATCTCTTTCAGAATGGACTGGTTGGATCTCCTTGCAGTCCAAAGGACTCTCAAGACTCTTCTCCAACACCACAGTTAAAAACATCAATTCTTCGGCACTCAGCCTTCTTCACAGTCCAACTCTCACAGCCATACATGACCACAGGAAAAACCATAGCCTTGACTAGACGAACCTTTGTTGGCAAAGTAATGTCTCTGCTTTTGAATATGCTATCTAGGTTGGTCATAACTTTCCTTCCAAGGAGTAAGCGTCTTTTAATTTCATGGCTGCAATCACCATCTGCAGTGATTTTGGAGCCCCAGAAAATAAAGTCTGACACTGTTTCCCCATCTATTTCCCATGAAGTGATGGGACCAGATGCCATGATCTTCGTTTTCTGAATGTTGAGCTTTAAGCCAACTTTTTCACTTTCCACTTTCACCTTCATCAAGAGGCTTTTTAGTTTCTCTTCACTTTCTGCCATAAGGGTGGTGTCATCTGCATATTCAAAGTTATTGATATTTCTCCCGGAAATCTTGATTCCAGCTTGTGTTCCAGTCCAGCGTTTCTCATGATGTATTCTGCATATAGGTTAAATAAACAGGGTGACAATATACAGCCTTGATGTACTCCTTTTCCTATTTGGAACCAGTCTGTTGTTCCATGTCCAGTTCTAATTGTTGCTTCCTGACCTGCATACACATTTCTCAAGAGGCAGGTCAGGTGGTCTGGTATTCCCATCTCTTTCAGAATTTTCCACAGTTTATTGTGATCCACACAGTCAAAGGCTTTGGCATAGTCAATAAAGCAGATATAGATGTTTTGTCTGGAACTTTCTTGCTTTTTCCATGATCCAGCAGATGTTGGCAATTTGATCTCTGGTTCCTCTGCCTTTTCTAAAACCAGCTTGAACATCAGGAAGTTCACAGTTCACATATTGCTGAAGCCTGGCTTGGGAGAATTTTGAGCATTACTTTACTAGCTTGTGAGATGAGTGCAATTGTGTGGTAGTTTGAGCATTCTTTGGCATTGCCTTTCTTTGGGATTGGAATGAAAACTGACCTTTTCCAGTCCTGTGGCCACTGCTGAGTGTTCCAAATTTGCTGGCATATTGAGTGCAGCACTTTCACAGCATCATCTTTCAGGATTTGGAATAGCTCAACTGGAATTCTATCACCTCCACTAGCTTTGTTCGTAGTGCTGCTTTCTAAGGCCCACTTGACTTCACATTCCAGGATGTCTGGCTCTAGGTCAGTGATCACACCATCGTGATTATCTGGGTCATGAAGATCTTTTTTGTACAGTTCTTCTGTGTATTCTTGCCGCCTCTTCTTAATATCTTCTGCTTGTGTTAGGTCCATACCATTTCTGTCCTTTATCGAGCCCATCTTTGCATGAAATGTTCCTTTGGTATCTCTGATTTTCTTGAAGAGATCTCTAGTCTTTCCCATTCTGTTGTTTTCCTCTATTTCTTTGCATTGATCGCTGAAGAAGGCTTTCTTATCTCTCCTTGCTATTCTTTGGAACTCTGCATTCAGATGTTTATATCTTTCCTTTTCTCCTTTGCTTTTCGTTTCTCTTCTTTTCACAGCTATTTGTGAGGCCTCCCCAGACAGCCATTTTGCCTTTTTGCATTTCTTTTCCCTGGGGATTGTCTTGATCCCTGTCTCCTGTACAATGTTACAAACCTCAGTCCATAGTTCATTAGGCACTCTGCCTATCAGATCTAGGCCCTTAAATCTATTTCTCACTTCCACTGTATAATCATAAGGGATTTGATTTAGGTCATACCTGAATGACCTAAATCATTCAGAATAGAATAGTCTACTACTTAGAAGGTAGCATTTAGTTATATCTGAGTTAAATCTATTTCTCACTTCCACTGTATAATCATAAGGGATTTGATTTAGGTCATACATGAATGACCTAAATCATTCAGAACAGAATGGTCTATTACTTAGAAGGTAGCATTTAGTTATATCTGAGTCTTCCAGTCAAATAACACTCCATGGACCCCAACCTCAAATTAATATCTAAAAAACAAGTTTTATGAAAGCAATTGTATACCTCATACAGGTATTCCCATGGACAGAGCAGCCTGGTAGGTTACAGTCCATGGGGTCAAAAAGAGTCAGACATGACTGAGCGACTTCACTCACAGATACTCCAAGGAGAGTTAAACTAAGTTCTTTGGAGAATTAAAAATTGCTTATGCAATAGCTTGTCTTTAAAAGTCCTTCTAGACAAGCTTTATTACTGTTTGGTCTGTTGTACTTAATCCAGTTATCTTTTACTCTGTGGAAGCAGAGCTGGCTTGATTAAATTACACTCATAGAGTAGGTTGAAAACCAAAAGACAACATCCCAGAATAAGATGGCCTTAAAAGGGAGAGACAGCATTTGGTCACTCACCCTCCTCCTCAGCTTTGAGAAGTCATTATCTCTGCCAGGAAAGACATTGCTAGTTTGTTTAAATTATTTAAGACTAAAAGATTAGACAATAGTTTAGAACCTCAATGTGGTTCTAATGAAGAAGTCTAAAGAAGTGTGCGACTCTTTGAGACCATATGGACGATAGCCTGCCAGGTTTCTTTATTCATGGAATTTTCCAGGCAAGAATACTGCAGGGGATAGCCATGCCCTTCTCCAGGGGATCTTCTCAACCCAAGGGTTGAACTCAGATCTCCCGCATTGCAGGCAGATTATTTACCATCTGATTCACCAGGGACACCCCTGATGAAGACATAGTGGTGGAAGAAAAAATCATCTCCAGATATAGATAATAGAAAAAGGTAGGTAATAGGAAAAAAGAAGAGTATAATGGCTGCAGATCTGCTTTAGGACTCAAACTAGTGTGTGGGATAGGATGAGTGTGGTCAGATCAGTCTTTACCACCTCTGAATGGGCTTCTCTGGGAAATTTTGGTGGTACTACCAAGAAAATTCAGGCTACATTCCCGTAACTCCATTGTGTCAGAAACAAGACTCTGGCAGATACCATCTTGTATTGCCACTGTTTTCCTGCCTATTGTTCCTTCTGTGAACAAATTGGCAGTAAGGGCGGTGACCTATTTATCTTTGTAATTCAGTTTCTAAAATAGTGGCTGAGGTGAGGTCAATGTTCCATAAAGGTGCACCACTTGGATACATGAAACTGAGTTAGGGAGCTTCTGAGAAAGCTGGGTGCCCTGTTACCAGTTTCATGTTTTGATGTAATTTAAAAGTCTCGTCCCACAATGCTATGAGAGCAATGAAGCAGAAATGACTAAAATAATTCTGATTAAAAAAAAAAAAATCAAAACAAAGGGAGTTTAAATGTTTGCCTAAAGTCATAAATATGGTAAGTGGAAGAGTCAAGAATAAACTCCCAAACCTAAAGCAACTTTGAGAATCCTAATTATAATGTAGATTCAGGAAGTTTAGGAAAGAAAATTGAGCATCATTTCAGTAATCAATGGATTATAGAAGTTGCAGATATAAGAAGGTTGGCTTTAAAAGAATAATTAGTTATTCAATTTTGAAGAAAATAATAATGAGTAGTTTTATTTTGGTTGCTTTGTTAGTTAGATGCCTAAAATTCCAATAATTAGTTTTATTCCATAGGAGCCATCTTAAGGAACAGTTTCTCTTTGCTTCATGTAATACAAAATGATTATTTCATCCTATTAACAAGGGTTGGTTAATTTGATGACCACAGCCCACTGTTAACATGTTCATTTCCCATGGAATGCAGGCCAGGCATACAGAGAACAGGGTCTGACAGTTGTGGTTATGTTCTGGGAAAATAGTTCTTAGCCTTTGCTGGACATCACATCACCTGAGGAATTTTTAATGGCACAGACGCCCAGGCCAGAAGCCAGAATATTTTTATCAGAATCTTTGGGAGTGCCACCCATGTATCAGAAGGCTCTTTGAGTGACATAAATGTCCAGCCAAAATTGAAAATCTCTTTATTAGTGGGTCTTAATGTAGTAGTGACAACCAACATTTTGTCAAAAGGAGTGGAACGAAAAAGAAAATATAAGAGGGTATTCTGCATAATAAAGATACGGTTTGTTTTAGTAAAACTTTAGTTTCACTTTTGTGTCTATGTGTGCTTGGACTGTGCTGCAATGTAAAACACATTCACTATACACTGTGTTCTAGAACATTCAGTGAATACTGATTTGGGTAGGTGAGACTCTGTGATTGGGTCTTAGCAGGCAGAGGTGGCAGGAGAAACATGTAGGGAGGGCATTGTTCTCACCTCCTTCTCTATTCCACATAAAACCAGGTTGGTGGGTCAGTCAGTCTTTAGAAAATTAAATTCATTTGATGAATTGGCAACTGTCTCAGACTTCATGGTATAGGGGAAAATTTGTGTTTTGATGGAAAACTATGTATTGTCTCTAGCCTATCTTTCCAGGGTATCTTATTGTAATTCTATGAAAGCTAATGTACAACTCTGAAAAAATGATAGATAGGTAATAGAAATGAATGTTTATCTGTAAGCATGCAAATTCTGTCCTATCCAAGAGAGCTTCAATTGACTTACCTCCCCAACTTAGAAGAGGCTAAAGAGCAATGTCTGCCCATGCACATGCATTTCAACACCCCTTCATTTCATGGGAATTTGTTCTTTGTTAATTCCCTGATAGTTCAGCTGGTAAAGAATCCGCCCGCAATGCGGGAGAGCTGGGTTCTATCCCTGGGTTGGGGAGATCCTCTGGAGAAGGGAAAGGCTACCCACTCCAGTATTCTGGCCTGGAGAATTCCATGGACTGTATAGTCTACAGGGTCGCAAAGAGTCAGACACGACTGAGTGACTTTCACTTCACTCAATTTCCTTTGAGCCAGTTATAAAGCAGTGTGATTCCTTCATTATGAATTAAATAAGACATTTAACACATGTTCACTTCTCCATCTCTATAAGAGTTATGACCTTATACTTTTTTGAACATTAACTTTTAATAGTGATAATTCCCTCTTCAGAACAATGTGGCGGGTCTTTGTATTTTGTGGTCTCCTCTTTCTGTGGGCCAAAAGGACATGACTTCACGACCACATACCACTCTTGCAACCTGCCTCAGTTCAGCCACAAAAAAGAATCTGAATTCAACACAGTTGTCAGGCTTGGATCTGACCCAGGAAAGTCATGCCCACAGCTAAGGTTAAGTAATACCATGGCATATGTGTGGTTTCATGTAAAACAGAATGAATGCTGATGAAATCTTGGAAATCAAATTGTAAGGAAAACTGCTGAATTTACTAATTTATCTTTTCTATTTTTTTTTTCTAACAGGCTCAACTTTCAGTATATTTCCCAGTCATGTGATTTCTTTATTTCAACAAGAATTAACAGAGAACTTTTTTCTCGCATCATGATATTAATAGAAAAGACACACTGAAAAATCCCCCCTAAAAATACCCAGACATTAAACAAACATCCTTTAAAATATACAGCTAAACTTTAAAGAAATAGAGAAAAGGATGCTAGAACAACTAGATATCCTCTACAAAAAAAAAAAAAAAAATATATATATATATATATAGGCATAAACTTCACACCCTTTACAAAAATTAACTCATAATGGATAGACATAAGTGTAAAATGCAAAACTAAAACTCCTAAAAGATAATACAGGAGAAAATCAATATGACCTTGGATAAGACGATGACTTTTGTTTTGTATTTCAGTTTGCATTTCGTCATTACATTGGATTTCAGTCTTGTATTTCATCATTGCAACCAGTTTACAGATTGGCAGATAGATGTTTACAGACTATCCACACTACCACATTACAATGAGGTTTTATACTTCTAGCAGCTTTTCTATGGCTTGTCCTGTTTTCAGAGCCATCTGAAGCTTGAAATTCAAAATCAAAGTCCTTTTTTTAAAAATTACTTTCATTTGCCATTGACTTCTAAAATTCCCTACAGCCTATATTAAATGTTTTCTTTTTTCTTATGTGAGTATAGAGGTTCTCAACTTAGGACCTGCATTGGAATTACCTGGGGAAGCTTTAAAAATTCTAATATCTGGGTCCCAACCTAAATATTTTTATTTGATTGATTGGGGATAAGGCCTGGACATCAGTGTTCTCAGGAGATCCCAGGTAATAATATTATATGGGGCTTGGTGGGGCTTCCCAGGTGGAGCTAGTGGTAAAGGACCCACCTGCCAATGCAGGAGACATAAAAGACTCAGGTTTGATCCCTGGGTCAGGAAGATTCCCTGGAGGAGGGCATGGCAACCCACTCCCGTATCCTTGCCTGGAGAATCCCATGGACAGAGCCTGGTGGGCTACAGTCCATAGGGTTGTAAAGAGTCAGACATAACTCAAGGACTTAACATGCATGCATGTAAGATATGGTGATGACTTTTTAGATACAACACCAAAGGCATGATCCACAAAAGAAATCATTTATAAACTACACTTTGTTAAAATTAAAGGGCTTCTTCTCTGTGAAAGACATTGTCAAGAGAAATAAAATACAAACCACAGACTGGGAAAAAATATTTGCAAAAGACATGTCTGATAAAGGACCATTATCCAAACTGCACTAAAACTTTTAAAACTCAACAAGAAAACCAACCTAATTACAAAATGGTTATAAGATCTCACCAAAGATATCAGTTCAATCAGTTCAGTCGCTCAGTTGTGTCTGATTCTTTGTGACCCCATGGATTGTAGCATTCCAGGCTTCCCTATCCATCACCAATTCCCAGAACTTGCTTTCCCAGCATCACGGCCTTTTCCAATGAGTTAGTTCTTCACATCAGGTGGCCAAAGTATTGGAGTTTCAGCTTCAGCATCAGTCCTTCCAGTGAATATTCAGGACTGATTTCCTTTAGAATGACTGATCTCCTTGCAGTCCAAGGGGCTCTCAAGAGTCTTCTCCAACACCACAGTTCAAAAGCATCAATTCTTCTGTGCTCAGCTTTCATTATGGTTCAACTCTCACTTTCACACATGACTACTGGAAAAACCATAGCTTTGACTAGACAGACCTTTGTTGGCAAAGTAATATCTCAGCTTTTGAATATGCTATCTAGGTTGGTCATAGCTTTTCTTCCAAGGTGCAAGCATCTTTTAATTTCATGGCTGCAGTCACCATCTGCAGTGATTTTGGAGCCCAAGAAAATAAAGTCACCCTCTGTTTCCATTGTTTCCCTCTATTCGTCATGAAGTGGTGGGACCAGATGCCATGATCTTCATTTTTTGAATGTTGAGTTTTAAGCCAACTTTTTCACTCTCCTCTTTCACTTTCATCAAGAGGCTCTTTAGTTCCTCTTCACTTTCTGCCATAAGGGTGGTGTCATCTGCATATCTGAGGTTATTGATATTTCCCCTGGCAATCTTGATTCCTGCTTGTGCTTCATTCAGCCTGGCATTTCACATGATATATTCTGCATGTAAGTTAAATAAGCAGAGTGACAATATGCAGCCTCGATGTTCTCCTTTTCCAATTTGGAACCAGTCTGTTGTTCCATGTCTGGTTTAACTGTTGCTTCTTGACCTGCATACAGATTTCTCGGGAGGCAAGTAAGGTGGTCTGGTATTCCCATCTCTTTAAGAATGTTTCTCAGTTTGTTGTGATCTATACAGTAAAAGAATTTGGCATAGTCAGTAAAGCAGAAGCAGATGTTTTTTTCTGGAACTCTCTTTTTTGGTGATCCAGCAGATGTTGGCAATTTGATCTCTGGTTCCTCTGCCTTTTATAACACCAGCTTGAACATCTGGAAGTTCATGGTTCACTTATTGCTGAAGAATACTGGCTTGGAGAATTTTGAGCATTAGTGTGTGAGATGAGTGCAATTGTGTGGTAATTTGAGCATTCTTTGGCATTGCCTTTTTTTGGGATTGGAATGAAGACTGAACTTTTCCAGTCCTGTGGCCATTGCTGAGTTTATATTGAGTGCAGCACTTTCACAGCATCATCTTTTAGGATTTGAAATAGTTCCAATGGAATTTCATCACCTCCACTAGCTTTGTTTGCAGTGATGCTTCCTAAGGCCCACTTGACTTTGCATTCTAGGATATCTGTATCCAGCTTTGCAGGCCAGTGGAATTTGATTACAGAACTTTCACAGGACTGGAGAAACAGATTCTTGAAGGGTGCAAACAAAACCTTGTGTGCACCAGGAGCCAGGAGAAAGGAGCAGTGTCCCCACAAGAGACTGAGCCAGACTTGCCTGTGAGTGTCCAAGAGTCTCTGGTGGAGGCATGGATGGACAGTGGCCTGCTGTGGGGTCAGGGGCACTGAATACAACAGTACTGGCATAAGCCCTTTTGAAGGAGGTCCCCATTACCCTCATTACCCCTATCATAGTTTGGCCTCAGGCCAAACAACAGGGAGGGAACACAGCCCTGCCCATCAGCAGAAAATTGGATTAAGTGATTTACTGAGCATGGCCCCGCCCATCAAAACAAGACCCAGATTCCCCCATAGTCAGTCTCTCCCATCAGTAAGCTTCCACAAGCCTCTTAGCCTTACCCATTAGAGGGCAGACAGAATGAAAGAAGATATACAGTTGGCAAACAAACATGAAAAGATGCTGGACACCATATGTCCTTAAGAAATTGTAAATGAAAACAACATTGAGATATACCACTAGAATGTAGTGTATCTCAATGTTGTTTTCATTTACAATTTCTTAAGGACATATGGTGTCCAGCATCTTTTCATGTTTGTCAAAACCCAAAACACTGGCAACACCAAAAGTTCATGAGGTTATAAAGCAACAAGAACTCATTGTTGATAAGAATGCAAAACAGACAGCTTGGAAGACAGCTTCGCAGTTTCTTACAAAACTAAACAGACCTTTAAATATAATACACAGTAATGTGCTCCTTGGCATTTACCCAAAGGAGCTGAAAACTTTTGTCCACACAAAAACTTGCACGCAAATCTTCATAGCTGCTTTATTCATAATTTCCCAGAACAGAAAGCAACAAAGATATCCTTTAGTAGGTGAGTGAATAAATAAACTGTAGTGCATCCAGACAATGGATGAACTAAACAATGGATTTCTAAAAAGAAATTAGCTATTTAACCATGAAAAGACACAGGGGAAACTTAAAGGCAAATTACTAAGTTAAAGAAACCAATCTGAAAAGGCTATACATTATATGATTCCAACTCTATGATATTCTGGAAAAGCCAAAACTATGGAAGCAGTAAAAAGATCAGTGGTTGCCAGGAGTTAAGAGGGAGGGTTGGACTATTAATAGGTGAGACACAGAGGATTTTAGGGCAGTGAAACTATTCTGTATGATACAATAATGAGGGATATATGTCATTATACCTTTGTCAAAACCCATAGAATGTGTCCACTAAAAAGATGTACAACTTGAGAGTTGTGAATTAAGCTTTATTTGGGGCAAAAGGAGGACTGCAGGCCAGGAGGCAGCATCTCAGATAGCTCTGAGAGACTGCTCCAAAGTGGCAGTGGGGGAAAGTCAATATATAAGGTTTTGGTGAAGGGGGAGTTCAATACCATGAAGCACTAATTTTACAAAAGCTTTTTTGTTAGGATCTGATATCACTATGAAGGGATTTAGTTGTTTCCTAGATATGAGGAGATGAAAGGATTGAGATCATAAAATCTGTTCCTAAAAACATCCAACTATCTAAAGAACTATCCCACCAGATTCCCTGGAGCATAGAGTGCTTCACTCCACCCTGAACTCCCTCAGGGGTTGTTGAAAGTCATCAGCTATAGCAGCATGGGGTTTAGTCTCTGTAGAGGCTGAGGGCAAATTCCTCTGTTGTTCAGTCCTTGGCAATGCTCTTGCTAAGTGCCAATTTGTAGTTGACAAATGTACAACACGAAGAGTGAATCCTGATATAAACTGTGGACTTTGGGTGATCATGATGTGTCTAGGTAGGTTTGTTGATTATAGCAAATGTGCTAGTCTGGCATGGGGAGTTGATAGTGGGGGAAGCTACTGGGGGCGGTGAGAGGCAGGGGCAGGGTGTGTATATTAGGAATTTTCTGTGCTTTTCTCTCAGTTTTGTTGTGAACCTAAAATTGCTCTAAACAATAAGTCTAAAAAAAGAAAAAGAAAACAGGAAAATTAAATCAATGTTAATCTTCCCACAAGGAAAATACCAATCTTAAGACTATTTTAAAAGTTATATACACCCAAATGCTCAAATGACAAATAATTCTGATCTTATGCAAAATATACCATAGCATAAAAAATGAAGGAATGATCCACCATTCATTTCATTAATCTAGCACAATCTTGACAAGCTTCTGAACACAGAAACATGGACACTGGACCAAACCACACCTTATTGTCTTGTGTTATTGTAACTTGCACCGTTTCTTTGTACTCATTAGCATGTTTATTCATCCAGGAGTCACCTGCTCAGGCAAATGGTTATTTGATTCTTCATTATAGGAATTTCCCAGAAGACTCATCACCTCCTCCGTGTGAAACATTAACAGTTTACAACCTAAGAGTCTTTGAATCTTTTGCTGCCTCTCCACCAATCCTGGACTGTTGGATCTTAAATTCTTACCCAGTCCTAATCAGCCATGCCTCCTTTAAAAGACCTGCCTTTAAATCAAACTTTCAATTTAACAAATTCTGATCTTACCTTCCATCTTCTCATAGTCGCTGTCAAAGCTTTGCAGGGCTGGCATTTTCATGAAATTGTTAGTTTGATCAAAAGGCTGTGTTAGTAATGTTTGAGGAGCCAGATTTTGACATTTTGGAAAGATAGTACTGTCACACGAGTGTATGTTCCTCAGTTCTTTGTCTCATCACAACAAAGATTTGGAGCGATGGACATTAAAGCCCTCGGTGCATCACAGCTCTCGGGTCTTAGACAAACCGTGTTATAGCTCTTAAGCAAATCAGTGTTACAGATCTATTTTATTTAGAAGATAGCAGGAGAATCCATCCTCGAAGTGTGAGGGCATGCCAACCCAAACACAAGAGAATGGAGGAGTGTGCGGGGAGGGAGGGTGTGAGAGAGAGAGAGAGCGCGCGCGCACGCACACGGGAGAGAGAGAGTTCGTGAGAAAGCACTTTGCTCCTCCTTTTATATGTTTTTTTCCCTCCACCTGGGCCTGCCCTATGTAAATTGGGCTTAGCCAGGAGTGCTGTTTGTTCTGCCTGAAGTCTTCACTCTGGTCCTCAGGCCTTCCTTTGACCTTCCTTGTATTTTATCCACTGCCATTTTGGACTCCTTTTCCCTATTCTACCTATCTAACATTCCCCCCTGAAGAGATGGGAGGCCCAATTCTTTGGGAATAGGGGCATCGAGGTCTTTCTGGCTACTTCCTGCTGAACTGGGATGGCAAGGGGTATTGGGCCTCCCGCTCTTGCTAGTCTCAATCCTCAGAGTCTTTATAGTGGTGTCCAAGGGTGTGTGATATTTTCCATGGTTGGCTGTAGTTTTATATCTTTGTTGAACTGGCACTGCATGTTGTAGCTGGTTGACCTGGGCAGAGACAAAACAGGTTAGACAATTGACAGTACATAGAATAATCATAAGTATCATCAATATAGCATAACAAGGACTAGTAGGGACATTGGTCAATTTTAAACTCACATGGCCAGGATGGCTCAAGTCCCTCCTTGTTCAGGGATCAGAATATCTATCTCCTGTCTGTTTTGGAGTACAATCTCTGTCAAGCTGTGTTGGCTCTTTAGACTTATTCTGAGAAATTTTACCCCCAGAAACCAGATTTTGGGGGTGTTCGTTAGAATGACACTCATTGGTAGTTCTGAATAAGTATCTGAGATCTCCCAGGGGCTCACAGGTGTATCGAGTGTCCTCTTCTGTTTTCTTCCATGGCTTGACTCATGAGTAGTGAATCCAGGAGTCATGTCCTGGTACCTTGACTGCTGTGGGGGTAGAAAATATTACAGGGTAGGGGCCCTTCCACGTGGGCTGGAGTTGAGCCTTTGGGGACCCATCTTTTCAGACTTTAATTAGGACTTGAGTTCCTGGAGCATATAGTGGTGACTCTTTAGAATCTTTTGGGTCCTGGTTCATACCCCACAACCGTATATCCTGTTGGAATTGCCCAATGGCCATGGTATAAGACTGGAGGGTCTGAACCTCTGGATCTAGGAAGAAGTCATTGACATAAACAAAAGGTCTCCCATATAGCATCTCATAAGGACTAAGACCAACCTGTTCCTTAGGGGCAATGCGGGTGCAGAGGAGAGCTATTGGTAAAGCCTCCTTCCATCCCAGGGAGGTCTCTTGGGTTATCTTTTTTATCGCTAATTTCAAGAATTGATTGGGGACCCTTGGGTGGTCAAGTGGCCCCTTTCTTTCCAAATAGCTGCAGGTGCATATAGCACCAGAAAGGCATACTTGGAGTCAGTGTAAATGGCTATTCTTTTTCCTTTTCCCAGTTCTAAAGCTTGAGTCAGGGCTATGAGCTCAGCTAATTGGGCTGAAGTACCTGGTGGCAGAGGCTTAGCCTCTATGGTCTCAAAATTGGAGACTACTGCATACCTGGCTCTTCTTTTTCCATCCAAGACAAAGCTGCTTCCATCAGTGTACCAGATTTCCTCAGGATTGGTCAGAGGGTCTTCTGACAATCCCTCTCGGGTTTTGTCCAGTTGTCCAAGGTTTCGAGACAAGAGTGAAAGGGGAGAGAGCCTTCGGGGGTAGGTAGGAAGGTGGCTGGGTTAAGAACCTCACAAGAGGATATAGTGAAGCCTGGATTTTCCATCAGCATTACTTGATATCTGAGGATTCTTTGATCAGACATCCATAAATGGCCTCTCCCATTTAGGAGTTGTTTTACTTGGTGGGCTGGTAAAAATAGTTAGTTTGCCCCCAAAGGAGAGTTTTAAAGCATCTTCTATCATGATTGCAATAGCTCCAAGATTTTGAAGGCGGGGGGGCAGCCTCGGGTAGTTGGATCGAGACTCTTGGATAAGTAAACTACAGGCTGGGGCTCAGATCCCAACCTTTGAGTTAACACTCCTAGGGTTATTCCCTCTCTTTCATGGACATAAAGTTGGAATGCTTTTTCTGGGTCTGGCAACCTCAAGGCAGGTGCCTGAGTTAAGGCCTGTTCTAGTGTAGCCTCTGCCTTCTTTTGAGGAGTTCCTCACATCAGTGGGATTGAATAATCTCGTCCCTTTAAGCTTTCATATACGGGCTGGGCAATTAGACCATAGTTGGGTATCCAGATTCTACAATATCCAGTTAGCCCCAGGAAAGCTCACAATTGTTTTTGAGTCGTGGGGGAGGGCAACTGGAGAATTCCTTGTACCCGATCAGAGGACGACCTCCTGGACCCGTGTGTAATCTGAACTCCCAGGTAAGTGACCTTTGTCTCGACCATCTGTGCCTTAGCACGGGAGACTTTATATCTTCTTTCTGCTAAGAAGTTTAGAACATGAATTGCATGTTGTTGGGCACTTTTCTCATCTGGAGAGCAGATTAGTAGGTCATCTACGTATTGTAATATTTTCCCATTAGGTCCCAGGTCCAGATATAGGAGATCCCGGCTAAGGGCCTGTCCAAACAGGTGGGGGCTATCTCTGAACCCCTGAGGTAATACTGTCCAAGTCATCTGTTGGTGTTTTTCTCCTGGGGCCTCCCACTCAAAGGCAAAAAGGTATTGGGATTCTTTAGCCAGTGGTATGCAAAAAAAATGCATCTTTGAGATCCAAGACTGTAAACCACCTGGCACTGGGTGGGATTTCTCCCAAGATTACATAGGGATTGGGTACTGTGGGATGGAGGGGGACTACAGCTTCATGTATGATCCAGAGATCTTGAATCATGCACCAGGTTCCGTCTTTTTTCTTTACTGAGAGGATTGGGGTGTTACATGGCGAACTGGTGGGGACCAATAGCCCACAAGCAAGGAATTTATTTATTAAAGGCTGTAGTCCCTCCCGATCCTCTCTTTTGAGAGGAAATTGTTTCCAGTTAGGAAACCGAGTGGGATCTTGGAAGACAATGATGACCCGTTCAGCGTGGTGGGCTCGTCCAGGAATCCCCTGGTCCCACACCTAGGGGTTAATTTTGTCTTCCCATAGTTTTTGGTCCCTCTCTATTGAAGGTGTAATGGGTTCTTCAGTAGTAACCAGGAGCTGTAGAGCTCTAGGGGCTGAAAAACTTCCCATCACAAGGCTGGTCCCCAGTTTAGTGAGTATATCTCCTCCCAATAAGGGGGTAGGACACTCAGGGACCACCAGAAACTGGTGGGAAAATATTTGTCCATCCCAGCAACAAAGAAGTGCTTTGGTGAATCTTTTAGTAGTTGCTTTTCCTGTAGCACCCAAAACGGTACAGGTTTGGGAGGAGAAGGCTCCGGAGTAGGAAATCAAGACAGAGTAGGTAGCCCCTGTGTCAACCAAGAAATTCTCGGACCTACCTGCCACATCCAGTTGCACCCTTGGCTCCAGCCCCGTGATGGTTATCTGTGACAGGCGGGCTGGCTGGAGTGGGCCACTTCAGTCCTCTTGAACCATCGTGAGGGTAGGCTTGGCGCTTGACCTTGAGGCTCTTGAGTCCCGAGAGCAGAGTGCCGCCCAGTGTCCCAGTTGATGGCATTTGTGGCAAGCCCTTCTAGGAGACTTGTCACGGTTTGGACACTCTTTGGCCAAATGCCCCGCCTGTCTACAGATCAGGCATCTGTCTCGTGCCTTGTCCCTCAAGGACTCGGGGTTTGCCATAGGGCTTCTCTGGAGGGCAGCCAGCATCTGGGCATGCCTTGTCTCTTTCTTTCTTTCCTCCTGGGCCTTGGCCTCCTTCTCCTGTTCTCTGTTATAAAAGGTATTGGTGGCTGTCTGGACCATCTCATCTAAAGAGGCAGCAGGGTCCTGCTGTTGCAGCTGCTGTAACTTAATTCTGATAGCTGATGCACATTGGGACAGGAATTTGTCCTTTAAAATCACCCATCCCTCGTAAGAGTCTAAGTCCAGGTTGGTAAACTTTTGGAGTGCCTCTTTTAGCCTCTCCAGAAAGGCAATGGGGTTCTCATTGGGCTCCTGAGTTATTGCTGAGACCTGGGCATAGCTAATTACTTTTTGTTGGGCTGCTTTCAGTCCTGCCTTCACACAGATTAGAAAATGATCCCTTTCCCAGACCTGCTCAGGGTCATTATAATTCCAATTAGGATCGGAGGAGGGGACTGCAGTTTCCCTTACTGGGTATCTATCACTGGATATGTGGAGCCCTGTTGCACACCTCCGGGCTTCCTTTAAGACCCAATGTGGTCCACTGGAGAAGGGAATGGCAAACCACTTCAGTATTCTTGCCTCGAGAACCCCATGAACAGTATGAAAAGGCAAAATGATAGGACACTGAAAGAGGAACTTCCCAGGTCAGTAGGGGCCCAATATGCTACTGGAGATCAGTGGAGAAATAACTCCAGAAAGAATGAAGGGATGGAGCCAAAGCAAAATCAATACCGAGTTGTGGATGTGACTGGTGATAGAAGCAAGGTCCGATGCTGTAAAGAGCAATATTGCATAGGAACCTGGAATGTTAGGTCCATGAATCAAGGCAAATTGGAAGTGGTCAAACAAGAGATGGCAAGAGTGAACATCGGCATTCTAGGAATCAGCGAACTAAAATGGACTGGAATGGGTGAATTTAACTCAGATGACCATTATATCTACTACTGTGGGCAGGAATCCCTCAGAAGAAATGGAGTGGCCATCATGGTCAACAAGAGTCCGAAATGCAGTACTTGGATGCAATCTCAAAAACGAAAGAATGATCCCTGTTCGTTTCCAAGGCAAACCATTCAATATCACAGTAATCCAAGTCTATGCCCCAACCAGGAACACTGAAGAAGCTGAAGTTGAACGGTTCTATGAAGACCTACAAGACCTTTTAGAACTAACACCCCCCAAAAAGATGTCCTTTTCATTATAGGGGACTGGAATGCAAAAGTAGAAAGTCAAGAAACATCTGGAGCAACAGGCAAATTTGGCCTTGGAATACAGAATGAAGCAGGGCAAAGACTAATAGAGTTTTGCCAAGAAAATGCATTGGTCATAACAAACACCCTCTTCCAATAACACAAGAGAAGACTCTATACATGGACATCACCAGATGGTCAACACTGAAATCAGGCTGATTATATTCTTTGCAGCCAAAGATGGAGAAGCTCTATACAGTCAGCAAAAACAAGACCAGGAGCTGACTGTGGCTCAGATCATGAACTCCTTATTGCCAAATTCAGACTAAAATTGAAGAAAGTAGGGAAAACCACTAGACCATTCAGGTATGACCTAAATCAAATCCCTTATGATTATACAGTGGAAGTGAGAAATAGATTTAAGGGCCTTGATCTGATAGATAGAGTGCCTGATGAACTATGGAATGAGGTTCGTGACATTCTACAGGAGACAGGGATCAAGACCATCCCCATGGAAAAGAAATACAAAAAAGCAAAACGGCTGTCTGGGGAGGCCTTACAAATAGCTGTGAAAAGAAGAGAAGTGAAAAGCAAAGGAGAAAAGGAAAGATATAAGCATCTGAATGCAGAGTTCCAAAGAATAGCAAGGAGAGATAAGAAAGTCTTCCTCAGCGATCAATGCAAAGAAATAGCGGAAAACAACAGAATGGGAAAGACTAGAGATCTCTTCAAGAAAATCAGAGATACCAAGGGAACATTTCATTTAAAGATGAGCTCGATAAAGGACAGAAATGGTATGGACCTAACAGAAGCAGAAGATATTAAGAAGAGGCGGCAAGAATACACAGGAGAACTGTACAAAAAAGATCTTCACGACCCAGATAATCACGATGGTGTAATCACTGACCTAGACCCAGACATCCTGGAATGTGAAGTCAAGTGGGCCTTAGAAAGCATCACTACGAATAAAGTTAGTGGAGGTGATGGAATTCCAGTTGAGCTCTTTCAAATCCTGAAAGATGATGCTGTGAAAGTGCTGCATGCAATATGCCAGCAAATTTGGAAAACTCAGCAGTGGCCACAGGACTGGAAAGGGTCAGTTTTCATTCCAATCCCAAAAAAAGGCAATGCCAAAGAATGCTCAAACTACCGCACAATTGCACTCATCTTACACACTAGTAAACTGATGCTCAAAATTCTCCAAGCCAGGCTTCAGCAATATGTGAACTGTGAACTTCCTGATGTTCAAGCTGGTTTTAGAAAAGGCAGAGGAACCAGAGATCAAATTGCCAACATCCACTGGATCATGGAAAAAGCAAGAGAGTTCCAGAAAAACATCTATATCTGCTTTATGAACTATGCCAAAGCCTTTGACTGTGTGGATCACAATAAACTGTGGAAAATTCTGAAAGAGATGGGAATACCAGACCACCTGACCTGCCTCTTGAGAAACCTGTATGCAGGTCAGGAAGCAACAGTTAGAACTCTATATGGAAAAACAGACTGGATCCAAATAGGAAAAGGCTATATATTGACACCCTGCTTATTTAACTTATATGCAGAGTACATCATGAGAAACGCTGGCCTGGAAAAAGCACAAGCTGGAGTCAAGATTGCCGGGAGAATTATTAATAATTCTCCATGTGAGAGAGGTTATTAATAATAACCTCATGATCTGATATATCATGAACTGATAATAACCTCATGAACTGATAATAACTTCATGATCTGATGAGGTTATTAATAACCTCACATGTGCAGATGACACCACCCTTATGGCAGAAAGTGAAGAGGAACTAAAAAGCCTCTTGAAAGTGAAAGTGGAGAGTGAAAAAGTTGGCTTAAAGCTCAACATTCAGAAAACGAAGATCATGGCATCTGGTCCCATCACTTCATGGGAAATAGATGGGGAAACATTGGAAACAGTATCAGACTTTATTTTGGGGGGCTCCAAAATCACTGCAGATGGTGAGTGCAGCCATGAAATTAAAAGACGCTTACTCCTTGGAAGGAAAGTTATGACCAACCTAGATAGCATATTCAAAAGCAGAGACATTACTTTGCCAACAAAGGTCCGTCTAGTCAAGGCTATGGTTTTTCCTGTGGTCATGTATGGATGTGAGAGTTGGACTGTGAAGAAGGCTGAGCACCAAAGAATTGATGCTTTTGAACTGTGGTGTTGGAGAAGACTCTTGAGAGTCCCTTGGACTGCAAGGAGATCCAACCAGTCCATTCTGAAGGAGATCAGCCCTGGGATTTCTTTGGAAGGAATGATGCTAAAGCTGAAACTCCAGTACTTTGGCCACCTCATGCGAAGAGTTGACTCGTTGGCAAAGACTCTGGTGCTGGGAGGGATTGGGGGCAGGAGGAGAAGGGGACGACAGAGGATGAGATGGCTGGATGGCATCACTGACTCGATGGACGTGAGTCTCAGTGAACTCCGGGAGTTTGTGATGGACATGGAGGCCTGGTGTGCTGCGATTCATGGGGTCACAAAGAGTCGGACACGACTGAGCAACTGAACTGAACTGATGTTCAGGATCAGATAAAGTTTGACAAATATGACCATGATGTCTTTCCAGGTCAAGTCGAAGGCCAAGGTAATATGTTGGAATGTATCTATATATTTGCCTGGGTCTTCTGTATAGCTTCCCAGGTCTTGTTTGATCTGCCTTAGTTCTAAGAGGGAGAAGGGCTTATGGACCCGGGTTGGTCTGAATTCTCCTCCAGTTTCAACTAAGGGACATACTCGAGCTGGCTTTTGTGGAGGGGGTGCTCCCGGATATGGGGGCACGTTTGGGTACGAGGAAGGAGCACCAGGCAACTTGGGAGCTGTGGGAGGTGAGCCTTCACTAGGGGGTTCCTTTTCTTGGTTGCCTGTGCCTAACACCATTTGCCTAGTGGGCTCACTTTTAGGTCATACTACAATCCCATACTTAAGACAGAGTTCCTTCATATCTCTTAGTCAGAAGAAAATTTGGACATAGGGGATCTCTATCCATTTCCCTTGTCTTTTGCAGAATAATTCTAATTGCAGGATAGTACTGTAATTTAAAGTTCCATCCTTAGGCCAGTGTTCCTCGTCCCCCAGTGGATACTGTGGCCACGCAGTGGCACAAAAGAATTTCAAATGACTTCTCCTTAGAGCTAGAGGGTGAACAGCTTCCAGTTATCAAGGATGCATCTCAAGGGCAACTGCCAGTAAAAGGATTGGTTATTTCCCATCTGAAAGACAGTCATGACAGGGAGAAAAGAAAAAGACCTCTTTCGATTTTTATGGGTGGACTTCCTTAGGGGTGAGTCTTTCTGAAGCTTATCCTACCCAGAACTGTTGCAACCTGAGAGCCAGGCGTCCCCGGGTCAGGGTGCAGATCCCCAGGCAAGCTGAGGCGTGACAGCTTCCTAGAGATTGAATCCACGGGCAGGTCGAGGCGTGACGGCCTCCTGGGACCCCTGGGACTAGCGGATCCCCAAGCAGGTTAAGGCGTGACAACCTTTTGAGGACCAGATCCCTAGGCAGGTCAAGGCGTGATGACCTCCTGGGACCCCCCGGACTGGAGTTTGGGCATCCCCAAGATCTCCAGTGTGACCAGTATTGGGTAGGATTAGGGGGTTGGATATTATAGAGTATTTCCCTCCCAAGGCCAGCTATTTTCTGGTTGTCTCTCCAGAAGATTGTAGAGGCAACCTTGTGGGTCTGGATGGGGCTCATGAAAAGAGCATGAAACAGGAGGGAAGGCGGCAGAGCACGACCTTTGAAAGAATGACATAGCACAAGTGTATAACGTTAGACAATTACAATCAATTGGGTTCAAGATGACAAATCAAATTCAAGTAAACCTTAATCCCCAATCTATAAGCCAACAGACACACCCAGAGGTGGCAGGACAGCTCCAAGCACGGTCAAAAGAGGGAGGAGTGGGTGGTTCCCCAATGGCTGGGATGATCCTCTCACTCATTAGCATATAAATTCCACCCCCTCACAAAACCTAGCCAGGCCTAATACCATGGCCCCAGCCCTTGGCAATGGTTCACACCCTGAAGAGTGGCTTCTCTCTGGATCCTAACAAATCCACCACTTATCACTTTGTCTCTCAATGAATTTTTGCAATGAGACATCAGAGCCTGAGTTTCATTAGTTTTGGCCGGGCTTGAGTCCAGGGAGAGAGCTGAAGAACAGAGGAAAAAGCAGTGGGAAAAACGTGCCAAGGAATCCTCTTCATAGCCCACCGGAAGATTTGCTAAATATCTGACCGGTGCTCACAGTTTCATTGGTCTGATCCTTGGCACAGAGAAGAGAAAGGACAGAAGAACCCCTACCAGCTTGGGTAACAGTTACTGGGGCTCAGCAGATAGCGCCTTTGGGACATACTGAGGAGTAGCCTCTCCAGAGTCCCTCAATTGTGCCCCCCTGCCGCCCACCTGTTCGCGGGAGGTTCGAGGAAACAAGAAACAAGAGATTGTAAAGGTCCCTCCAGCCATAGGAGCGAGGACCTCTTACCTTAACTGGAGGTCTTCTGGAATCTGAGACTGGGCCGCGTGAGCTTTCTGCTGAGTTCGTTTTTCACTGTCCTGGTTTCCAGCACGATGGGCCTTCCCCTGCACTGGGTTTCTTCGCCTTCCGCTTCTAGCGCAGGAGCTTTGCTGAGTTGGGCTCCTGCTGTGCTTGGCCTCTTCCGCGCAGAGGTTGTTTCAGCCAGGTTAAACCCGAGTCATGGCACCATAGATGTCACGTGAGTGTATGTTCCTCGGTTCTTTGTCTTATCACAACAAAGATTTGGAGCGACGGACATTAAAGCCCTTGGCATGTCACAGCTCTCGGGTCTTGGACAAACCATGTTATAGCTCTTAGGCAAATCAGTGTTACAGCTCTATTTTATTTATAAGATAGCAGGGGAGAGAGAGAGAGAGAGAGAGAGAGAGAGACAGCGCGCGCGCATGCGTGCGCGCATGCGCACACAGGAGAGAGAGAGTTCCTGAGAAAGCTCTTTGGCTCCTCCTTTTATATGTTTTTTTCCTCCACCTGGGCTTGCCCTATGCAAATTGGGCTTAGCCAGGAGTGCTGTTTGTTCTGCCTGAAGTCTTCACTCTGGTCTTCGGACATTCCTTTGATCTTCCTTGTTTTTTAGCCACCGCCATTTTGGACTACTTTTCCCTATTCTACCTACCTAACACTTCCAAAGAACACCCAGGACTGATCTCCTTCAGAATGGACTGGTTGGATCTCCTTGCAGTCCAAGGGACTCTCAAGAGGCTTCTCCAACACCACAGTTCAAAAACATCAATTCTTTGGTGCTCAGCTTTTTTCACAGTCCAACTCTCACATCCATACTTGACTACTGGAAAAACCATAACCTTGACTAGACAGACCTTTGTTGGCAAAGTAATGTCTCTGCTTTTTAATATGCTATCTAGGTTGGTCATAACTTTCCTTCCAAGGAGTAAGCATCGCCATACCTACTAGTAAAACACTGAAAGCTTTCCTTGTAAAATCACACTTAAACAAGGGTAATGTCCATTACCATTTTTTCTTTTCAACATTATGCTAGAAGTCCTAGACGATGAGTAAGAAAACAAAAATATATAGGCTACAAAGGATAAAATAAAAATCTCTTTAATAAGATGGTAAAATTACAATCTTCTATAAGAATTTGGCTGAATATAAAATCATAATAATAAATCATTTGCATTTCTATAAAATAGTAAGAAAAAGTTTGTCATTTACAGTAACTTCTGTAAATATAAAGTACATGATAATAAATCTAACAAAAGTGTATAAAATATTTATGGAAAAAATTGTAAATTATATTCAAAAGTAGTAAAGACTAAGTAAATGATGAGATAAAGCAGAATCAATATATTAAAAGATTTACTATCACAAAGTATTCATTCTCCTCAGATTCATCTAGGGATTCAAAATGATTCCAATTAGAAAATCATCAACATTTCTATTATTTGTAGAAATTGACAAGATAATGTGGAAAATAAAAATTCTAAGATAGTCAAAACAATCCTAAAATCAAAGAACAAAGAGGGGTAATGGCTTTTACTAGACATCTATAATTACAAGGTTGTAATGATGAAAATAGTATATTATTACCCCAACAAAAATAAAAATATCGATGAAATGGAATATATAGCCTAGAAATGAATGCATATATGCATGTACATTTATTACATTATATAATGTGTAAATCAGTGGGGATGGATTATTTTTTAAATAGTGCTGGGAAAAAGGTCATCCATATTTTAAAAAATAAAATTGGATACTTATTTCAATCAAAAGATCACTCAAAATCCTAGCAGCTTTTCTGTAAAAATTGACAAATTGACTCTAAAATGCCTATGGCAATTTAAGAGACCCAGAAGAGCCAAAACAAACAAACAGAAAGGGCAGAATGGGAAGATTATACTTCCCAATTAAAATTTTTGCTTTACAGTTATAGGAATAAAAACAGTATGGTGCTGCTGTCGGGACAGCAAATAGATCCATGAAACAGAATAAAAGTCCAGCATTAGACTCACTCATGGTTGGTTAATTGTTCTTCAGCAGAAGTAAGTTTTATTTAAAGATAAACATAATTTAATAATAACAGTGAACTAAAATATTGGGTAATTTATGCAAAATGAGAGTGACAAGATTCATAGCATTCCAAGGTCATTATACTATTTAGGTGGAGAAAAACAAATGTTAACTTACTTGACTTTCTAAAAGGAAGTATACATTTTCTAAACGTTTAGCTTAACCACTAAAATAGAATGCAGTAGAAATAAAATGTATGACTTAAAATCACAAAGGGAAATAAAAGTAATTTGTTTAAAGTTCATCCAAAAGAGTACAGGAAAAGATTTTTAAAATAAAGCATAGAAAATTGCACATGTGTAGGGGCTAAATCACTTCAATCATCATATCTGCCTCTGTGTATTCTTCCTCCAGGCAAGAATACTGGAGTGGGTTGCTATGCCCTCCTCCAGGGTACTTTTCCAATCCAGGGTTCGAACCCACATTTCTTCTGTCTTCTTCATTGGCAGGAGGGTTCTTTACCACTATTGCCACCTGGAAAGCCCATAAAATTGTTTATGCTTTTGCTGTGTTGTGCTATGTTGCTTCAGTCATGTCTGACTCTTTGTGACCCCATGGACTGTAGCCCGCCGGGCTCCTCTGTCCATGGGTTTCTCCAGGCAAGAATACTGGAGTTGGCTGCCATGCCTTCCTTCAGGGAATCTTCCTGACCCAGAGATTGAGTCAAGTCTCTTACATCTCCTGCATTGGCAGGCAGGTTCTTTACCAGAAAATGGTTTAAGTAGCACCAAATAAGATTAAAAATAAATCCGAATATATCAAGACTTCACAGAATATGTAAGTCGACTGTATTTGCCCCAGAAAAGATACCATAGCAGATTGGAATGTCTACGATGTGCACGGCAAAAAGGATGAAAAGCTGAGGAGCTAATTGTGAAGGGAGAACTCAGAAAAATGGCTACTTAATCATCAGCACCATGAGCTGTCTGAGGGCAGAGGTCATCCTAGGGTACTATAAGAGCACAAGCAAGTTGGGAAGGGTCCTCGCCATGGAGTCACCTGTCTTGGCAAAGATAGCCACTGAGTTTAGTCGCCCAGGTTAAGACAAAGGGAAAAGGCATTTTTGGCAGAGGGGACAGCCTAAGCAAAAACACAGGAGAGAGACAGCATACTGTTCAGGAATAATGAGCAATTTTATGTTACTGATCTGAGACATGATGTCTAATAGATAATGGTTTCTTCTTTATATCCTTCCGTGTAGAATGCCTTTTTTGGCAGGTTCCAGTCTATCTTATTGATGGTTGCTCAGCAGTTCTGATTTGGGTGTTCTTGAGGGAAGAGGTGAGCTCGAGGCCTTCTACATCTACACCTTGTCTTCTCCTTTTCACTTTAATGGATCCATGAACTGGGCAACTCTTTGACACTTACATGTCAAGGACTCATTTCATTCTCCATCTCAGCATAAAGCAACTCAGAAAAAGATCATTTTGAGAGTAGGGCCTACCTCAATGGAATCAACCCATAATGGAAATTACCAGTTACTGCTGAGGAAGAATCTTTTTCTTCAAATATTCCTGTGCCTCCAAGGAGTTAGCATCTTAGTTAGCGTTCATAAATTTATGCATTCAGATTTGCAGATTGAGTGGATCTGGATGATCATTCATTTCTATATCCTATCTAACCCTTAAGAATGAACCCACCTGTTACCTCTTCCATAAATTTCCCTATATGATTTTCTTTTCCTCTGAGATGATAGTGTACTCTCCTTAAGAAATTTTCAGTTTTCTCCTTAGAACTCAACTTATTCGTACCTCCATACTTCCAAAATTTCCAGGAAGACATAGCCTATGTCCATTTCATTTTAGTTACAGTACAAAACCCAGTCCCTTGCACACATAGGTGGTTGTTTTGAATAAAGGTGATGGAATAGTTGTTACACTTTCAGCAAATTACTCTTTCAAAGATCATTTTAAAATAATACCTTGATTGTCACTGTTAATGATGATTTGATTATGCTTTTACACGAACGTTAATGATTTTTTTATTCTCTAAAAGAAAAGGAGAAATTTTAAATAAGCTTTTACATATACTATTTGAAGATCTGTTGTTATTCAGTCTCTAAGTCATGTTTCACTCTTTGCAAAACTATGGACTTTAGCACACTAGGCTTCTCTGTCCTTCACTAACTCCCAGAGTTTGTTCAAATTCTTGTCCATTAAATTGATGATGCTATCTAACCATCTCCTCCTCTGTGGCCCCCTCATCCTCCTGCCTTCAATCTTTCCCAGCATCAGGGTCTTTTCCAATGAGTTGGCTCTTTACATCAGGTGGCCAAAGTATTGGAGCTTTAGCTTCAGCATCACTCCTTCCAATGAATATTCAGATTTAGGAGTTGAAACAGTGGCATTTCAAGATGGTATGAATAAAGTCCACTGGCATACACATCTGTAAATTGTCTGCCACATCTATCTTGCATCTCAGGAGGTGTTACCTGCTGCTTCAGTACCAGGTGAGCACTGCCTGGAAAACCCCTTACAGCTCAGGGATGGCATTAGCAGTGAGAAACTGGGAAGCTAGCAAAATCTTTCTGTGTACATTCCCATTACTGCCAGCATTCTCTTCTGTTTGGTATTTCCTACTACATAAGACAGAATTTTTTTTCAGTGATTCCTTTTATTCTTCAGTTATGCCTCATTAGTAAATTAATCCAAATAGTAAATAAATCCAAATACTTGAGATGCTTCTCTCTCTCCTTTATAAATTTTCCATTAGCAAACTTCATCAACTGATCTCAGAGTGGCCTGTTTCATTTGTTGGTTAGGGAAAAAAGAAAAGAAAAATGTACAGAGTACTCCTTCCATAAGTGTACAGCACTCTACACTTTCACAACTATAGTTCAATCAATCTTCACAAAAACCCTGCTAATAACTTTAGTGTTACTAATATAATATAATCAGTAGCTAAAGTTTATTGATCGCTCCATGAACTTTTTCACTTGATTTTCAAACCAGCTAAACAAGGCAGATATATTCTTCTCCATGGTTTAGAAATGAGAAGCACTGAGTCCTAGCTGAGTTAAGAACCCAAGTAGGAAGTTCATGGCATTAAGACCTGAACTCTCGTTGGGAAGGGGTTAGCAGAAGGAAGGAGTGGGAGGTTGGGGTTAGCAGATGTAAGCTAGTGTATATAGAATGGATAAACAACAAGGTCCTACTGGATAGCACAGGGAACTATATTCAATTATTTTACAATAAGCCATAATGGAAAAGAATACAATTATTGCAATATGTATAACTGAGTTGCTTTGCTATACAGCAGAAACAACACAACACTATAAACCAACAATACTTCAATAAAATTATTTTAAAATAATGAAAAATGTTTTAAATAATAAAGAAATAAATCCCCCTACTGACCCCTCTTTGTCTTATCCGTTACGTTTCTTTCTCTCCTTCTCTTTACAGCACAACCTCTTGACACATTCTCCTTCTTTCTCTCCTTCCTTTCGCTCTTACACTCACTTCAAATAGGTTTTTGCCCCCAACATTCCACCAAGAACAGTTTTTCCAGAGGACACGAGTGATTGATAAATTGTTAAGTTCAGGGGTCATTTCACTTTCTGTCTCAACATTATTCTTTCTACCTTGAGATCCATCCTCATTTTGTTCCCAGGAACCACACTCAGCCAATTACATTCTTACATGGCTCATAATCCCTTTCATCTCTTTTGCTGGCAATTTCTCTTTCACATTTGTATATAGTGGCATGCTGTAAGGTTCCATATTTGGACTATATTTTTTCCTTTGTTTACAACCACTCTCTGATGATCTTATTCACTGTAATGGCTTTAGTTATATTCATTCATTTAACTTTGGCTGTGCTGGGTCTTCAGGGCTGCACGGGTTTTTCTCTAGTTGGGGTGACTAGGGGTTACTCTTTAGGTGCAGTGCTAGGGCTTCTCACGACAGTGGCTTCTCTTGCTGCAGAGAATGGGCTCTAGGACACATGGGCTTCAGCAGTTGCAGCCAGGGGTTCAGTAATTGTGGCACATTGGCTTCGTTGCTCTACAGCATGTAGGATCTTCCCAGACCAGGTATCAAACTCATGTCTCCTGCATTGGTAGGCAGATTCCTTACCACTGAGCTACCAGGTAAGCCGGGCTTTGATTTTAATGTCATCTATTAGGTGACAGCTTCTCAATTATCTCCAGCTTGGAACTTTTCTCTTAAATAACAAACCTATGTGTCCAAGTGACCACTGCCATCCACAGTAATCTGCATAGCTTGCCCCCCACCTTCCTTCATCTCTTGACTGGAAAAGTCACTTTCTCAGTGAAATCTGCCCTGGGCATCTTAAAATTCCAACCCCCTCTGCCAAACTATTTACATCCCCCTTTCCTGCTTTACTTTATCTTCGTAGCACTATTTAATGTATATTTAGCTATAGATCTTACTTATTATTTCTTCCCCTTGCCTTGAATATAAGCTCCAAGAGGCAATGGTTTCTGTCTTCTTTGTTCTTTACTATACCCCTCATGCCTAAATTAATGCATGGCATATATTGATAGCTATTGCTCAGTAGTCACTGGTTTAATGCCTGATCCTATTTTCTAGTTGAAGGGACATGAGTTTCAGAACACAATTTCCCATGGTCATGGAGCTAATAAATTGCAACGCTTTGAACTGAATGCTATCCAATCAGACACCAAATGTCTTACTATTAATATCATGGACTGCCTCTTTTTGAAAGAGTTTTCTATGATCATTTTAATGCTTCAGGCTTCATTTTGGTAAATTATGTATCTGGGGGGTGGGGGATACTCAGCACTCCCCTCCTATATAGGACTACATTCTCTACCAAGACATGTTAAAACATAGTCGAGCAATAAGGAAGGAAGTGTCAGGATGGTATCTTGCCTGAGGCATCCTGCTTTCAAGAGGTCCTGTTTCAAAGAACTTGATTCAGAGCTGAAAGGGAAGTGTGTAATGCCCCTGCTTCATCCCTTCCTACCACCCCCTCCTTCTTCTGCCCCCTCAAATAGTTTAAGGAAAGTTTTCCCACAGAACAAACATAGGAAGTAAAGGCTTGTCACATTCTACAGCTCCCCTAAAACATAAGGTCTAGTTTAGAATATCAGGAAAGTCTATTTTTTCAAAATAGACATTTAGAAGTTAATGTCCTTGCCTGTAAAGCAATTATACTCCAAAAAATGATAACTTGGAGACTACCACTGACATATATACACTACCATGTGTAAAATAGGTAGCTAGCTGGAAGCTGCCATATAGCACAGGGAGCTCAGCTGGGTACTCTGTGACAACCTAGAGGGGTGGGATGGGGGTGGGGTGGGAGGGAGACTCAAGAGGGAGGGGATATATGTATACTTATAGCTGATTCATGTTGTTGTAGAACAGAAACCAACACAACATTGTAAAGCAATTATCCTCCAATTAAAAATAAAAAATAATTTTATAAAAGAACAAATCTAAAACAAAAAGTCCTTGCCTCTCTAGCCACTTAGCCACAGGACTAGGATTGGTTGAAAGTGAGCACAATTTGTGCAAAATATTACTCTCAGCCCTACCATTTTCCAGTGTTCAATCAGAACTTCTTTTAATTTTACTTTCCTTATCTCTCTCGCATGGATTCTCTTGCGGTTCAGACAATAAAGAATCTGCCTGCAATGTGGGAGACCCAGGTTCGATCCCTGGGTTAGGAAGATCCCCTAGAGAAGGGAATGGCAACTCACTCCAGTATTCTTGCCTAGAGAATTCCATGGACAGAGGAGCCTGGCAGACTACAGTGCATGGGGTCACAAAGAGTCAGACACGACTGAGTGACCACACTTCCTTATCTCTAAAATAGAAATAAGAGCACCACTTGAGAGAGTGGCTGCCACTATTAAAGAGAATATACGCAAGCGCTTAGGGCAAAGCTTATGAGCTGTCAGGAAAGGCTATTTGTTTCTGACTGAAGTCAAACTGGATCTTATTGGTAAGATTTATGGCTGCTTATTCATTCCAGTAGGAAAGCAGATTGATTGGCTTCCTGGGGGGAAAATAAAAGAGCTTTGCATAGATCTGATGTGTGCCAAGTTGCTGTGTAAATAGTTTGCATGTATTATCAACGACTCTGTAAGGTAAGTGAAATTAGCTCCATCTCAGAGATGTGAAAACTCAGGTTCAAAGATGGTAAAGAATGGTTTCTGGCTTGTATTGTATAATCAGTAAGTAGCAGAATGAAGATTCCAGTGCAAGTCTAACTTCAAAAAGCCCCATCATTTGTACCAGAACAGCACCTCCACAAGCCCCTCAGATCCTTCCCCCACCATACAGTCTCCTTATGAGTTTTATGGCATGCTAGCCATGAACTTAACTGTGACTATTTCTAGTATTCTTTGAATTCTGTTCTTATGTGTTTCTCTGAAAGGATCAAAAATAAGAAGAGAAGAATGCACACAAGGACATCTCAGGAGGAAGAGGATCAGCAATCACCATATTCCTTGACTCTGGCTTCCTCTGCATTTTCTTTTCCATCTCTGTTCTAATCCCTCCAGTTTTTCTCTGTGCTTTGGGTGATACAGCATAATGTGTAAGAGATGGATTTAGCATCACACTTGGGTCTAAGTGCATCCTCCCTAACTAGTCACCAGGGTCTTGGGAAATGTTTAATTGAATCTCAGTGTTCTCATCTAGAGAATGGGAATAATAATAGCTACTTGGTATTGAGATGAAGGATGGGAATAGCTTAATTGTGTTTTTCTCACTTTATCACTTTATAGTATGCCTACATGTGTGCCTGCTCATGCTCAGTTGCTGAGTCGTATCCAACTCTTTAAGACCCTAGGGAGTGCAGCCTTCCAGACTCCTCTGTCCATGGGATTTCCCAGGCAAGGATACTGGAATGGGTTGCCATTTTCTCCTCCAGGGGATCTTCCTGACCCAGGGATAGAACCCAAATCTCCTGCATCTCCTGCATTGGCAGGTCTATTCCTTATCACTGAGCCACCTGAGATGCCACCAGTATGCCTATAGCAAGTGTTTATTTGACAGAATAATTTATATAAGTTTGTTTTAAGCTTTGACATGAATGCCACAGGAGGTTTAAAAGGAAGAGTCTTTCCTGTCTCACAGCCCCAACGTTTACATCCTTCCGAACATCTCCGAACATTTTCCTTTCCCTTTTACTGTTAGGCTTCTCTTTCTTCTGAGAAGGCAAGTGATCATCTAGTTTCACTGTTCAATTCCAGATATTTAGACTTAGATGCTTTCTCTCTTGGAGATTGTGCTCACATGTTACAACAGTTTTCATGACGTTTGGGGCTGACTCTGTTTTTAGTCTATTCTACCAAAAGTAGTTGAAAGCAAGAGTCTCATTAGTTACTGATTGAACTATTAATCGTTATTACTGGTGGAAGGGTGGTTGAACCATCTCTATGAAGCAATAATTCTCAAGTTTTTTTCACTGTCACATCCTCACCACCTAGAAAATACTGACACAGGGAAAAACACTGAGCAAGCTCCCCCTAGTATACATACATGAACATATTTAGTTATTATATTTGTATACAATTTTATTACTATATATTGCGTACACTAGAAAATACACACCAAAACAAACTAAAAAGGCTGAAATGGAAAAGTTAGTAAGACTAAAAGTTTTACTATTATTTACTCTTGTTTCAACAGTTCTCTACTAAGACTTCAGAGGGAGCAGAGGCAAGGGTAAGAGAAATACCAGTGGTAACTTCAAACCATTGTTAAGTTTCTCATCAATCTGTGCCCAGAAGCTTAAGCTTCCACAGTCACTAGTCCTTTCATTCTCTTCTTCTTTGCCTCTAATAAGGAACCCAAAGGCCTTTGCATCAATAGGTTTGCCCTGCATTCCTAGGAAATTTATGGTATTTCTTCTTTGGCTGATCAAGAAGGAGGAAATGTTTATGTACCTTCCAGAGAATGCACATGGAATCTTGTGTTTGTTTCCTCCAAAGTGCCAACAAAATAGTCAAAAAGTTTATTACAGAAAACAAGATGGCGGAGGAGTAGGTGGACATGGAGTACATCTCTCTCCACAGATACGTCAGGAATACACCTTCAGACACAGAAGTGCATGCAGAACACAAGCTAGAGTGGACAGAAGTACCTGACCAGCAGGAAAGAATATATAGAACCACATAAAACTCAGTAGGACAAAGGAACTAGGGAGAAAAACAGGAGTGTTAGTAGGACTGGACCTGCCCTCAGCCAGTGGGGGAACTGAAGCAGGGGTCCTATCCCCACATCAGGGCAATTGTCTGAGTCAGAGGAGAAACATTTAAGGCTGAGAGTGAAACAGGTGATCTGTGGCAGCCTAAATGGTATGAGAAGCAGACAGTCCTTGCCACAGCCATACGTACCCTGGACAGGGATGCAGGTCCCCTGGGAGGCGTAGCGGCTGAGAGCTTGAGTTTAGGGATTGTGGAGCAATCCCAGGGTGAGGGCTGCTGTTGACTGTGGAGAGATGGATCAAGGGGATGTGAGGGAGATTGTGGTGGAAAATGTCTGTGGAGGAAATCCAGGCAGCCATGGAAGCAAGGCGATATTGCTGAGTCATGTGTAGGGGGTGGAGTCATCACCACAGCCTCTCTGTCCCCACACTGCCAGCATCTGCAGCTGAGCAATAGAAAGCCTGGCCCATCAAATGCCTGACTGAACAACAGAGAAGGACCCCACCTAGGGTGCCCATTTAGGTGCCTGACGCGCCAAACTACAGAGTAGGATGCCAGCCAGGCGGGTCCCTCTATGTGCCTGAGGAATGCAACAACAGAGAAGGACCCCAGGCAAGGGAGCCCTCTAAGTGAATGAATGGGTGGAGCTACGGAGAAACACTGGCCAAAGAGGCGTTCTGATCACCAGCTACAAGAGGCTCAAAAAAAATACTCTGATAGGGCCATGACTCCTGGGGCATAGGCAGTCTGTGTACCTGCACACTTTGCACCACCAAGGTCCACGCAAGTCAAGCAGCTGTGCCGCCTTCAAACTCAACTCTCACTGGACAAAGCTGCCACAGGCGGAAAAAAACAAACAAACAAACAAACAAAAAAACACCTTGCATCTATGCAGGAAGGGTCACTTTGGTAGTGTCCAACTCTTTGCGACTCTATAAATTGTGGCCTGCCAGGCTTCTCTCTCAGGGGGGTTCTCCAGGCAAGAATACTGGAGTGTATTGATCAATACTGGTTGCCATACTGTTGTAGAGCACTATATTTCCTGCTGTCCTAGCCGCCAACCCCCCTGAGTACCTGGTGCTGCCAGAACCCCTGCGACCCAAGCAGCTGCACCACCTCCACACCTGGCCCTCACAGGGGCAAACCCAAGTCCTCCAGGGCAGCCTCAGGAGCAAACCCCAGTGCATGACCCACATGTGGAGGTGGAAATAAAACCACACTTGGAACCCAGAGGCAGTGTGGCTAAGGAAGAAGACTCAAAACCTTCCCACCAGCTGTACAAGCCGCAAATTAAATCCACATGATCAACTAGGTAGACTCTGTGTCTATGGAATATATAAAAAGACATTGAGAGCTCCCACAAAAGAAAACACCGTATTTCTGATAGCTGTGGACATTGGAGGCAAGAACACACAGGAGTAGGACCAGATTAGAATCTGAGCTGCCCCCACAATAGATCCAGAGATCAGCACAGTGTTGGAGGGCATCCTAGGGAGGTGAGGTGGACTGTGACTCCCAGCGAGGGAAAGGACTCTGACAGCAGTGACTCAAGAAAAACATTTATGATTCTTATGTTTTGACTTGATCTGTAGATTCTTTTGGATTTTTTTTCTTTCTTTTTTTTTTTTTTTTTTTCCTTTTCCCCCCTCTGTTGGAGTTGTTGATTTTATTGCCACTATGAAATCTAATTAAGCTTTTGAGGTTTTTTTTTCCCCTCAGTCACATTTTTTATTGTTATAAACCTTTGCCTCTACATTGGGCTTTTGTAGTTCTGTGGCATTTTCCGTTTTCCTTTTCTCTTTTTTTAATTTTAATTTTTAAACCTATTATTATTTTTATACATTTATTCCTTTGTTTGATTTTCCTACTGTTCTTTTCCCCTTGCAGTTAACCTTCAATGTATATAAATCTTCTTTATCTACCTCTGTTTAACTTTGTATATCTATTCTTTCTTTCCTTTCCTCTCAACAAATTTGTTAGTTTTATTTTCCCCAACTGGCACCTTGCTTTAGTTTTGTTTTCCAGTTTGTGTTTTAGTTAGTTTTGTTCTTAACTGGTAGATATAATTTTTGGTTTCCTTTATTCACTGGGTCAATCTATTATACTTTATTTTTGTTGGATTGTTTCGATTTTGCTTATGGGTGTATATGTATATGTGTATATTTAGTCACACTTTTTATTGTTGTTATAAACCTCTATCTCTACATTGGGTTTTGCAGTTCTGTGGAGTTTACCTTTTTTTTTAATTCTCTTTTTTTTATTTTAATTAAAAATTTTTTAAATATTTTAAATATTGTAATTTTTTTTACATTTATTCCTTTGTTTGCTTTTCCTACTGTTCTTTTCCCCTTGCAGTTAAGCTTTAATATATATAAATCTTCTTCATCTACTTCTATTTAACTTTGCATGTCTATTCTTTCTTTTCTTTCTTTCCTTTCCTTTCAACATATTTGTTAGTTTTATTTTCATTGCTTTATTCCCCCAATTGGTACCTTGCTTTAGTTTTGTTTTCTAGTTTGTGTTTTAGTTAGTTTTGTTCTTAACTGGTAGATATAATTTTTGCTTTCCCTTGTTTGCTGGATCAATCTATTGTACTTCATTTTAGTTGGGCTGTTTGCTTATTGGTGTAGATGTATATGTGTATATTCCATTATTTTAATTGTTATTTGCCTGATTTTGTAACTTCCACTTGTCTGGGGTTCATCTTTGGTTTTCCATTTTTGGGTATTTGTTCTAATCTCACTTAACGTGGTAGCAAACAACTTGTGGAATCTTCATTACTGACCAGGGATCAAGCCCCGAGCCTTTCAAGTGGGAGCACTGACTCCAAGACCTTAGACTACCAGGGAACTAACCCTAGGGAGTATCAAATAGTGAGAATTTACACAAAGGAAACCACTTGAATACAAGACCCGGCATCACTCAACCACCAGTAGCATCCTGTTCAGGATGCCTCATCTAAAAAACAAATAAAACAAAAATACAAACCCAATCATCAGCAGACAGGAGTACCACCTCACTCAGCCTTGCCCATCAGGGGAAAAACAAAACAAAACAATTCAGCACAAATCTCACCCTATACAAAGCTTACACAAGCCACTGGACCAACTTTAGGAGGGCAGAAATCAAAAGAAAGAAATAATTCAACCTTGAAGTCCAGGAAAAGGAGATATCATACACAATAAATTAAAAAAAAAAAAGGTAGAGAAATACTACACAAATGAAGGAACAAATTAGAAACACAGAACTTCAAATAGACGAAGAGTAAATAGGCAAACTACCTGAAAAAGAATTCAGAATAATGATAGTAAAGATGATTAAAAACTCTGAAAACAGAATGGAGAAAATGCAAGACTCAATTAACAAAGACCTAGAAGAATTAATGGAGAAGGCAATGGCACCCCACTCCAGTACTCTTGCCTGGGAAATCCCATGGACAGAGGAGCCTGGTGGTCTGGAGTCCATGGGGTCGCTAAGAGTCAGATATGACTAAGTGACTTCACTTTCACTTTTCACTTTCATGCATTGGAGAAGGAAATGGCAACCCACTCCAGTGTTCTTGCCTGGAGAATCCCAGGGACAGGGGAGCCTTGTGGGCTGCCAGCTATGGGGTTGCATAGAGTCACTGAGGTGACTTAGCAGCAGCAGCAGAAGAAGAATTAAAGAATAAACACACAGAGACAAACAACACAATTACTGAAATTAAAAATACTCTGGAAGGAATCAATAGAATATCTGAAGCAGAAGAACAAATCAGTGAGCTGGAACATAAAATGGTGGAAATAACTTCTGAAGAGCAGAATAAAGTAAAAAGAATGGAAAGAACTGAGGATAGTCTCAGAGACCTCTGGGACAATATCAAACACACCATCAACCTTCTAATTATAAGGGTCCCAGAAGAAGAAGAGAAAAAGAGAGGGTATGAGAAAATTTTGAAGAGATTATAGTTGAAAATTTCCCCAACATGGAAAAGGAAATAGTCAATCAAGTCCAAGAGATGCAAAGAGTTCCATACAGGATAAACCCAAGGAGAAACATGCCAAGACACATACTAATCAAACTAAACAAGACTAAACACAAAGAAAGGATATTAAAAGCAGCAAGGGAAAAGCAAAAAGTAACATACAAGGGAAACTCCATATGTTTAATAGCTGATCTTTCAGCAGAAACTCTGTAGGCCAGAAGGGAAGGGCAGAATATTTTCAATGTACTGAAAAGGAAAAATCTACAGCCAAGATTACTGTATCCAGCAAGGATCTCATTCAAAATTGATGGAGAAATAAAAAGCTTTCCAGACAAGCATAAGTTAAGAGAATTCAGTACCACAAAACCAACTTTACAACAAATGTTAAAGGGACTTATATAGTCAAGAAATACAACAGAAGAAAAAAGATCTACGAAATCAACCCCATACAGTTAAGAAAATGGCAATAGGGGCATATATAACAATAATTACTTTAAATGTAAATGGATTAAGTGCTCCAACCAAAGGACACAGCCTGGCTGAATGGATACAAAAGCAAGACCCATATATATATATGCTGTCTACAAGAAACCCACTTCAGACCTAAAGACATATACAAATTGAAAGTGAGAGCATGAAAAAATATATTCCATGCCAATGGGAAGCAAAAGAAAGCTGGAGTAGCAATCCTCATATCAGACAAAACAGACCTTAAAATAAAGGAGATTACAAGAGATAAGGAAGGATACCACATAAAAATCAAGGGGTCAATCCGAAAGGAAAACATAACAATTATAAATATCTATGCCCCCAACATATAAGCACCTCAATACATAAGACAAACACTAACAGACATAAAAGGAGAAATTGACAGTAACACAATAATAGTAGACTTTAACACCCTACTCACACTAATGGACAGGTCATCAAAACAGAAAATTAATAAGGAGACACAAGTCTTAAATGATACATTAGATGAGATGGATCTCATTGATATCTTCAGTACATTCCAACCAAATGCAGAATAATACATCTTCTTCTCAAGTGCACATGGAACATTCTCCAGGATAGACCACATTTTGGGTCACAAAAAATTGAAATCATATCAAGCATCTTCTCCAACCACAACGCTGTGAGACTAGATACCAATTACAAGAAAAAAACTGTAAGAAACACAAACACATGGAGATTAAACAATATGTTTCTAAATAACCAACAGGTTACTGAAGAAATCAAAAGAGAAATCAAAATATTTCTAGAAACAAACAACAATGAAAACATGACACTCAAATCCTACGGGATGCAGCAAAAGCAGTTCTAAGAGGGAGTTTATAGTAATACAATCCTACCTCAAGAAACATGAAAAACATCGGAGAGACAACCTAACTTTACACCTAAAACAACTGGAAAAAGAAGAAAAACAACAACAACAAAAATTAGTAGAAGGAAAGAAATCATAAAGATCTGAGCAGAAATAAATGAAAAAGAAATGAAAGAAACAATAGTAAAGATTAATAAAACTAAAAGCTGGTTCTTTGGGAAGAGAAACAAAATTGACAAACCTTTGGCCAGACTTATCAAGGAAAAAAGAGACTCATCAAGGAAAAAAGAGGAATCAAATCAACAAAATTAGAAGTGAAAAAGGAGAAGTTACAACAGACAATGCAGCAATACAAAGGATGATAAGAGACTATTATGAACAATTATATGGCAATAAAATGGATAACCTGGAAGGAAAGGACAGATTCTTAGAAAAGTTCAATCTTCTAAGACTGAACCAGGAAGAAATAGAAATTACGACCCACCCAATTACAAGCACCGACATTGAAGCTGTGATCAAAAATCTCCCAAAAAACAAAAGCCCAGGACCAGAAGGTTTGCAGGAGAATTCTATCCAACATTTAGAGAAGAGCTAATGCCTAACCTTCAAAAACTCTTTCAAAAAATTGCAGACGGGAACACTTCCAAAATCACTCTATGAGGCCACAATCACCCTGATACCAAAACCAGACAAAGACAACACAAAAAAAGAAAACTACAGGCCAACATCACTGACGAACATATATGGAAATATCCTCAACAAAATTTTAGCAAACAGAATTCAACAAGACATCAAAAAACTCACACCATGATCAAGCTGGGTTTATTCCAGGGATGCAAGGATTCTTCAATATATGCAAATCAATCAACGTGAAACACCATATTAACAAATTGAAAGATAAAAACCATATGATCATCTCAATAGATGCAGGAAAAGCCTTTGACAAAATTTATCACCCATTTATGATTAAAACTCTTCAAAAAATGGGCATAGAAGGAATTTACCTCAACATAGTAAAGGCCATATATGATAAGCCTACAGCAAACATTACTCTCAATGGTGGAAAACTGAAAGCATTCTCCCTAAGAATAGGAATAAGACAAGGGTGTCCACTTTCCCCACTATTATTCAACATAGTTCTAGAAGTCCTAGCTACGGCAATCAGAGAAGAAAAAGAAATAAAAGGAATCCAGATTGGAAAACAAGTAAAGCTCTTACTGTTTGCAGATATGATACTGTGCATAGAAAACCCTAAAGACAGTATCAGAAAATTACTAGAGCTAATCAGTGAATTTAGCAAAGTTGCAGGATACAAAGTCAATACACAGAAATCACTTGCATTTCTATATACTAACAATGAAAATTCAGAAAGAGAAATTAAGGAATCAATCCCATTCACCATTGCAACAAAAAGAATTAAATATCTAGAAATAAACTTACCTAAGGAGACAAACAGAGAAGGCGATGGCACCCCACTCCAGTACTCTTGCCTGGAAAATCCCATGGATGGAGGAGCCTGGTGGGCTGCAGTCCATGGGGTCGTGAAGAGTCGGATAGGACTGAGCGACTTCACTTTTACTTTTCACCTTCATGCATTGGAGAAGGAAATGGCAACCCACTCCAGTGTTCTTGCCTGGAGAATCCCAGGGACAGGGAAGCCTGGTGGGCTGCCGTCTATGGGGTCGCATAGAGTCAGACACGACTGAAGCGACTTAGCAAGGAGACAAAATAACTGTACATAGAAAATTATAAGACACTAATGAAAGAAATCAAAGATAACATAGTTCTGGGTAGGAATCCCATATTCCTGGGTAGGAGGAATCTATATTGTGAAAATGACTATACTATCAAACACAGTCTACACATTCAATGTGATCCCTATCAAATTACCAATGTCATTTTTCACACAACTAGAACAAAAAATTTCACAATTCATATGGAAAATAAAAGACCCCAAATAGCCAAAGCAGGCTTGAGAAAGAAGAATGGAGCTGGAAGAATCAATCTTCCTGACTTCACATTATACTACAAAGCTACAGTCATCAAGACAGTATCATACTGACACAAAAACAGACATAGAGACCAATGGAACAAGATAGAAAGCTCAGAAATAAACCCATGCACCTATGGGGACCTTATCTTTAACAAAGGAGGCAAGAATATACAATGAGGCAAAGACAGCCTCTTTGATAAAGGGTGCTGGGAAACCTGGACAGCTACATGTAAAAATATGAAATTAAAACACTTCCTAACATCAGACACAAAGATAAACCCAAAATGGATTAAAGACCTAAGTGTAAGACCAGAAACTATAAACTTCTTAGAGGAAAACATAGGCAGAATACTCGATGACATAAATCAAAGCAAGATCCTCTATGACCCACCTCCTAGAGTAAAGGAAATAAAAACAAAAGTAAACAAATGGGACCTGATTAAACTTAAAAGCTTTTGCACAGCAAAGGATACTATAAGCAAGGTGAAAAGACAACTCTCAGAATGGGGAAAATAATAGCAAATGAAACAACTGACAAATGATTAATTTCCAAAATATACAAGATATATTTCCAAAATATACAACTCAATACCAGAAAAACAAACAACCCAATCAAAAAGTGGGGAAAAGATCTAAACAGACATTTCTCTAAAGAAGACATACAGATGGCTAATAAACACACAAAAATATGCTCAACATCACTCATTATTAGAGAAATGTAAATCAAAACAACAATGAGATATCACCTCACACTGGTCAGAATGGCCCTCATCAAAAGGTCTACAAACTATAAATGCTGGAGAGGCTGTGGAGAAAAGGGAACACTCTTGCACTGTTGGTGGGAATGTAGATTGATATAGCCATATGGAAGACAGTATGGAGATTCCTTAAAAAACTAGGAATAAAACCACCATATGACTCAACAACCCTACTCCTAGGCATATACCCTGCTGCTGCTAAGTCGCTTCAGTCGTGTCCGACTCTGTGCGACCCCATAGACGGCAGCCCACCAGGCTCCTCCATCCCTGGGATTCTCCAGGCAAGAACACTGGAGTGGGTTGCCATTTCCTTCTCCAATGCATGAAAGTGAAAAGTGAAAGTGAAGTCACTCAGTCCTGTCTGACTCTTCGCGACCCCATGGACTGCAGCCCACCAGGCTCCTCCATCCATGGGATTTTCCAGGCAAGAGTACTGGAGTAGGCATATACCCTGGGGAAACCAAAATTGAAAATGACACATGTACCCCAGTGTTAATTGCAGCACTATTTACAATAGCTAGAACATGGAAGCAACCTAGATGTCCATCCACAGATGAATGGGTAAAGTCATGATACATATACACAATGGGATATTATTCAGCCATAAAAAGGAATGCTTTTGAGTCAGTTCCAATGAGGTGGATGAACCTAGATCCTATTATACAGAATGAAGTGAGTCAGAAAGAGAAAGATAAATATCGTGTTCTAATGCATATATATGGAATCTAGAAAAATAGTACTAAAGAATTTACTTACAAGGCACAATGGAGAAACAGACAAACAGAATAGACTTGTGTACATGGGGAGAGGGAAGGAGAGGGTGAGATGTATGGAAAGAGTAACATGGAAACTTACATTACCATATGTAAAATAGATGGCTAAAGGGAATTTGCTGTATGGCTAAGGAAACTCAAACAGGGGCCCTGTATCAACCTAGAGGCAGGGGATGGAGAGGGAGATAGGAGGGAAGTTCAAAAGGGAGGGGATATATGTTTGTCTATGGCTGATTCATGTTGATGTTTGACAGAAAACAACAAAGTTCTGTAAAGCCATTATCTTTCAATAAAAAAAAATAAATTATTTTTTAAAAGTGTATTACACATATGTTATTTTCAGGTGCTAAAAATTAAGGAATCACTACAGTCTCACATGCCCCAGCTTCTCATCCTAAAACTGCAATTTCCAAGAGACATGGAGGAGCCATCTTTCTGTCTGCTCCTTATATCTTCCTCTCCACCCTGAGAATCTTCAAAATCAAGGGTTTCTTACCTTAGAAGTCTTAGTTGATCAGGTAACAGGGGAAGGAGGGCTACTTTCAGGGTAAAACATAAGTGAAATAGAGAAAGGCAGGGCAGGAAATCAAGAACCATGAAGGGCTGGGCTTGGAGGAAGTTTTTACTGAAGTGAAATTAAAAGGTAAACAGAATTTCACTGATGGCAATAGGTTGATAGAAATCTTGAGAGCAAGAGAGATGAGACACAAGAATTTTATAGAGGAATCGGAAATGGGAATTTTGCCACAGGATATAAATCGAGTCCTCATAAATGTCCTACAGGAAGTTCTAGTAAACATTGAAGCACATGTGGGCTCAGTTGTGTCTGACTCTTTGTGACCCCATAGATGGTAGTGGGTCAGGCTCCTCTGTCTATGGAATTTTCCAGGCAAGAATATTGGAGTGGATTGCCATTTCCTATGCCAGAGGATCTTCATGATCCAGGGATCAAACCCATATCTCTAGCATCTCCTGCATCGACAGGCAGGTCCTATACCACTGTGCCACTTGGAAAGCCCACTGAAGACTGTTATTCTGAGTGAGATTCTATGCTACACATTGTGAATCCCTTGCCCCACCCCAGCCCTGCTTTCATTTATTTTATATGAGTAGTAATGAGGCCCAAATCTTTTTTCAATCTCCTGAATAGACCAATGAAGTAATATATCAGCATCCAAAAAGTGTCTGAGACAGACTCAAATATACTACATTTCCTCACTTTGAACCAGAAGCATAGTATATCCATGCAGCTACACTTGTACCTTCATGTGGCTCAGATGTATATTTCTCTACTGTGATAAATACTTACAAAATAAAATGTATTGATTAATAAATGCTATTTGGAAGCCAAAGGAAATATTTTGAGTTCTGAGGTCCACAGTTAGGAAAAATACAAAGAGGGGAGCACATTCGTGAGACAAGTCTGGAGTCATGCAGTTGCATCATTTAACCCCATGGTGTGATGGAACAGGTTAATCAATTAAGAAGCATAGAATCTGGCTGTTGAAATTCTGTTTCTATGTTTCCTATAAAAAGGATGGCCCACCTGCAACCCTAATAATTTCTTAATGGCCAAATAGCAGAGGAGACACACTGAACTGGAAGACTCTCAAAGCAAGACTGAAAAATGTTGAATTCAGGTAGGACACCCTTCAGTTCAGTTCAGTTCAGTCACTCAGTCGTGTCCGACTCTTTGTGACCCCAAGAATCGCAGCACACCAGGCCTTCCTGTCCATCACCAACTCCCAGAGTTCACTCAAACTCACGTCCATCGAGTCAGCGATGCCATCCAGCCATCTCATCCTCTGTCATCCCCTTCTCCTCCTGCCCCCAATCCCTCCCAGCATCAGAGTCTTTCCCAGTGAGTCAGTTCTTCACATCAGGTGGCCAAAGTATTGGAGTTTCAGCTTCAACATCAGTCCTTCCAATGAACACCTAGGACTGATCTCCTTTAGGATGGACCGGTTGGATCTCCTTGCAGTCCAAGGGACTCTCAAGAGTCTTCTCCAACACCACAGTTCAAAAGCATCAGTTCTTTGGCACTCAGCTTTCTTCACAGTCCAACTCTCACATCCATACATGACTACTGGAAAAACCATAGCCTTGACTAGACAGACTTTTGTTGGCAAAGTAATGTCTCTGCTCTTGAATATGTTATCTAGGTTAGTCATAACTTTGCTTCCAAGGAGTAAGCGTCTTTTAATTTCATGGCTGCAGTCATCATCTGCAGTGATTTTGGAGGCCCAAAAAATAAAGTCTGACACTGTTTCCACTGTTTCCCCATCTATTTCCCATGAAGTGATGGGACCAGATGCCATGATCTTTGTTTTCTGAATGTTGAGCTTTAAGCCAACTTTTTCACTCTCCACTTTCACTTTCATCAAGAGGCTTTTTAGTTCCTCTTCACTTTCTGCCATAAGGGTGGTGTCATCTGCATATCTGAGGTTATTGATATTTCTCCCGGCAATCTTGATTCCAGCTTGTGTTTCTTCCAGTCCAGCATTTCTCATGATGTACTCTGCATATAAGTTAAATAAACAGGGTGACAATATACAGCCTTGATGTACTCCTTTTCATATTTGGAACCAGTCTGTTGTTCCATGTCCAGTTCTAACTGTTGCTTCCTGATCTGCATACAAATTTCTCAAGAGGCAGGTCAGGTGGTCTGGTATTCCCATCTCTTTCAGAATTTTCCACAGTTCATTGTGGTCCACACAGTCAAAGGCTTTGGCATAGTCAATAAAGCAGATATAGATGTTTTGTCTGGAACTCTCTTGCTTTTTCCATGATCCAGCGGATGTTGGCAATTTGATCTCTGGTTCCTCTGCCTTTTCTAAAACCAGCTTGAACATCAGGAAGTTCACGGTTCACATATTGCTGAAGCCTGGCTTGGAGAATTTTGAGCATCACTTTACTAGCATGTGAGATGAGTGCAATTGTGCGGTAGTTTGAGCATTCTTTGGCATTGCCTTTCTTTGGGATGGGAATGAAAACTGACCTTTTCCAGTCCTGTGGCCACTGCTGAGTTTTCCAAATTTGCTGGCATATTGCATGCAGCACTTTCACAGCATCATCTTTCAGGATTTGAAAGAGCTCAACTGGAATTCCAACCTCCACTAGCTTTGTTTGTAGTGCTGCTTTCTAAGGCTCATTTGACTTCACATTCCAGGATGTCTGGCTCTAGGTCAGTAATCACACCGTTATGATTATCTTGGGCATGAAGATCTTTTTTGTACAGTTCTGTGTATTCTTGCCGCCTCTTCTTAATATCTTCTGCTTCTGTTAGGTCCATACCATTTCTGTCTTTTACTGAGCCCATCTTTGCATGAAATGTTCCCTTGGTATCTCTAATTTTCTTGAAGAGATCTCTAGTCTTTCCCATTCTGTTGTTTTCCTCTATTTCTTTGCATTGATCACTGAGGAAAGCTTTCTTATCTCTCCTTGCTATTTTTGGAACTCTGCATTCAGATGCTTATATCTTTCCTTTTCTCCTTTGCTTTTCGCTTCTCTTCTTTTCACAGCTATTTGTAAGGCCTCCCCAGACAGCCATTTTGCTTTTTTGCATTTCTTTTCCCTGGGGATGGTCTTGATCCCTGTCTCCTGTACAATGTTACAAACCTCAGTCCATAGTTCATCAGGCACTCTGCCTATCAGATCTAGGCCCTTAAATCTATTTCTCACTTCCACTGTATAATCATAAGGGATTTGATTTAGGTCATACCTGAATGGTCTAGTGGTTTTCCCTACTTTCTTCAATTTTAGTCTGAATTTGGCAATAAGGAGTTCATGGTCTGAGCCACAGTCAGCTCCTGGTCTTGTTTTTGCTGACTGTATAGAGCTTCTCCATCTTTGGCTGCAAAGAGTATAATCAATCTGATTTCGGTGTTGACCATTTGGTGATGTCCATGTGTAGAGTCTTCTCTTGTGTTGTTGGAAGAGGGTGTTTGCTATGACAAGTGTGTTCTCTTGGCAAAACTCTTTAGTCTTTTAGTCTTTAGTCTTTTCCCTGCTTCATTCCGTATTTCAAGGCCAAATTTGCCTGTTACTCCAGGTGTTTCTTGACTTCCTACTTTTGCATTCCAGTCCCCTATAATGAAAAGGACAATTCATGGGGTCGCAAAAGACACCCTTAGGCAAAGAAAATTTCACAGAGTATCACTCACATTACCACCACTATCAAGCTTAAATCTCACATCCAGTTGGAAAAATAAAAGAGCAGACACAATATTGATGACTAACCCCATACTATGCACTGATTTCTATAAATGGTAATACCTAACCTATTTCTAATTTATCTCCTTACATAAACTTTGTTTCTAAAAATAATATAGATAGATATAGAAACAACCTAAATGCCCATCAACAGATGAGTGGATAAAGAAGATATCTACTCCATATACTCTATACACAATGGAAGAGTATTCAGCCATAAGAAAGATGAAATCTTGCCATTTGTAACAACATGGACAGATATTGAGGATGTAAGTGAAATAAGTCAGATGGAGAAAGACAAATACTGTACAATTTCACTCATGTGTGGAATCTGAAATAGAACAAAACAGGAATAAATGAACAAATCAAAACAAAAGCAAACACACAGATACAGATAACTGAGTGGTGGTCACCAGAGGAGATGAGGGTGAGGAGGAGTGAGAAGTGGGTAAAGGGAGTCAAATGTATCATGATGGATGGAATCTGCACTTTTGGTGGTGAGCACCCTGGAGTGTTTGATATTCTCACATAAACAGATAAACATGTGAAGGTATCATACAATCTAAAATAGCAACGAGTAAATAGGTAAGTTAGAGAGAGAAATGAAGAAATTACATTTAATTTTTAAAAGAAAGGAAAGAAGACAAGCAGGGGTAAAGGAAAACATCATGCTGAAGACCCAGAGCAATGGAAAGTAGGTAAAAGGAGACTGTTGAGAACAGAGAGGGATGACTCAAGAAAACTTTCTGGAAATATCACCTCGATCATTTGTGCATCCCAAGCACATCTCAGATATTTTCTTGCTAGACTAAGCAAGTATTTAAATTTTTTTCAATTCATCAGAAAAAGAAAGAACAATAGAAAAAAGACAATAGAGGCATCTGAACTCCTTAGGCAAGAAGGAGCCAGAGTTACAAGTTGCTGTGAAATCAGTGCCTTTGGGTGAGTTTCAAAGGTTGCTAAATAAGTCACCTATAAGATGTTAATTGCCTCATGGAAAGAATTACTTCTGTTGGCAAGATAAGGAAAGGGATCAACTACACATTTATGTAAGTGACTAAAAAAATGTGGAGGGAAATTGAATGAGGCAAGACTGTTCATTCCAAACATCCTAGAGCCAGTAATCTTTGCCAAATAGACACCACAACCTTTCTTTCTCAGGCCGTGCTCCAGCGCCTGCCGTATTGTATTATACAGTTGGTGCAACCACCTGTGAGATGTTGATGATTCATTCAAAATTTCCTATCACGCCTCATTCAAAGTGCTGATGTTCCGTGAGGTAAGAGCTAGTTTTATTACCATTTCACAAGCAAAGATATTGAAACACAAAGAGTTTAAATTCCTCCCAAGACCCCACACCTGGTAAGTGGCCCAGTGAAGCCTTTATCATTGTCTTCCCCATTCTAGGGAAAAAGATGATCAGATCACTGGCTACCCAAAAAGGAGAAAGGATTACCCCAGGAAGAGGAACGAGGGGCCAAAGAGACTATTTCACTTTTTTTCCGCTTTGTATAAAGTCATATGAAAAAAAGAATTGGGAGAAAGACTGGAGAGAAGGTGGAGATGGGGGTGAGATGTGGTACCTCATTGGACTTGATACCACAAACTTAAATGAGAGTTAAAATTAAAATCCCTGAAACTGTTAGGGAACAGGATGAGGAGACCCTGGGAACTTGGTGGGTAGAAATTCTTTAAAGGATAAGGGAGGAACAGAAAGGAAGCAGGCACAAACTACTTCCTCTCTGCCCAGTCATCAATATCATCTCCTAATATCAAATACATTATCATTTTTAGTGGAAGCCTTTCAGAAGCTTTATCATAGAAAGCTAGGATTGTATACAACATGAACAAAAAATAGAAATCATAGTCAATAAGAATGTATCAACACAAACACAAGACTCTAGGCTAGGCTTGGGGAATAAATATAAAATACATATATTCTAGATTCTTTGTCAGATTAAAAAAAATCAAATTATATTCTTGTCTCTAAAAGTAATTGGTCCTATGTAAACTATTTTAGAAATTTTGCAAGCTATTTCATAAAATAAGTTCCAAAATTTGGAATAATTTTTGTTTCACTTGGGTTACAATGATTAAAAGCCTTACTATGACATGTATTAGAACTGTGACTTTGGGTTAATATCTTACTTCTGAGCTACAATTTTTTCATTGTTAAAACAAGGATGACAAAATATATCCTGGAGTTCTTTTGAGGATACAGAAAAAAATAAGAATGTGTGTAAGCATAAGTTCTAACGGATGGATGGTACAGAAGGCCAATGTAAGGCATGGGCTTTACAGCCTGATGGACCTCACTCGCTGCAATGCAACCTTGGGCAGTTTTCTTGATCCTCATAAACCTTTTTCCTTAACTTTAACATGCAAATAGCAATAGAAATTGGTTAAAAAGGATTGAATGAGATGATGTTGCTATAGTATAGTATCTGTCACAGAGCAAGTACTCAAAATTGGTAGCTATCATTCACTAACATATTCCTTCAGTACTTATTTGTTGACAGTCTATTATGGGACTAAGGATATAGCAATCAACAAAATATACTCCCAAATTCAAGAAATCCATGTTATAATAAAAGGGGATAGTGAATAAACAGAGAAACAAATGAATATCTACTATGTCAAGACATAATAAGCATAGTGAGGAAAATTAAAGAAGGAAAAAGGGTTGTAGTGAGCGACAGAGGTACCGTGTATATCAGGCCATCTGGGATGGTCTTTTTGATGAGACACCATCTAAGTAGAGACATGAAGGAAAGGAGAGTAAGAGCCATGGAAATATTTAGAAGAAAAGGGTTCTGAGAAGCAGAAGGAGGAAATGCAAAGGTTCTGAGGCAGGAATGTGTTTGCCATTGTCCAGGAACAGCAGAGGCCAACTGGCCTGGAAGAACATGAACAAACACTAAGTTGTTGAAAATGGTCCAGAAAGGAACAAGGAGCAGGGTAATGTATGCTATGAAAAGGACTAGAATTTTTCTATGAATGACACAAGAAGCTACTGAGATATTTTCATTTCAGGCACAGTGGAAAAGAAGGGGACAAGTGAGGATAAAATTCTAAAAGCCCACATGAAAGATAATAGTGAGCTAGATGAAGTTCATAGAAAAGTGGTCTGATGGAGTGGAGAAGTTGTCAGTTAGTGGAGAAGTGGTCAGATTCTGGATGGACTTTGTAGAAATAGATGGCAGAACTTACTGATGGATTAGATGTGAATAAAAGAGATGTGAAAAATTAGATGTGAATAAAAGAGAAGAGTCAAGGATTTCTCTTCTCAACTGAGCAAGTAGAAAGAAATAAAGGTGTCATTTACTAAGATGGGGGTGACCATGGCAAGGAGTTGTTCAGTTGCTCAATCTTTGTGACCCCGTGGAAAGGAGTAGGCTTACACACAGAAGAGGCAAACAAAGACGAGTTCAGTTTTGGATACACTACAGTGAGAGACGCCTCCTGGGCATGAATGTAAAGATGTCGGGTTATTTGGATACGTAAGCATAGATCAGAGGGAAATTCCAGGGTGGAAACATAACTTTGGGAGTTATCCATCAGAGGATTGGATGCACTTACTTAAAGAGTCCATGTTGATAGAGAAGGGAGGAGAGATCAAAAGCTCCGAGGCATTTCAAAGCTTAGAGTTTGGTGGAATGAGGAACTAGCAAAGGAGAATGAGGGGAGACTAGTGAGGTGGGAAAAGACCTAGGAGAGAGAGTAAGTTGTGGAAGCGAAGGGATGAATGTGTTTCCAGTAGAAACAATCAGCTACTTCCAGTATGTAGGGTAAGGTGAAGTCAGAACCAGTCGCTGAATGTGGCAATGTAGAGGTTTTTAGTGACCTTAAAAAGCACTGTTCTGGTAGGAGGGGTGAGAGTGAAAGCTTTGATGAGTGGGTTCAAGGGAGAAGGAAGGAAAAGAATTGGAGACAAGGAAACAACACATCAAGAACGTTTACTGCCAAATAAAGGAGAAATGGAGGAACTGAGAGGTAAATGAGAGAACTAAACTGGGAGGATGTGTTTTAAAGAACTGATGTTGTTGTTGTTGCTGTTGTTTATTTTTAAGATGGAGTCTATTGAAGCATGTTTGACAGCTAATTGGAATGATCCAGTAAGAAGAGGGAAAATGAGGGACACTTAAGAAAAAGGAGGACCCAATTGCAAGAGCTTTGTCTTTGAGTGGGAGAGAGAAGATGGGAACCAGGAGGAAAATGTAGCCATGGGGCTGAGACAGGGATGTGGACCACACATCCCCAGAAGGAAGGAAAGCAAAGCACTGCGCAGATGGGTAGAAATATGTGGTGGGAGAACTATGAGAAATATTTGTTCATATTTGTTCCTTTTTCTCAGTGAAACAAGAGAAAAGGTAATCAAATGAGACTGAAGAGAGTCATCTCAGATTTGGGGCTAATGATTGGGCTAGAGAAATAAAAAAGACCACTGGTCAGCAAAAAATGTCCTTTTGGAGTTAGAGATTGTTGTTCTGTCACTAAGCAACGTACTAACATTTTTGTTACTAAGTTTATAACAGCATTTAATGGATTTTTTTGAACTTATTTAAAACACATCCTTAAGAAATGCTTCTCCAGCAATACTTAGTTCTTTCTTTGTTACTGGATGTATAAATCGATAATTCTCGGGAATTTAAGTGCAGTGTGTTGAACGATGTCTTTATTTCATGGATCTTTTTCAACTTTTACAAATTGGTAATGCAGATACAAATTTTTTTTCCCCTCAAACAGACTGGGGTTAAGCAACAATAGACTCTAAAGTACTTAATTGTTTTATTTCTATATGAGACTCAATTCCAATAATTTTTCTAATAGATAGTAAGGTTCCATACATTTTCAACCCTAGGGAAAATTCCTATTGATACTAATTTAATGAAGATAAGAAATAAAGTAAACTTGAAAATACATTTATCCTGGGGAGGGAGGTGGGAGGGGGGTTCAGGATTGGAAACACATGTACACCTGTGGCGGATGCATGTTGATGTATGGCAAAACAAATACAATATTGTAAAGTAAAAAAATAATAATAATAAAACAAAAACAAAAAAAATAAAATAAATAAATTAAGAAAAAAAAGAAAATACATTTATTCACTCTATAAAGAAGGACTGGTTTAGAAGACGCTGTGTACTTTTATGCATTTTAATATTTTGTTCATTTTTGTTTTACAGTAAATAATTAATGACTAAATTAATTCATCTTTCAATAGTTCCCATATTTTACTATCTGCATCAACATATAACTTTTTTGCCCTACACATAAAGAAATGGGTCTATTCCATGATGACTTGGTGGTAAAGAATCCGCTTGCAATGCAGAAGATGCAGGTTTGATCATTGGGTCAGGAAGATTCCCTGAAGAAGGAAATGGCAACCCACTCCAGTATTCTTGCCTGGAAAATATCATGGTCAGAGGAGCCTGGCAGGCTACAGTTCATGGGGTCTCAAGAGTTAGACAGGACTTAGCTACTAAACCACCACCAAGTTGATATTATTCAGAAGAAAAAATAGAAGAGAGATGACAGACTGATTCTTGAGCCTGCAAGGCAATGAAACTGAAAATGTTATAGCATGTGGTTTTTATTACTTTCCCAAAAGACCATACATGTTTAACAGAAGAATGAACTAGACAGAAAGTGATTTGATTCCAGTTTCTCGATAAGTCTGGCTTTTCTGATTCAAACAGGAATAAGGCCAATTACTTGCATATTTTAGAGTCATATGAAAATGAAAGTGAAAGTTGTTCAATCGAGTCCGACTCTTTGCGACCCTATGGACTATACGGTCCATGGAATTCTCCAGGCCAGAACACTGGAGTGGGTAGCCTTTCCCTTCTCCAGGGGATCTTCCCAATCCAGGTCTCCTGCATTGCAGGCGGATTCTTTACCAGCTGAGCAACAAGGGAAGGCCAAGAACACTAGAGTAGGTAGCCTATCACTTCTCCAGCGGATCTTCCCAACCCAGGATTCAACTTGGGTCTCCTGCATTGCAGGTGGATTCTTCAACTGAGCTATGACGGAAGGCCATTTAGAGTCATATGGCTTCAAGGAAAACAAATCATTAGGACATCGGCACCACTGGAATGAGAAAGACAGATCAGTCAGAAACTGATAACTATTACAAAGAACATTTTCTTATAATTTAGACATGTGGAAGAGGATTTCTGGAAAATATGACCCCATATGAATGGGTCTGAATAAGTCATAAATTGGTTAAGGATAGTTTTCATATATATACTAAGAAATTTAGATGTTTTATGCAAATTGATATTGTTCAACAGAAGGAAGGAAAGAAAGGAAGGGTCCACTTATTAATCATTTCTCTTCACCATTCATTCCATCTTTTTCCATTTCATAGACTACTATTAACATCTTATTAACTATTAATAGTTAGCCATCATTAACTATTAATGACTTCCCTGGTGGCTCAGATGGTAAAGAATCTGTCTGCAATGTGGACACCCAGGTTTAGTCCCTGGGTTGGGAAGATCCCCTGGAGGAGGACATGGCAACCCACTCCATTATTGCCTAGAGAATCCCCCTGGACAGAGGAGCCTGGTGGGCTGCAGTCCATGGGATCACAAAGAGTCAGACACGACTGAGCAACTAACACTTCACTTCACTATTAACATCTTAAATTTAATGATGAAATATTTTTAAATGGCTTCCATTTAGGAATCCCATGGGTGCCCCTGTGGCCAGTGTGAATGATAGCCCCTCTGTTATCAGAGCCTCCTATCTTAGTTGATGACCATCCAGCTCAAAGTTGATGAAATTCTGATGTCTTTTAATGAACAACATTATCTGCTGGAAAAGGCACAACTCTTCTACAGGCTTGGCAATTAAAACTTGGAAGCTGCTCACAATAACTGGGATTTCCTTCGGGAGTTAATGAAGATGAAAAAATATACATGTTCCTATGTGTAAAAAGCAGCCTCAACACTGAGGGTGGTTGGATGTGTGTGTAGTGTGAGCAAAGGTGCTGGTTATACCTGGTTACCTCTCCAAGCCAAAAGAGAGATCCACATCACCGATTAGATAGAATAGTTTTTTTTTTTCCCAAGCCCGGGAGCGGGAATGGGGGTGGGGGGGGTGAATTTCCAGACAGAATCATTGAAATCCTCAGAAAGAATGAGAAAGTAACCTTGAGAGATTCCCCAAAATAGCTACAGCAGAATGATAGTGACCATCCAACCATCCATAGAATGAAATCACATTTTCATCAGTTGGATCTTAAATAAATAATCTCTTTTGTATTTTATGAAATGACTAAATATTTTATTTCTGACTTATCTCTAAAACTATTGGAGAAATACGTCTATGTGTGTGTGTGCTGAAAATTTAAGCCATTCAAAAGTAGATATTGAAGCCTCTTCTATCCTTTCTATTTCTTAGAGGTAACTATTACTAATATTTAGGTACTTCTGTTTTAACTATTCTTCTATCCATACAGAGATTTTTATAAAGCAAATAATACTGTTCAACAATGTGCTTTTCTCTTTTGTAACAAGTCATATCCTTCTTATCAGACTATATAGGTCAACATTTTTTTAATAACTGCAAAGCGCATCATATGGGAACACCTACACTCTTCCTGAAATTCCTGTTTCCACTAGATTACATGGACGGTGGTTAGTTTTTCTCTTTTCTCTATTTCATGAAAGAGAATATTGAACTTTTATACAAGAGCTTTTGTTCAGATGTAGAAATATTTGTTAGGATACATCCTAGAACTGAAAGAGATCAACAAATGAAACAGTTAAAACTATAAAAGCTATTTTAATATATGACAATTTGTTGGTATTTGTGTTTGACATTTGATTGACTTTAAACTTTAAAATATTTTAAAATAAAAATTATAGTTTTGATTTGTTATTTATCAGTAAAGTTAATCTTGCAATGAACATAGGGGTGCCTGTAAGACAAACGTAGACAGCTTATTAAAAAGCAGAGACATTATTTTGCTGACAAAGGTCTGTCTAGTCAAAGCTATGGTTTTTCTAGTAGTCATGTATGGATGTGAGAGTTGGACCATAAAGAAAGCTGAGTGCCAAAGAATTGATGCTTTTGAACTGTGGTGTTGGAGAAGACCTTTGAGAGTCCCTTGGACTTCAAGATCAAACCAGTCCCAATTCTAAAGGAAATCAGTCCTGAATATTCATTGGAAGGGCTGATGCTGAAACTGAAGCTCCAATACTTTGTCCACCTGATGAGAAAAACTGACTCATTGGAAAAGACCCCAGTGCTAGTAAAGATTGAAGGCAGAAGGAGAAGGGAACAACAAAGGATGAGATGGCTCGATGGCATCACCAACTCGATGGGCATGAGTTTGAGCAAGCTCCAGGAGTTGGTGAAGGACAGGGAAGCCTGGCATGCTGCGGTCCATGGGGTTGCAAAGAGCCGGACATGACTGAGTGACTGAACTAAAAGTTAATCTTGGCTTCCCAGGTGATGCTAGTGGTAAAGAACCCTTCTACCAATGCAGGAGACGTAAGAGATGTGGATTCAATACCTGGGTCAGAAAGATCCCCTGGAGGAGGGCACAGCAACCCATTCCAGTATTCTTGCCTGGAGAATCCCATGGACAGAAGAGCCTGGTGGGTTATAGTGTATAGGGTTGCAAAGAGTCAGACACCACTGAAGCAATTTAGCACAGCACAGCATGACACAAGTGAATCTTACCATAACAGTTATGTTCATACTATTAACCTATTTTTCTGCTTGTTTGTTTTATTGGTTTTTTAATAGACCTATATTCTTTTTATCTAGACTGCAATTTTTTCTGTTGTTGTTTCCTTTTAACTTTGCTTATGGTTTTGTTTGCCCTAACAACATGTCAGATTAGTCCTATTAGTCTTTACTTTCTTTTATAATTTATTGACCAATGCCATATTTAGAAAAGGCTTCTCCACTACTAATAATACAAAAATACCTTTTATATGTTTTACCTTTTCATGGAGTTTTGTATTTTTTATTTAGGTATTTTACCTACCTGGAATTTATTCATGGATGGTCTGAGAATCTAATTCTTTCCAAAATTCATTCATAAATCATTTTATTTTTAGATAAATGCTTTGTTGTATAGTGGTTAATATGACAGTGTTTTTTTTTTTTTAATCCCCAAGAACCTTTACTGGAGATCCAACTCAGCCTTTTTCATTTCATGACTCTTGGCAAGTTATTCTCTAACTTTTAACTTTTTCATCTGTAAAATGTGGATATTCCACTACATACTGGAAGAGTCAGAAAATTTCATAAGTTCAATTCAGTTCAGTCGCTCAGTCATGTCCAACTCTTTGCAACCCCATGGACTGCAGCATGCCAGGCTTCTCTGTCCATCACCAACACCTGGAGCTTGCTCAAACTCATGTCCATCGAATCGTTGATGCCATCCACCATCTCATCCTCGGTCGTCCCCTTCTCCTCCCACCTTCAAAAGACCCAGCATCAGGGTCTTTTCAAATGAGTCAGTTCTTCACATCAGGTGGTCAAAGTATTGGAGTTTCAGCTTCAGCACTGGTCCTTCCAATGAATCCTGAGAGTTGATTTCCTTTAGGATTGACTAGTTTGATCTCCTTGCAGTTCAAGGGACTCTCAAGAGTCTTCTCCAGCACCACAGTTCAAAAGCATCAATTCTTCAGTGCTCAGCTTTCTTTATAGTCCAACTCTCACATCCATACATGACTAATGGAAAAACCATAGCCTTGACTAGACAGACCTTTGTCAGCAAAGCAATGTCTCTGCTTTTCAATATGCTGTCCAGGTTGGTCACAGCTTTTCTTCCAAGAAGTAAGCATCTTTTCATTTCATGGCTGCAATCACCATCTGCAGTGATTTTGGAACTCAAGAAAATAAAGTCTGTTACTGTTTCCATTGTTTCTCCATCTATTTGCCATGAAGTGATGGGACCAGATGCCATGATCTTTGTTTTCTGAATGTTGAGCTTTAAGCCAACTTTTTCACTCTCCTCTTTCACTTTCATCAAGAGGCTCTTCAGTTCCTCTTCACTTTCTGCCATAAGGGTGGTGTCATCTGCATATCTGAGGTTATTGATATTTGTCCCTGCAGTCTTGACTCCAGCTTTTGTTTCATCCAGCCCAGCATTTCTCATGATGTTCTCTGCATATAAGGTAAACAAGCAGGGTGACAATATACAGCGTTGACGTACTCCTTTCCCAATTTGGAACCAGCCTCCATGTCTGGCTCTAACTGTTGCTACTTGACATGCATACAGGTTTCCCAGGATCCAGGTAAGGTAGTCTAGTATTCCCATCTCTTGAAGAATTTTCCACAATATCTTGTGATCTACATAGCACTGTGAAATTCAATAAAACTAGGAGCCATGCCATATAGAGCCACTCAAGATGGACAGGTCATGTTGGAGAGCTCTGACAGAATGTGGTCCACTGGAGAAGGGAATGGCAAACCACTTCAGTATTCTTGCCTTGAGAACCCCATGAACAGTATGAAAAGGCAAAAAGATAGGACACTGAAAGATGAACTCCCCAGGTTGATAGGTGCCCAATATACTACTGGAGAAGAGAGGAGCAATAACTCCAGAAAGAATGAAGAGACAGAGCCAAAGTGAAAACAACGCCCAGTTGTGGACGTGACTGGTGATGGAAGTAAAGTCCAATGCTGTAAAGAGCAATATTGCGTATGAACCTGGAGTCTTAGTTCCATGAATCAAGGTAAATTAGAAGTGGTCAAACAGGAGATGGCAAGAGTGAACATCAACATTTTAGGAATCAGTGACCTAAAGTTGACTGGAGTGGGCGAATTTAAAGTTCCATAAGAATATCCATAAAAGCAGTTAGCACAAGACTGGGACATGAGAAGAGCTGAATAAATATCAGCTACTCTCATTATTATTATTTTCTTTTAAAATAAGTGCCACTGCAATTAATTTCTGTAATATTAGAAACTTCTTGCTGTTTAATTGATTTACTGTTGAGTTAGTTGCCTTGCTTGTTTGGTTTGAATTGGAGTCACCTTCATTTCCTTTTTCTTTAATCAACTTTACTGAAGTATAATTTGTATACTCCATATTTACCCTGTATATTTTAATTATTTTTACTACATTAACCAAGTTGCGTAACTATCACCACCACGAAACTATTTGCAGCTAATCCCTATTCCCACTCTCCAGCCTTAGGCAAGTTCTGACCTAGTTTCTGTCTCCATAAATTAGCTTTTTCTGGATAGTTCATGTAAATGGCATCATAGAGGAAGTGGTCCTTTGTGATTGGCTTATTTCACATAGCATAATGTTTCTGAACTTCATATTATAGCATACAACAATGTTTCATTCTATAATATTGCTGAATAATATCATATTCTGTTGTATTGATTTGGCATTTTGTAATCCATTTACAAAGTTGATGGACATTTGAGTTTTTTTAATTATTTTTGGGTACAATGGATAATGTTGCTGTGAATACGTGTGTACAAGTCTTGGTGTGGTCATACATTTTCATTTTTCTTGGGAGTGGAATTGCTGGGTTGATGCTTAATTTTTTTAAGAAATTGCAAATTGTTTTCCAAAGTGGTCATAGCTTTTACATTACCATCAGCGATATATGAGGGTTTATATTTTGCCATACTTTCTTGCTAACATTTGTTATTATCTATATTTTTGATTAACTTTATTTTAGTGGGTATGAAATAGCATGATGGTTTTGACTGGCATTTCATTAATGACTAACGATGATGTCTTTTCATCTTTATTAGTTATTTATATACTTTCTTTGGAATGTCTCTTCTAGCCCTTTCTGCATTTTTAAATTATATTAGTTGTCTGCTTGTTATTCCGTTTCAAGAGTTCTTTTTAAGTTCAAGATACAAGACCTTCATTGGATAAGAGATTTGCAAATATTTTCTTCCTGTCTGTGACTCGCCTTTTCAGTTTTTAATGATGTCTTAGAAGTTTTGAATTTTGAAGTTCAATTTATCAATTTTTCTTTCATTTATAGATTGTACTTTCAGTCTGATAGTTTGGAAACCTTTGCCTTATTCAAGCTGTTGAATATTTTTCTTCTGTCTTCTAAAATTTTTATAGTTTTGACTCTTGCTCTTAGGTTTGTGATAGTTTTATTTTTTAATATATTTTTAATTAATTTATTTTTTAACTGAAGGATGATTGCTTTACAGAGTTTTGTTGTTTTCTGTCAAATCTCAACATGAATCAGCCATAGGTATACATATATCCCCTCCCTTTTGAAACTTTCATTTCCTTTCAGGCAAAATTAAGGCAAAACAAATTACTATCTACTGCACAACTCTTTCAACTTTTCTAATCTATATCATAAAACCCATTAGGTAATAGCTCCAACTTTCTGCTGAGAAATTAATGCTAAAATGTTTTGTTATTTGCCTTACATTACAAGTTGCTGATTTCCAGTATTGTACCACACTTGGGATTAAGTAATGGCAGGAACTAACATAGAGCCCTGTTCATTTTTTTAATTTTTATTGCAATTATAGCATTATTTTAAGATTACCTGTAAATTTTTTTGTCTCCTCCACTAGTTTAACTACAAGCGTTCTAAGAGCAGAGATGCCATCCCTAGTATGGTATCTGGCTCACTGTAGATACTCAATAAGTATTCCATATTTTAAGATTACCTGTAAATTTTTTTGTCTCCTTCACTGGTTTAACTACAGGTGTTCTAAGAGCAGAGATGCCATCCCTAGTATGGTATCTGGCTCACTGTAGATTCCCAATAAATATTCCATAAATAATGAATAGAAGTCCTGTTTTACATCTAATATATGTCTTGAAATGATAAAATTTTTAGCACAATCTTGTAAGCTAGGTGGTAATAGTCCCATTTCACAGATGGATAAATTGAGTCCAGAGTTGATGAACTGAAGACTGAAGATATGCATGATGTAAATCACAGCTTTGGTATCTTCACTGCTGGTAGCAGGGGCACGACTGGCCCTGGGCCGGGCATATATAGTAAGTGTGGGTCACAGGTTGGCACTTCTCAGGGGCAACTGCCCAGGATGCTTCCTAGCAAGTCCAATGTTAGTGGTTTCCTTTATATAAAATAGAACTGGGTCCTGTATGAAGCAAGACAACAAGCTTTCTGTGTGTCACTGAGAAGTTAAAATAGACACTCATTTTCTCTATTGCTGTTGCTGTTCGATCACCAAGTTGTGTCTGACTCTTTGTGACCCCATGGACTGCAGCACACCAGGCCTCCCTGTCCCTCATCATCTCCTGGAGTTTGCCCAAGTTCATGCCCATTGAATCAGTGATGCCATTTTCTCCATGTACAAGTAAACAAGGCTTACTCTCAGCAAATTTGCAATGTGGCTAGTGGTCAACTCTCCAATAGGTTGACAGATAGGTTCTGATCTAGGTGCATAAAGGAAAAAGTGAGTAGGTGTCTGAAAAATTAACACCACCTGCGAGATGAATGATATTTTCCTGTATCTGATGGCATTCTGCTTATCCTCGTTTCCTGCTGTACGTTTGTACCAGCCAAGCGGCAAAACAAGACTTGTCAGGAAATGGAAATTTACAACCAAACAGGAGAGGCCACTTACCAGAGAGCATGTCCCAACCTTGCTCCGTCAGTGTCGAAACATCCACACTTGCCTACCTACGTGCAGACATGAATTTGAATTGGTAACAATAAATTTGATTTCAGGTAATCCAGTTCGAGAGCTCTTGATTGGAAATTCTACTTGTGTTTTTTCCAGGAACTTTGTGGTATTTGGACTTTTTTAACTTCTCTGGGAATAATATGTCTGCAAAGTCAACATTAAAGAGAATTTTAAGGAAAAATAAAGTTTGTCTATGTGAGAGAGAAGGGTATGGTGGAAAAGAGGCAACATGGCTACTTGTGGTAAAGAGAAGGGGCTGGCATGGAGACATGGAGAGGAGTGACTTTCATGGAGAGTCAGAAAGTACAGGAGGCAGAGGACAGGATGTGGGCACCAGCCAAGCAGAACCTGATGAAGAAAGAAAAACTAACTGTAAGGGACTTCCCTAGTGGTCCAGTGGTTAAGATTCCATGCCCCCCACTGCAGGGGGCATGGGCTCAATTGCTCAGGGAACCAAGGTCCCACATGCCATGTGGTTTGGCCAAAAACAAAAAAAACCTGACTATACGAGTCACTGCAGCCAGCATGCAACGGATGGGAGTTGGGGTCAAATTGAGCAACTGAGTCTGGGATATTTGTGATTGCTATAAATGAATGTAAGAGATATCAATCGAAGAATAATGGAAAAAAGTTTTAACAGAGAAAAACAAGAGAACAGTTTTTAAAGAAAAGGAGAGAAAGAAGATTCTGGTCATTATGACTTCTGTGTTAGAGGACAAAGAAAGGGTCATGTGGCTGAGGATAGTAGCATGGAGAACTTTAAGGATCACTCATAGAGAAGGAGGCTATCAGGGGAGGAAACTCTAGAAGTCACTACAGGAAAAAAAAAAAAACCCTGGGAAGCATTTATCGAATGAAAAAAAATGGAGTTAGAAACCACACCTCCCACTGCAGATGTCCATCTGTCCATCTGCTAAGGCACAGAACAAGGGACATAAATAGAGTGCATTTGAGTTCTTAACATAAGGAGGGAAGCCTAATATGATAAATATCAATAATCAATTCTATTTTATTATATGGAATTCACAACCAAAATGTGATAACAGAAAAAGGATATTCCTTTTTCAAAACATTGGTCTGATGAGGATTGTTGCAGCCAGTTGCAAAATTGCTGCTTATTTTACTTAGAAGGAGATCACATCCCCCATGGCTGTCTGCTATCTCCATTGAATAGGGCACTGTCTTGACTACCCCTTACTGCCAGGAAATCTAATTGTTCAGGTGGTCTCATTTTGGCTCTGAAAAAATTATTATGTTAGTAAAGGAGGAAAACAAGGGAATTCTCTAGCAGTCTAGTGGTCAGGACTCCACGCTTCCACTGCAGGAGGCATAGGTTCGATCCTTTGTTGGGGAAACTAAAATTCCACTAGCTTTGAGACCGGACAGACAAAGTATCACAATAGAATTAATATTTTAAATAAATCTTTTAATTAGTATTTAGTAATAAAATTGAATAATTTTCTCTATATAAAACAACTATATTTTAAACATATAAATGGTTAAAATGTACTATGATTTTTAACACTGTATTTTGACTTTTTATCATTTTTAAATAATCTGCTAACTTCAGATTTTTTAAATGCGTTGGGCCTCTGTCAATCTCTGAAAGATGTTGGTGCTGAAATAAAGATGGTAGACTATAAGTGTTTATATCCTTAGAAGAAATGCATAAATCTAATAATGGGGAATTAGAAAAAATAGGAAAATATATAAATAATAAGTGAATAAGTTCTAGAATTCCTACTTACCAGATAAAGGATGTAAAAGTATATTGCTGATAAAGATAGCTATTAATAACTAAATCAGCACAGAATGAAATATAGTCTCAACAGGAAACCTCTCCTACCTGAATATCTGGTTAAATTAACTAAAATTAGAGAATTTAATAAAATCATGCTCTTAAGTTTGAAGCTTAGTTTCAGCCTCAATGAAAGTAAAACTAAATAAAGTGAAAATTATTCAAGTGTTGAATTATCCATAAAAAGGAAACAGACCCACATAAATATAGTTATCTTTGACAAGGAAGCAAAAGTAATACAATAAAGAAAAGATGGTCTTTTTCAACAATTGGTGCTGGAACAGTTGGACATCTACATAGCAAAAAATAGTGAATCTAGATACAGACCTTATACCTTTCACAAATTTTAATTCCAAATGGATCATAGATCTAAATGTTAAATGTAAAACTATAAAACCCCTAGATTTAGAGGAAAAGTCTGGATAATCTTGGGGATGAGGATGGTATACCAGTTCAACACCAAAGGCACAATCCATGAAAGAAATCATTGATAATCTGGACTTCATTAACATTTTAAAACTTCTGCTCTGCAAAAGACACTATCAAGAGAATGGGAAGACAAGTAATATACATTGGAAGAAAATATTTGCAAAAGATAAAGGACTAAAATTGAAATATACCAAAAACCCTTAAAGCTCAACGATAAGAGAACAAATAACCTGATTAAAGAAAGAACAAAAGGCCTGAATAGACACGTCACTAAAGAATTTATATGGACAGCAATTACGTACATGAAAAGATGTTCAACATCATATTTCATTAGGGGACTGCAAATGAAACAATAATGAGATACTGCTACACACCTTTTAAAATGGTCAAAATCCAAAACACAATCCAAACACAACATCAAATGCTGACAAGGATGTGGAGCAACAAGAACTAATTGGTACTGAGAATGAAAAACCATAAAGCCACTTTGGAAACAGTGTGGCTGCTCCTTACAGAACTAAACATACTCAGGCTCCTTGGTAGTTATCCAAATGAGCTGAAAATTTATGTCCCACAAAAACCTGAACTAGAGTTTTTATCATAAATGTATGTTGAATTTTGTCAAAGGCTTTCTCTGCATCTATTGAGATAATCATATGGTTTTTAGTTTTCAATTTGTTAATGTGGTGTATTACATTGATTGATTTGCGGATATTGAAGAATCCTTGCATCCCTGGGATAAAGCCCACTTGGTCACGGTGTATGATCTTTTTAATGTGTTGTTGGATTCTGATTGCTAGAATTTTGTTAAGGATTTTTGCATCTATGTTCATCAGTGATATTGGCCTGTAGTTTTCTTTTTTTGTGGGATCTTTGTCAGGTTTTGGTATTAGGGTGATGGTGGCCTCATAGAATGAGTTTGGAAGTTTACCATCCTCTGCAATTTTCTGGAAGAGTTTGAGCAGGATAGGTGTTAGCTCTTCTCTAAATTTTTGGTAGAATTCAGCTGTGAAGCCATCTGGACCTGGGCTTTTGTTTGCTGGAAGATTTTTGATTACAGTTTCAATTTCCGTGCTTGTGATGGGTCTGTTAAGATTTTCTATTTCTTCCTGGTCCAGTTTTGGAAAGTTGTACTTTTCTAAAAATTTGTCCATTTCTTCCACGTTGTCCATTTTATTGGCATATAATTGTTGACAGTAGTCTCTTATGATCCTTTGTATTTCTGTGTTGTCTGTTGTGATCTCTCCATTTTCATTTCTAAGTTTATTGATTTGATTTTTCTCCCTTTGTTTCTTGATGAGTCTGGCTAATGGTTTGTCAATTTTATTTATCCTTTCAAAGAACCAGCTTTTGGCTTTGTTGATTTTTGCGATGGTCTCTTTTGTTTCTTTTGCATTTATTTCTGCTCTAAGTTTTAAGATTTCTTTCCTTCTACTAACCCTGGGGTTCTTCATTTCTTCCCTTTTCTAGTTGCTTTAGGTGTAGAGTTAGGTTATTTATTTGACTTTTTTCTTGTTTCTTGAGGTGTGCCTGTATTGCTATGAACTTTCCCCTTAGGACTGCTTTTACCGTGTCCCACAGGTTTTGGGTTGTTGTGTTTTCATTTTCATTCGTTTCTATGCAAATTTTGATTTCTATTTTGATTTCTTCTGTGATTTGTTGGTTATTCAGCAGCGAGTTGTTCAGCCTCCATATGTTGGAATTTTTAATAGTTTTTCTCCTGTAATTGAGATCTAATCTTACTGCATTGTGGTCAGAAAAGATGCTTGGGATGATTTCTATTTTTTTGAATTTACCAAGGCTAGCTTTATGGCCCAGGATGTGATCTATCCTGGAGAAGGTTCCATGTGCGCTTGAGAAAAAGGTGAAGTTCATTGTTTTGGGATGAAATGTCCTATAGATATCAATTAGGTCTAACTGGTCTATTGTATCGTTTAAAGTTTGTGTTTCCTTTTTAATTTTCTGTTTAGTTGATCTATCCATAGGTGTGAGTGGGGTATTAAAGTCTCCCACTATTATTGTGTTATTGTTAATTTCTCCTTTCATACTTGTTAGCATTTGTCTTACATACTGCGGTGCTCCCGTGTTGGGTGCATATATATTTATAATTGGTATATCTTCTTCTTGGATTGATCCTTTGATCATTATGTAGTGACCTTCTTTGTCTCTTTTCACAGCCTTTGTTTTAAAGCCTATTTTATCTGATATGAGTATTGCTACTCCTGCTTTCTTTTGGTCCCTATATGCATGGAAAATCTTTTTCCAGCCCTTCACTTTCAGTCTGTATGTGTCCCCTGTTTTGAGGTGCATCTCTTGTAGACAACATATGTAGGGGTCTTGTTTTTGTATCCATTCAGCCAGTCTTTGTCTTTTGGTTGGGGCATTCAACCCATTTACGTTTAAGGTAATTACTGATAAGTATGATCCCGTTGCCATTTACTTTATTGTTTTGGGTTCGAATTTATACACCGTTTTTGTGTTTCCTGTCTAGAGAATATCCTTTAGTATTTGTTGGAGAGCTGGTTTGGTGGTGCAGAATTCTCTCAGCTTTTGCTTGTCTGAAAAGCTTTTGATTTCTCCTTCATACTTGAATGAGATCCTTGCTGGGTACAATAATCTGGGCTGTAGGTTATTTTCTTTCATCATTTTAAGTATGTCTTGCCATTCCCTCCTGGCTTGAAGAGTTTCTATTGAAAGATCAGCTGTTATCCTTATGGGAATTCCCTTGTGCGTTATTTGTTGTTTTTCCCTTGCTGCTTTTAATATTTGTTCTTTGTGTTTGATCTTTGTTAATTTGATTAATATGTGTCTTGGGGTGTTTCGCCTTGGGTTTATCCTATTTGGGACTCTCTGGGTTTCTTGGACTTGGGTGATTATTTCCTTCCCCATTTTAGGGAAGTTTTCAACTATTATCTCCTCAAGTATTTTCTCATGGTCTTTCTTTTTGTCTTCTTCTTCTGGAACCCCTATGATTCGAATGTTCTAGCGTTTAATATTGTCCTGGAGGTCTCTGAGATTGTCCTCATTTCTTTTAATTCGTTTTTCTTTTATCCTCTCTGATTCATTTATTTCTACCATTCTATCTTCTAATTCACTAATCCTATCTTCTGCCTCTGTTATTCTACTATTTGTTGCCTCCAGAGTGTTTTTAATTTCATTTATTGCATTATTAATTATATATTGACTCTTTTTATTTCTTCTAAGTCCTTGTTAAACCTTTCTTGCATCTTCTCAATCCTTGTCTCCAGGCTATTTATCTGTGATTCCATTTTAATTTCAAGATTTTGGATCAATTTCACTATCATTATTTGGAATTCTTTATCAGGTAGATTCCCTATCTCTTCCTCTTTTGTTTGGTTTGGTGGGCATTTATCCTGTTCCTTTATCTGCTGGGTATTCCTCTGTCTCTTCATCTTGTTTAAATTGCTGAGTTTGGGGTGTCCTTTCTGTATTCTGGCAGTTTGTGGAGTTCTCTTTATTGTGGCGTTTCCTCACTGTGTGTGGGTTTGTACAGGTGGCTTGTCAAGGTTTCCTGGATAGGGAAGCTTGTGTCGGTGTTCTGGTGGGTGGAGCTGTATTTCTTATCTCTGGAGTGCAATGAAATGTCCAGTAATGAGTTATGAGATGTCTATGGTTTTGGGGTGACTTTGGGCAGCCTGTATCTTGAAGCTCAGGGCTGTGTTCCTTTGTTGCTGGAGAATTTGCTTGGTACGTCTTGCCCTGGAACTTGTTGGCCCTTGTGTGGTGCTTGGTTTCAGTGTCGGTATGGAGGCGTTTGATGAGCTCCTGTCAATTAATGACAAAATTCAACATCCATTTATGATAAAAACTCTCCAGAAAGCAGGAATAGAAGGAACATACCTCAACATAATAAAAGCTATATATGACAAACCCACAGCAAACATTATCCTCAATGGTGAAAAATTGAAAGCATTTCCTCTAAAGTCAGGAACAAGACAAGGGTGCCCACTTTTACCATTACTATTCAACATAGTTTTGGAAGTTTTGGCCACAGCAATCAGAGCAGAAAAAGAAATAAAAGGAATCCAAATTCGAAAAGAAGAAGTAAAACTCTCACTGTTTGCAGATGACATGATCCTCTACATAGAAAACCCTAAAGACTCCACCAGAAAATTACTAGAACTAATCAATGACTACAGTAAAGTTGCAGGATATAAAATCAACACACAGAAATCCCTTGCATTCCTATACACTAATAATGAGAAAACAGAAAGAGAAATTAAGGAAACAATTCCATTCACCATTGCAATGGAAAGAATAAAATACTTAGGAATATATCTACCTAAAGAAACTAAAGACCTATATATAAAAAACTATAAAACACTCGTGAAAGAAATCAAAGAGGACACTAACAGATGGAGAAATTTACCACGTTCATGGATTGAAAGAATCAATATAGTGAAAATGAGTATACTACCCAAAGCAATTTATAGATTCAATGCAATCCCTATCAAGCTACCAACAGTATTCTTCACAGAGCTAGAACAAATAATTTCACAATTTTTATGGAAATACAAAAAACCTCGAATAGCCAAAGTGATCTTGAGAAAGAAGAATGGAACTGGAGGAATCAACCTACCTGACTTCAGGCTCTACTACAAAGCCACAGTCATCAAGACAGTATGGTACTGGCACAAAGACAGGAATATAGATCAATGGAACAAAATAGAAAGCCCAGAGATAAATCCACACACATATGGACACCTTATCTTTGACAAAGGAGGCAAGAATATACAATGGATTAAAGACAATCTCTTTAACAAGTGGTGCTGGGAAATCTGGTCAACCACTTGTAAAAGAATCAAACTAGAACACTTTCTAACACCATACACAAAAATAAACTCAAAATGGATTAAAGATCTAAACGTAAGACCAGAAACTATAAAACTCCTAGAGGAGAACATAGGCAAAACACTCTCTGACATATATCACAGCAGGATCCTCTGTGACCCACCTCCCAGAATATTGAAAATAAACAAATGGGACCTAATTAACCTTAAAAGCTTCTGCACATCAAAGGAAACTATTAGCAAGGTGAAAGACAGCCTTCAGAATGGGAGAAGATAATAGCAAATGAAGCAACTGACAAACAACTAATCTCAAAAATATACAAGCAACTCCTACAGCTCAATTCCAGAAAAATAAATGACCCAATCAAAAAATGGGCCAAAGAACTAAATAGACATTTCTCCAAAGAAGACATACAGATGGCTAACAAACACATGAAAAGTTGCTCAACATCACTCATTATCAGAGAAATGCAAATCAAAACCACTATGAGGTACCATTTCACACCAGTCAGAATGGCTGCGATCCAAAAGTCTACAAGCAATAAATGCTGGAGAGGGTGTGGAGAAAAGGGAACCCTCTTACACTGTTGGTGGGAATGCAAACTAGTACAGCCACTATGGAGAGCAGTGTGGAGAATCCTTAAAAAGCTGGAAATAGAACTGCCTTATGATCCAGCAATCCCACTGCTGGGCATACACACTGAGGAAACCAGAAGGGAAAGAGACATGTGTACCCCAATGTTCATCGCAGCACTGTTTATAATAGCCAGGACATGGAAGCAACCTAGATGTCCATCAGCAGATGAATGGATAAGAAAGCTGTGGTACATATACACAATGGAGTATTACTCAGCCATTAAAAAGAATACATTTGAATCAGTTCTAATGAGGTGGATAAAACTGGAGCCTATTATACAGAGTGAAGTAAGCCAGAAAGAGAAACACCAATACAGTATACTAACGCATATATATGGAATTTAGAAAGATGGTAACAATAACCCTGTGTACGAGACAGCAAAAGAGACACTGATGTATAGAACAGTCTTATGGACTCTGTGAGAGAGGGAGAGGGTGGGAAGATTTGGGAGAATGGCATTGAAACATGTAAAATATCATGTATGAAACGAGTCTCCAGTCCAGGTTCTATGCACAATACTGGATGCTTGGGGCTGGTGCACTGGGACGACCCAGAGGGATGGTATGGGGAGGGAGGAGGGAAGAGGGTTCAGGATGGGGAGCACATGTACACCTGTGGCGGATTCATTTTGATGTTTGGCAAAACTAATACAGTTATGTAAAGTTTAAAAATAAAATAAAATTTAAAAAAAAACAATAAAAAAAAAAAGAAAAGAAAAGTCTGAGGGACAGTGAGGTTTGAAGAAAGGAAATTAAAGGAGCTCATAATAAAGAAAATCAGTATGGCACCTGGGGACCTAGGTTGGAATCCTAGCTCCCTCACTTATAGCCAAGTGGATTTTAGCAAATTACCACATTTCTTGGAGCCTCAGTTTTCCTATCAGTAAAGTAGCCATAAAAATAACTTTTCTCTTTGAGTTGTAATGAAGATTAAATGAGATAACATCAATTAGCATAAAGCATCCAGACTAGTAGTCTCCTAGTATGCAGTAAGTGCTCAACAAATATTTGTTTCCTTTCTCCCTCTTGGTTGCACAAAGAACTTTTTTTTTTTTTAATTGTTCCTTCAAACAGCTGGGATTCAAGAAAAATGAACTGGGGGGGAACAGCTGCTCTACAGATGGTAGGAGAACTGAGGAGACTTATCACTAAGGCTTGTCTTATTACTAAGACCTATCCTCCTTTCTCAGAGAAGGCGATGGCACCCCACTCCAGTACTCTTGCCTGGAAAATCCCACGGATGGAGGAGCCTGGTAGGCTGCAGTCCATGGGGTCACTAAGAGTCAGACACGACTTCACTTTCACTTTCACTTTTCACTTTCACGCATTGGAGAAGGAAATGGCAACCCACTCCAGTGTTCTTGCCTGGAGAATCCCAGGGACGGCAGAGCCTGGTGGTCTGCCATCTATGGGGTCGCACAGAGTCGGACACGACTGAAGTGACTTAGCAGCAGCAGCATCCTCTTTTCTATCTGGTTGACTAATATGCAGTCAGAGAGAACCTTCACATCAAGATGTACAGGAGACAAAAACCCAAGTTGAGTAGAATCTGAAAGAAATCCTGGTCTGCTGGAGGAAAAAGGTCAAATTTAAGCAATTTAATATAAAAGAGTACATGTAAACTTCCACATGTGGGTCCAACAACTCAAGCACATGAAGACAAGCATCATACCTCAATGCAAGAGACTTATCCTATCACTCTGCTGCGGCTAAGTTGCTTCAGTCGTGTCTGACTCTGTGCGACCCCATAGACGGCAGCCCACCAGGCTCCCCCGTCCCTGGGATTCTCCAGGCAAGAACACTGGAGTGGGTTGCCATTTCCTTCTCCAATGCAGGAAACTGAAAAGTGAAAGTGAAGTCACTCTAGTCTGCGCTTAAGGAGAACATACTATTAAGGTTCTTTTCTGGTCCTCCATTTAAATGCAGAATACATTTTACATTCACGTTTGCTGAATTTAAGCTGAAAATTGTATTTTTGATGTGGTTGACACTAATTTGTTAATAATATGAACCCTTAGCCAAGCACAACCATGAACTTTGGCACCTTGGTTTGAGTTTATGGGAACAAAGTCTGCTTCAATGACTCAAGTAGATTAACAGTCTCTTTCATTTTCCCCAAATGTCTTTAGACTGTTCTAACACAACACAGCCAGCGTGACTCAGAGGAGAATGTAGCATGTCCTGTCCTCCTACGTGAGTCTCGTATTCCTGAGAAACCCTTTCTTATAAGCATGAAAGACAACAAGAATCAAGATAAAATCCTGAAATTCTGAGAGCAATTATAATATTGAGTAAGCAAATAGCATTGCTGTGATAGAGCCAGGAAACAAACCATAGAAGAGAAGATCTCTGCTTAATGCCAAAAATGAAGAATTTATTCAGGACAATTTTGGAGATACATGAATGCAACAATCCCATCCTCCCAAAGGACTAGGAAATAAGGGAAATCAAGTTGCCCTTTGAGGATAAACTTCATTTTTAGGATGAAGAGGAAATAAATATTCAAAATCCATAAAAATAACTACTTCAGGGAAACTAATCTTGATGAGAAGTGAAAGTCGCTTAGTCATGTCTGACTCTTTGCAACTCCATGGACCATACAGTCCATGAAATTCTCCAGGCCAGAATACTAGAGTAGGTAGTCTTTCCCTTCTCCAGGGGATCTTCCCAGTCCCGGAATCATACCCAGGTCTCCCGCATTGCGGGCGGATTCTTTAACAGCTGAGCCACAAGGGAATCTTGATGAAAGAGGGATAACAATTCAAACAAAGCAAAAATGTAGAAATGAATGGGATGGAAAATCTAAAAAAGTGCAGTTTGGAGAAGCACAGATGGGCAAGGAGGCTCAGAATTAAGCAGGCAACCACCTTGCACCTAGGTCAGCTCCCTGGATTCTGAAATACTAGAACCTGTGCATCCTGGTAAAGGGATGTTCCCCTTGTTAGATAAAAAGTGGGCTACTTAATAAAAAGTGGGCACTATCAGTAAAGCTAACTGTCTGGGTTTACAGTTTAAGACCAGATGCTGGGCAGCATATTGGATGCCATGCGGTGGTGATTCTCTTTGACTTGACAAATATAAAACCTTGTATTTCCAGCATCATGCCAGGTTCTCAGAGCAGAGTGATGAACAAAACAAAGAGCCTATCCTCCTGGAGCTTGCAACTCAATTTTATCCTGTAGGATTTCTTCATAGGCAGCCAGATGCCTTCCCAAACAACATCAATAGACCAAACATCTTCTTTCAGACCCCAAAATATGCTGCTGCTGCTGCTAAGTCGCTTCAGTCGTGTCCGGCTCTGTGCGACCCCATAAACGGGTTAGAATTTCCGAGGGCACTGATGACCCATTAGAGGCCATAAGAAGCCAGATCACACTCGCCCACTTCACAGCAAGCTCTTTTACATGTCAGGTAATAAAAGATGATATTAGAGGCCAGTTATAAGAAGCCAGATCACACTCGCCCACTTCACAGCGAGCTCTTTTACATGTCAGGTAATAAAAGATGATATTAGAGGCCAGTTATAAGAAGCCAGATCACACTCGCCCACTTCACAGCGAGCTCTTTTACATGTCAGGTAATAAAAGATGACATTAGAGGCCAGTTATAAGAAGCCAGATCACACTCGCCCACTTCACAGCAAGCTCTTTTCCATGTCAGATAATAAAAGATGATATTAGAGGCCAGTTATAAGAAGCCAGATCACACTCGCCCACTTCACAGCGAGCTCTTTTACATGTCAGGTAATAAAAGATGATATTAGAGGCCAGTTATAAGAAGCCAGATCACACTCGCCCACTTCACAGCGAGTTCTTTTACATGTCAGGTAATAAAAGATGATATTTTGTAGCCCTAAGCTAAGGCACAAGAGAAAACATAACTTTGTTCAAGAAGAGATTGGAAGAAATAAATATATTAGACCTGATTCTAGGTGATGAGTCTATAAAAAGCATCTGCAGTTGGGTAGAATGGGGGATGAGGGAGAAACAGCAGCTTCCTTTGGGAGTTGATTTCAAGAAACACAGTGTATCCTCTCTTCAAATATCTCTTAATGCATATAAATGGAGTATTAGACTGGATTCACCGGTAGTTATCAATAAGAGCTTATTCACCCTTTACACAAAATAAAAGATGATGGTATGATTTCCTGGTTTGGTTGTATCAGAATTTTTGTCAGAAGTCTTGTTTTATATTTGTTAAACTGAACAGAATGTTGGATAATGTTTAAACATTACCTTTCATACTTGAAATAAACATTTATTTTCACAAATAGGCATGAAAGCATGCCTTCATTCTTTATTTCATGTAATGAAAATAGTAAAAGGAAATTAACAAAAAAGTTACTGCTTGAGGATGCCTTGGGCATATAAAAATTTGGAGGCATAAAAAAAGAGCTTGAAAACTAGGCATAGACCATGAGTCTGACTGGTAACAGAACTCAAGCTTTAGGAAAGTAACGGTTTGTTTTAGTCACTAAGCTGTGTCCAACTATTTGAGACCCCCATGGACTGTAGTCAGGTTCCTCTGTCCATGGGATTTTCTAGGCAAGAATACTGGAGCAGGTTGTCGTTTCCTACTCCAGGTTATCTTCCCGACCCCATATGGAACCTGAATCTCCTGCATCTCCTGCATTGGCAGTCAGTACATCATTACTAACTATGGTGTTCTAGTGTCTGTGAAGGATTTATCTCTCTATCTGCAAATACTTTATACCTAAACTTAAGTAGCCATTGTACTTATGTAAGAATAACAGTAAATCTTCTGTTAGGATAATTACCGTGAGAATGAGTCTGGAGAGTTGCATGGGGTTGAGATTAGGAGAGAGGGACTCGAGCAAACCTCTCTCAACTCAATAACCTTCCCTATGCATCTCTCACATAAACCACAGGAGTCAGATATGGACAGCACTCTCTACTTGGAAAGAAATACTTAGCAGGCTGCTGTCACTAAAGAAAGGACACCTTCTCATCGCATGTGTGAAAGGAGCCTATAATGACTCCTGATTGGACCAGACCAGAATGTCAGAATACTCAGGTAGGAAAACTGCCCGGCATTATATGACTTCTCTCCAAATAGTGCTCAGCTGGAATTGTAACTGGACCAAGAGCAGGGAAGTCTAGAAGCAGAAATAAATGAGAAACTGGTGTAGGAACATTATTTGCCAAGAAATGTTAATAGATACCCTATGCAAAATGGGTTCTGGTCCAATAAGCTTGAGAAATATTGCAAACTAAATCACCCCCTTAAACACTGACATTTCACGTGAGTGCATTGAGGCTCTTCCTTCAGTCATTATACTTGACACACAGTGGCTTTCATTCAGTTCTTTAATCACACCAATATATTTTAGGATGTTAAAGGAGTGATTCTTTTTGCCTAGAATCCTCTTCCTTCTAAGCAAGCTCTTCCTTCAGAATCCTTATATTATATAAGGTCCAGGCTAGCATAAAATTTTCTTCCTGTTCATGATTAATTCCCTAGTGCACTGAAGTATCTGGCACAAATTTAACACTGTTTGTGAATAAATTGTTGAAACAGTACCTGTTGTTTCCTGTTTGCAATATAATATCCAGTTTCAACTTTTTCTTTTGGACAGTGAGAAAATGTTTCCTCACAGAATAACACTGACTCACCATGTCGTGACATTCACTGTCAGCACAAGGAAAAGCAAGATAGACAGAGATCCCAGAATGAGGAAGGCATCGACCTTTATTATTTCCTACATGCTTTTTAATGGTAAAGCACACAGAGAGCAGCAGTTCCGCAAGAGGGGCCTTATCACTGCGTTTCTTCGGATGAGGAAACCAGTACTCAAGGTAGGACTTGAATTTGAATCCACATCCCAGGGAGCCCAAAGCTTACAACGTTATATTGCACTGCCCCTGCCTTTGTGGGGCAGAGGGCTCTACCATGGCCTTAGCCATCAGGGGTAAAGAGAAGCAGCATGTCCTAACCAAGTGGACTTTAAGCGTCCCCTCACAGGCACAGAAGTACAAGGGCAGGGCCTGCACAGAAACAAACTGCTGAGCTAAGCCTTCTTAAACCCCACCTTTCCAACCTTCTTGGGATTTAAGAAGAATGAACTGGGATGGAACAGCTGCTCTACAGATGGTAGGAGAACTGGGGAGGCTTATCACTAAGACTTGTCCTATTACTAAGACCTATCTTCCTTTCTATACTCAACCCTTCTTCTCCAGGCTTGGGTCTGGAGTCACGATTAGTCAGTATATAGGACCCCAGTGCCTTTGACTTGCAGGGTTTCTAGTGTGGGAGCCAGAAACAAGGCAGGGGACCATGAATACTTACAAGAGAATATTAACTTGAAGCAAAATAACAAGCTGAAAAGGGCTTCCCAGGCAGCACTAATGGTAAAGAACCCACCTGCCAATGCCAGCAAAGGAAGAAACGTGGGTTTGATCCCTGGGTGGGGAAGATCCCCTGGTGAAGGGCATAGCAACCCACTCCAGTATTCTTGCATGGAGAATCCCATCGACAAAGGAGCCTGGTGGGCTACAGTCCATAGGGTCCCAAAGAGGTGGACACGACTGAAGCGACTTAGCATGCATGTACACAAGAAGCTGAAAACCCTCTACAGCTATTCTAGTTTAATTATCCATTCAACTGACACACAAATAGGCAATGTAAGATCTATAGCATTCATTCAACAAAAGCTCAATGATTGTTTGCCACATCCCAGGCACAGTGTTACACACTGGTGATATAGTGGTGAGCAGGACAGAGGAAGTTCCTGTCCTATTCAATAAATGGTTAAGCATGAATGCTGCTGCTGCTAAGTCACTTCAGTCGTGTCTGACTCTGTGTGACCCCATAGACGGCAGCCCACCAGGCTCCCCCGTCCTTGAGATTCTCCAGGCAAGAACACTGGAATGGGTTGCCATTTCCTTCTCCAATGCATGAAAGTGAAAAGTAAAAGTGAAGTCGCTCAGTCGTGTCCGACTCGTAGCGACCCCATGGACTGCAGCCTACCAGGCTCCTCCATCTATGCGATTTTCCAGGCAGGAGTACTGGAGCGGGGTGCCATTGCCTTCTCCACAAGCATGAATGAATGTAGGAATTAATGAGCACAGCTGAAGATGTGCAGGGAGAGAAGGGCTGCTGGTTCTGCTTCAAGTGTTCACTTTAGGGTATATATATATATATTTCTGGGAAAAACATTTGATTACCTCATTATTTCTCATCAAAGTGTTCATTTACCTTGGGTAAATTTGGTTTTGAGTTCTCCCCAAAGGAAGTTATTCTACCCTGTCTCTGGCAGGTCTAATCAGGCATCAGCTACCACCTGCTTCTACTTACCCTCCGTAAACTGACACCTGAGACATTTATGTAGCCAACTTTGATTTAAAAGCCTTTTTCACTTACAAGAGAAAATGTGATAAGACCTCTGCATCAGTCAGGGTGCTCCAGAGACACAGAATCAATAAGATACAGTTGTTCCCCGCCCCCACCCCTGCTGTCCAATAGCAGATTCCTCTGAAACCTTTTATGAATCAAAATGGCGTACAGGGAAGAAACAGTTACTTTAGACACATCTTGCTAATGGACGCTCAACGTAAACAGATAAAGCACGGATCCTCAAGAGTTCAAAGCTACCGCGGCTGGATGCTGAGATGCCGGGTGTAGTTCCCTGGCAAGGAGCTTGGCGGCGCTACACTCATCACCCTGTACACTCATCGCCCTGTACACGCACCGCCTCTCCAACTGCTAAACTAACGCTGAACGCCATTTTCACTTCTTGCCTGTTTTCCGAAAAGCAAAACATTTTGGTTATCAACTAGTGAAAACAGGTGTAAATATAAAGTGAAGTGAAAGTCGCTCAGTCGTGTCCAGCTTTTTGCAACCCCATGGACTATACAGTCCATGGAATTCTCCAGGCCAGGTACGGGAAGCGGTAGCCGTTTCCTTCTCCAGGGGCTCTTCCCAACCCAGAGATGGAACCCAGGTCTCCAACATTGCAGGGGGATTCTTTACCAGCTGAGCCACCAGGGAAGTTTCCTAAATAAAAGCAAAGTGGCATAAAGCAAACTTTTGGAAAGCAGGAACTACCTGTACATGTGTATTTATAGAGAGCTTTATTTTTAAGGAACTGGTTGACGTCATTGTAGACACTGCCAAGCTTTAAATCTGTAAGGAAAGATTTCTGTGTTCCAGTGCGATGGAGAATTCCTTCTCTGAGAAATCTGTTTTTGCTCTTGAAGCTTTCTGCTGATTGGATGAGGCCCACCCACATTATAGAGAAATCTCCTTTACCTAAAGTCAACTGCTTGTAATAATCACATCTTCAAAACACCCAGCAACAGCTAGACGAGTTGTTTTTGACCAAACAATTGGACACCATAGCCTAACCAAGCTGACATAAAATTAATTTGCACAACCTCTTAAGTAACCAAAGCATTTTGTGTGACTTAACTGAAGCCTTTGGTTAAAGTATTGCTTTCTGCTTCTCAGCAATAGTTCCAAACAAATTCAAGTAAACTTCAGGAACTTTTTCAGTAAGATGAAGCAAGAGAAGTTAGTGGAGGTGGGGGAGGGGGCGGGGGCGGGGGCGGAGCGGGGGCGGGGAACAGAACAAAGTTATCCTTTTACTGTTTGCAGAAGCACTACTCAAAACTTTACAGCTCTTCAAGGGATTGCGTGATAGTCACTAAAGTAAACAACACTCAAAACAGCCAGCCTAATTATTGCTGTCACCATAACAGCCAGGATGCCAGCAAAGACTGAATTTTCATAGGATGCTGGCTCCCTCAACAAAATCAGACCCAATGAAACTATAGAAGAATATATAGACTCTAGGAATTAAAGAGAAGAAAAAAAGAGGCTAAAAAAAGAAGAGGAGATTGAAAAAAAAAAAAAATAATAAGGGGAAAAGGACAAGGGAGGAGGCAGGGGAGTAGAGGAGGAAGAAACTGAGGTAGAAGATTTGATGAAAGGGGGAGGAGAGCAGGAGAGAAGAAACCCTTGGGGAGATGGAAGACTGTTTTGAACCAGGATGTGTGTGTGTGTGTGTGTGTTGGCCAATGCTGTGAGTGACGACTACAGCCTTGGGTGGAGAGTGCCTAGCACTGTGAGATTTGAGAAAAGCAGAGTAAACTTATACTCTTGCTTTTACCCCTCCTTGTGTAACCCCAAAGTGTTAATTTTAAATGTACACTATAACTGCTTCTGTGACTTTAACCCTTTTCTGTTATTATAAACATACATAATTGCCTGGCTCAGGGAGATAACCAGAGCAGCCTCCCCCACCACCACCACCACTGTGAAAGACTGTGAAGAAGTAAAACTAACACATTCCCCTGCCTGAAGCTTGCCGTTCTAGGGGATATTTGCAAGGATTGAGTAGTCTTTTTACTTTGTTTCCTCAGTTCGGTTCAGTTGCTCAGTCGTGTCTGATTCTTTGTGACCCCATGGACTGCAGCACACCAGGCTTCCCTGTCCATCACCAACTCCCTGAGTTCACTCAAACTCATGTCCATTGAGTCAGTGATGCCATCCAACCATCTCAACCTCAGTCGTCCCCTTCTCCTCCCACCTTCAATCTTTCACAGCATCAGGGTCTTTTCAAACGAGTCAGTTCTTTGCATCAGCTGGCCAAAATATTGGAGTTTCAGCTTCACCATCAGTCTTTCCAATGAATATTCAGAACTGATTTCCTTTAGGATGGACTGGTTGGATCTCCTTGCAGTCCAAGGGACTCTCAAGAGTCTTCTCCAACACCACAGTTCAAAAGCAGCAATTCTTCCGTGCTCAGCCTTCTTCACAGTTCAATTCTCACACCCATACATGACCACTGGAAAAACCATAGTCTTGACTCAACAGACTTTTGTTGGCAAAGTAATGTCTCTGCTTTTTAATATGCTATCTAGGTTGTTCATAACTTTCCTTCCAAGGAGTAAGTGTCTTCTAATTTCATGGCTTCAGTCACCATCTGCTGTGATTTTGGAGCCCCCAAAAATAAAGTCTGATACTGTTTCCACTGTTTCCCCATCTATTTGCTATGAAGTCATGGGACCAGATGCCATGATCTTTGTTTTCTGAATGTTGAGCTTTAAGCCAACTTTTTCACTCTCCTCTTTCATTTCCTCAAGAGGCTTTTTAGTTCTTATTCAATTTCTGCCATAAGGGTGGTGTCATCTGCATATCTGAGGTTATTGATATTTCTCCCGGCAATCTTGATTCCAGCTTGTGCTTCTTCCAGCCCAGTGTTTCTCATGATGTACTCTGCATATAAGTTAAATAAGCAGGGTGACAATATACAGCCTTGATGTACTCCTTTTCCTATTTGGAACCAGTCTGTTGTTCCATGTCCAGTTCTAACTGTTGCTTCCTTACCTGTATACAAATTTCTCAAGAGGCAGGTCAGATGGTCTGGTATTCCCATCTCTTTCAGAATTTTCCACAGTTTGTGGTGATCCACACAGTCAAAGGCTTTGGCATAGTCAATAAAGCAGAAATAGATGTTTTTCTAGAACTCTCTTGGTTTTTTGATGATCCAATGGAGGTTGGTAATTTGATCTCTGGTTCCTCTGCCTTTTCTAAAACCAGCTTGAACATCTGGAAGTTCATGATTTACATACTGTTGAAGCATGGCTTGGAGAATTTTGAGCATTTACTAGCGTGTGAGATGAATGCAATTGTGCGGTAGTTTGAACATTCTTTGTCATTGCCTTTCTTTGGGATTGAAATGAAAACTGACCTTTTCCAGTCCTGTGGCCACAGCTGAGTTTTCCAAATTTGCTGGCATATTGAGTGCAGCACTTTCACAGCATCATCTTTCAGGATCTGAAATAGCTCCACTGGAATTCTATCACCTCCACTAGCTTTGTTCATAGTGATGCTTCCTAAGGCCTACTTGACTTCGCATTCCAGGATATCTGGCTGGTTTGAAAGCAAAGCCCTGATGGTGACTGATGAGTTGCTGAAAGCTTGCTGATGGGTGATTCCAGAGGAAATGGATTAACTCTGAGTTTTTAAATCGTGGGGTTCATATCCTTCTCTCTCTCTCTGAACTCAACACTGACTAGAGCAGAGTTTCTCAAGTAATTACTATACAAAAAGAAGAGGAATAACACACATTGTTTGCCAATAGAAAACAAGGATTGGCAGAGTAAGGTAAATTGAAGTCATACATGGTTGCATATTGTCTTAAAGTTTTGATTTAAATTGAAACAGTAACTGGAAAAGTCAGAGGGTTTCCATATCTGGCATGGTCAGTTTATTAGAAAAACAACTTACAGCAGTTGAGAGAAAAAGAGAGAGGGAGGTGAACACCTAGATTTTTTTTTAACTTCAGAGTAAGATGTGTGCAGGGCTTCCTTGGTGGCTCAGATGGTAGAGAGTCCACCTGCAATGCAGGAGACCCTGGTTCGATCCCTGAGTCAGGAAGATTCCCCTGGAGAAGGGAATAGCAACCCACTCCAGTATTCTTGCCTGTAAAATCCCATGGACAGAGGAGTCTGGCGAGCTTCAGTCCATGGGGTCACAAAGAGTTGGACACGACTGAGTGACTAAGCGCACACAAGAGGTACACACAAAACCAAAATGAATGGGAATGACTGTTGGGGGCCCAAAAAAGTGATAACCATGTGGCTTGTCTACTGTGGTGCCTTTGACAAGGGAGAGAAGAGAGGAGGTAAGAATGGCAGAGACAATGAGCAAGGGGCCAGGGCTGCCAGCACTTGCACAATAACCCAGGTCTGTCTTACTCCAAAGTCAAGATTCCAGTGGTGGAAGGGCAGGCATGAATAGAACACATGATTTAGAAGAAGGAACCAGAGGAAGGGGAGGCGGGAAAGAAGAGCAGAAGAAAGAGAAATTTGTGAAGTTAGAGGCCACAATATAAGGGACACTTCATTATCAACAAGTGTCCCTAGAAGATTAAAAATGGATTGATAAGGCAGCATTTTTATACTCCTGAAATCTTGCAGAAGGAAGCAGAGGAGGAAGAAGAGGAGGAGGAGAAAGAACAACAATCAAGCAACAACTGAAGCATATATTTAGTAGAACTAAGATTTTTAAATACTCCATAGCATTGACATGTATACACTACCATGTGTAAAATAGATAGATAGTGAGAAGCTGCTGTGTAACACAGGGAGCTCAGCTCAGTGCTCTGTAATGACTAGAGGGAATAGGGAGGAGGGAGGCTCCAGAGCGAGGGGATATATGTACAGATATATGTACATATATGATTGATTCATATTGATGTACAGCAGAAACCAACACAACATTGTAATTGTAATTATACTTCAATTAAAAAAAAAAAAAACACTCCATCTGTGTAAGGTCTTGAAATGTAGATGAAACTGGGAAGAAGTCACACTAAAGGAAGCATAAAGAACTGTAGGAGGGCTGAGCAGTGGCAGATCTTAGAACCCTTCCTAAAGGAGAAGAGTTCACTATGAAAGGCAGAAGCTATATCCCTTGTTGTCAATAAGATTTGAGGGATAGATACAGGAGTAGAAAAAGGAAATCGAAAGAAAACAGGAATGATGGAACAGAATATTTACAAAGATATAAAAATTATAATTTTTAACATTTTTTTCTGAAATAAAAGAAGTCCTAAATCTTCCTGTTAAAAGAATACCATATGCCTGGCAATGGCCCAGTTTATTTGAATATGAAGACACATCCTAGCAAAGTTACTGCACATTACAGATAAAGAAATATTCCTTCAGACATCCAAGTCAGAAGATCAAGCTCCTAAGAGGGGAAAAATATTGGTTTGGCCTTAGATTTGTCCTTAGCAAAACTCAACTCCTAAAGAAGGTGGAGCAAGATGGCAAAATATTCAAGAAAGTGGGTTCAACTTACGTACAAAGCAGAAAGAGACTCACAGACTTAGAAAATGAACTTAGGGTTGCCAGAGGGAAGGGATAGTTGTGGAATTTGGGAAGGTCAAGTGCACACTGCTATATTTAAAATGGATAACCAACAAGGACCCATTGTATAGCACATGTAATTCTGCTCAATGTTATATGGCAGCCTGGATGGAAGGGGGTCTGGGGGGAGAATGGATACATGTGTATGTGTGGCTGAGTCCCTTTGCTGTTCACCTGAAACCACCACAGCATCGGTAATCAGCTATCCCCCAACACACACACACACACACACACACAATTTAAAGTTTGAAAAAGAAAGAAAGAAAATGGGAACCAAAATTTTCATATCCATTCAAACTCTTCTTCAAATTAGGAAAATGTGTTTAATACACAAAATAAGAAAGAATGAGTAGTGAAATAAGACAATCATGAAAAACTACTTTGCTGAACTTAATACAAATAAATTCAGAAACATGGCTGAATTGAGTAATTTTCTAGGAAAATATTAAATGTAATTTAAAATATAACAGGAAATTGATAGATATGCATAGAGCAAGCAGAGAAGAACTGCTTTTTCATCCAAAAATATACCAGGATCAGACATTTTTATCAAGTTCAACAATTGGGACAAGGACCACATTTCAGTGTTACTTGCCTCAGAGCACAGAGAAGGAAGGAAAGCTCTCATATTCTTTTTATGAAATGAATGTAACATCAGTACAAAAACTTGATGAGCACCAACTGACTGGCCTCCCCCTCTGCCTTCTTCTTCTTTATTTCTCCCTCCCACCTCTTTCTCTATTCTCGTGATCCTCTCCTCCCCATTCCCATATAGACCCACACCACAGTATTCAAACTCAGTAATGAATATTGGAGAAGAATTCTAAAACAGTATTGGCATAGCAAATCCAGCAGCATACTGCAAGAATAATACCAATAGGACCAAAATAGTTTTTATTTCCGCTATGTAAGAATAGTTCAATATGAAATCTATTAGTTTAATTTATCAGACTATGAGACACAGTAATGAAGGGTTTTTAATAATAGATCACATTAATAGGTTGTATCATCTCTGTAGACATTAAAGGGTATTTGACAAAAGCAATAACTTTTCATTATTAAAAATAATAATAATGGTAAATGGAAAAGATGAATCATACCTCATATGATAAAAGAAAATCTATCTCAGGCCCAACTAATATCATGCTTCGTGTAAGGAAAACATTGAAGAAGTTCCTACAAGAGTCAGGAAGTGGACAAGAATGTCTTCCTTCACTACTATTGTTTAACATTTGCTGGAGGTACCAGCATGTCTATTATACAAGGAAGAAATTACAGATATAATTAGAAAACAGGAGGCAAAACTATAATTGCTTGCAGATAATATCATTGTAAATATAAAAAGCCTAAGAGAATAAACTGAAAGCAAATGAATACAATAAAAATTTGATACAGTGATGGGCATGCATTTGTTTAAAAATCAGTATCTTTCACCAAAACAAGACTACATGGAAAGATATAAAGAGAAGGGGGAAAAGCATTAACAATAATAAAAGAAAAGGAAAAATACTTAAGTATAAGATTATAAAAATTGTATATGATCCTGCTGACAAAATAATTAATTGGTAGTCAATCTAAGAAAAAAATGAAAATTTTTATTTGCGCCAACCTGAAGATTATAACCCAGAAGACAGTCTCTCAGCTCTGAGAACTATTCTGAGGCGGTGAAAGGCAAACCAGTATGAATGTGATTTTAGTGAAGTGCAATAAAGCACACATCTCAGTAGAAGGTTACTGCTGTACTGTTAATGATTTATTTGCTGTACAGTAAAAACTAACACAACATTGTAAAGCAATTGTACTCCAATAAAAATTAATTTAAAAATAATTAAGTCTAAGTACCACTAGTGGCTAGTGGCCACTGTAATATATATATATACATATATATATATATATACACACATATATATATACACATATATATTGGTTCTAATTATGCTAATTTATAGATCTATTGTAGTAGCAGTAAATAAAACCAATGCAGTTTGGGAGAGATTGAAAAGACCCAAAACAAATCATTTGAAGGTTTTTAAAGAAAGGTAAACGAACAAGACTGGTTAAAATTTTTTGGGAAAAAAAAACAGTAGCAATAAGAGGTGACTATTCCTACCAGGTAAAACATATTATGAAGCTACAATAACTAACAGGTACTAAATAGGTTGACAGACAGAAAAAGAAGTAAGGAATTCAATAAGTGGAGTCAAGATAACTGCATTGTTATTCAAAAATAAATAAAATTGGCTTCGACCCTCTAATGTATATGTATGTGTGTATATATATGTATACCTATGAAGTAACACATATTATTTATATGTATAAATATGTATATGTATATATGTATATGTACCCTTTGTATGTATATAAAATATTATATATATGTATATGTGTATAAAATATTAAACCACAAATAGCCAAAAGAAAACAAGATTTCTTCATAATCTTGAGAGTAGTGGAGAAGACCTTTATAGTTTGAGTCAAAATCAAGAAACCATTAAAAAACTGAGAAGTTCAATTCTACTAAAAATAAATAAATAAATGACTTTGCTTGGGTAATCAGATCAGATCAGATCAGTCGCTCAGTCATGTCCAACTCTTTGCGACCCCATGAATCGCAGCACGCCAGGCCTCCCTGTCCATCACCAACTCTCGGAGTTCACTGAGACTCACGTCCATCGAGTCAGTGATGCCATCCAGCCATCTCATCTTCTGTCGTCCCCTTCTCCTCCTGCCTCAATCCCTCCCAGCATCAGAGTCTTTTCTAATGAGTCAACTCTTCGCATGAGGTGGCCAAAGTAATGGAGTTTCAGCTTTAGCATCATTCCTTCCAAAGAAATCCCAGGGCTGATCTCCTTCAGAATGGACTGGTTGGATCTCCTTGCAGTCCAAGGGACTCTCAAGAGTCTTCTCCAACACCACAGTTCAAAAGCATCATAAATCAAAAATGTAAATTAACAAGCTTGGAAAGCTATTACAAATTCATTATAGCCTGAAACTTATGAGTGTGGAGCAGAGAAATATTTATTGTGCAGGCCAAGCAAGGAGAACAGATTGCTGGTACTCAAAAGACCCCAAATCACTGACGGGTTGCAGGGAAGACTGTTTATAGGCTAGTCTGAGGTGAGAGCTTCAGGATGTGTGATCTTCTTCTAATTGGTTGGTGATGAACTAACAGAGTGGTTGTTGGAGGAATCCAAGTGCTTAGCTTTCTGGTTCCAACCAGTCTGCAGTCCACATGCTTGCGCTCAACCTGAAGCATGTTGAGCTTCATCCTTCCTGGGGGCTGGGGAGCCTTAGTCCCTTTAGAAGAACCCAGAGATATGTATCAGAGTGCTATGCACATCTCTGGAGGAGATCTAGGACTCTGCTTTTTTGCCGCACTGCTGTTTCTTGACCACTTTTCTGTTGTTTCTGCACTCTCTTACTTCCCTGCTTAGCATCTGTTTGCATCTGCCCTTTGGATCTCAGCAAAGATCTAGTCAGCTGAAGACTTTCCCCTACAAATAAGGAATGGAGGATCCGGGAAGGCTTTTGCACCCAGGAAAGCCCCACAGAATCTGGCTTGGTTTCATTTCTTTTTTTCCCTTCCAGTTTTGTTGAGATGTAACTGATACACAGCACTAAGTTTAAGGTGTAGAGAACGATGATTTGACTTATATCCATCATAAAATGGCTATCACATTAAGTTAGTGACTATCCATCCTCTCATACGGATACAAAATAGGAAAAGAAAGAAAATTTTGCTCTCCTTATGATGAGAACTCTTAGGATTTACTCTTAACAAATTTCATATAAATAACTACAGCAGTGTTAATTATATTCATTGTGTTTTAAGTTACATCCTTACAATGTTTTTATCTTATAACTGAAAACTTGTTCCTTTTGACTACCTTCATCCAATTCCCCCTCTCCAGTACCCCTAGCCTTGTCCATGTTTCTGGTAACCACAGATCTTACCTCTTTATCTATGAGTTTGTTGGAAAACAAGTATTTCTATACATTGCTTGTAACAGTTCAAGTTGATAAACCACTGTGGAAAGTAATTGACATGATTTATCAAAATTACAAATGCAGAGATTTACACTTAACCTTGGGCAGATTCGTCCAAGGAGCCGTGGCTGCGCGGGCACAGGAGGGCCTAGAGGAGCTATCCCACACTGAAGGTCAGGAAGGGCGGTGGTGAGGAGATACCCCTCGTCCAAGGTAAGGAGCAGTGGCTGCGCTTTGCTGGAGCAGCCGTGAAGAGATACCCCACGCCCAAGGTAAGAGAAACCCAAGTAAGACAGTAGGTGTTGCAATAGGGCATCAGAGGGCAAACACACTGAAACCATACTCACAGAAAAGTAGTCAATCTAATCACACTAGGACCACAGCCTTGTCTAACTCAATGAAACTAAGCCATGCCTGTGGGGCAACCCAAGATGGGCGGGTCATGGTGGAGAGAGCTGACAGAATGTGGTCCACTGGCGAAGGGAATGGCAAACCACTTCAGTATTCTTGCCTTGAGAACCCCATGAACAGTATGAAAAGGCAAAATGATAGGATACTGAAAGAGGAACTTCCCAGGTCAGTAGGTGCCCAATATGCTACTGGAGATCAGTGGAGAAATAACTCCAGAAAGAATGAAGGGATGGAGCCAAAGCAAAAACAATACCCAGCTGTGGATATGACTGGTAATAGAAGCAAGGTCCAATGCTGTAAAGAGCAATGTTGCATAGGAACCTGGAATGTCAGGTCCATGAATCAAGGCAAATTGGAAGCGGTCAAATAAGAGATGGCAAGAGTGAATGTCGACATTCTAGGAATCAGCGAACTCAAATGGACCGGAATGGGTGAATTTAACTCAGATGACCATTATATCTACTACTGCGGGCACGAATCCCTCAGAAGAAATGAAGTAGCCATCATGGTCAACAAAAGAGTCCGAAATGCAGTACTTGGATGCAATCTCAAAAACAACAGAATGATCTCTGTTCGTTTCCAAGGCAAACCATTCAGTATCACAGTAATCCAAGTCTATGCGCCAACCAGGAACGCTGAAGAAGCTGAGGTTGAACGGTTCTATGAAGACCTACAAGACCTTTTAGAACTAACACCCAAAAAAGATGTCCTTTTCATTATAGGGGATTGGAATGCAAAAGTAGGATGTCAAGAAATACCTACAGTAACAGGAAAATTTGGCCTTGGAATACGGAATGAAGCAGGGCAAAGACTAATAGAGTTTTGCCAAGAAAATGCACTGGTCATAACAAACACCCCTTCCAATAACACAAGAGAAGACTCTATACATGGACATCACCAGATGGTCAACACTGAAATCAGACTGATTATATTCTTTGCAGCCAAAGATGGAGAAGCTCTATCCAGTCAGCAAAAACAAGACCAGGAGCTGACTGTGGCTCAGACCATGAACTCCTTATTGCCAAATTCAGACTAAAATTGAAGAAAGTAGGGAAAACCACTAGACCATTCAGGTATGACCTAAATCAAATCCCTTATGATTATACAGTGGAAGTGAGAAATAGATTTAAGGGCCTAGATCTGATAGATAGAGTGCCTGATGAACTGTGGAATGAGGTTCGTGACATTCTACAGGAGACAGGGATCAAGACCATCCCCATGGAAAAGAAATGCAAAAAAGCAAAATGGCTGTCTGGGGAGGCCTCACAAATAGCTGTGAAAAGAAGAGAAGCAAAAAGCAAAGGAGAAAAGGAAAGATATAAGCATCTGAATGCAGAGTTCCAAAGAATAGCAAGAAGAGATAAGAAAGCCTTCCACAGTGATCAATGCAAAGAAATAGAGGAAAACAACAGAATGGGAAAGACTAGAGATCTCTTCAAGAAAATCAGAGATACCAAAGGAACATTTCATGCAAAGATGGGCTCGATAAAGGACAGAAATGGTATGGACCTAACAGAAGCAGAAGATATTAAGAAGAGATGGCAAGAATACACAGAACAACTGTACAAAAAAGATCTTCACGACCCAGATAATCACGATGGTGTGATCACTGACCTAGAGCCAGACATCCTGGAATGTGAAGTCAAGTGAGCCTTAGAAAGCATCACTACAGACAAAGCTAATGGAGATGATGGAATTCCAGTGGAGCTATTCCAGATCCTGAAAGATGATGCTGTGAAAGTGCTACACTCAATACGCCAGCAAATTTGGAAAACTCAGCAGTGGCCACAGGACTGGAAAAGGTCAGTTTTCATTCCCATCCCAAAGAAAGGCAATGCCAAAGAATGCTCAAACTACCACACAATTGCACTCATCTCACACGCTAGTAAAGTAATGCTCAAAATTCTCCAAGCCAGGCTTCAGCAATACGTGAACCGTGAACTTCCAGATGTTCAAGCTGGTTTTAGAAAAGGCAGAGAAAGCAGAGATCAAATTGCCAACATCCGCTGGATCATGGAAAAAGCAAGAGAGTTCCAGAAAAACATCTATTTCTGCTTTACTGACTATGCCAAAGCCTTTGACTGTGTGGATCACAATAAACTGTGGAAAATTCTGAAAGAGATGGGAATACCAGACCAGCTGACCTGCCTCTTGAGGAATCTGTATGCAGGTCAGGAAGCAACAGTTAGAACTGGACATGGAACAACAGACTGGTTGCAAATAGGAAAAGGAGTATGTCAAGGATTTATATGTCACCCTGTTTATTTAACTTATATGCAGAGTACATCATGAGAAACGCTGGACTGGAAGAAACACAAGCTGGATCAAGATTACCAGGAGAAATATCAATAACCTCAGATATGCAGATGACACCACCCTTATGGCAGAAAGTGAAGAGAAACTAAAAAGCCTCTTGATTAAAGTGAAAGTGGAGAGTGAAAATTTTGGCTTAAAGCTCAACATTCAGAAAACCTAGATCATGGCATCTGGTTCCATCACTTCATGGGAAATAGATGGGGAAACAGTGGAAACAGTGTCAGACTTTATTTTGGGGGGCTCCAAAATCACTGCAGGTGGTGACTGCAGCCATGAAATTAAAAGACGCTTACTCCTTGGAAGGAAAGTTATGACCAACTAGATAGCATATTCAAAAGCAGAGACATTACTTTGCCAACAAAGGTCCATCTAGTCAAGGCTATGGTTTTTCCTGTGGTCATGTATGGATGTGAGAGTTGGACTGTGAAGAAGGCTGAGCGCCGAAGAATTGATGCTTTTGAACTGTGGTGTTGGAGAAGACTCTTGAGAGTCCCTTGGACTGCAAGGAGATCCAACCAGTCCATTCTGAAGGAGATCAGCCCTGGGATTTCTTTGGAAGGAATGATGCTAAAGCTGAAACTCCAGTACTTTGGCTACCTCATGCGAAGAGTTGAGTCATTGGAAAAGACTCTGATGCTTGGAAGGATTGGGGGTAAGAGGAGAAGGGGACGACAGAGGATGAGATGGCTGGATGGCATCACCAACTCGATGGACGTGAGTCTGAGTGAACTCCAGGAGTTGGTGATGGACAGGGAGGCCTGTCGTGCTGTGATTCATGGAGTCGCAAAGAGCTGGACATGACTGAGCGACTGATATGATCTGATCTGATCTTGGGCAGATTTTGAACCTTGACTACTGGTTAAAATCAATAGAAGAAGCATTCTGTTAATAATATGGAGAAAATAGTTGTTTAGGTATCTAAGAAAAAACGAATTTATATCTTTATCTAACTTACACTGATAAGAATTTAAGAGGCTATATGAAATCTTAAGTGGAAAGTGCTGAAGACTTTAAAGAAAATTACAAAGGAAAGTGGATAAGTATTTGGTGACATGCCCAAAGGTATCTTCCAATCTGGAGTTTCCATAATAATAAAATATCCCTAGGTCCAATGTTGATGTACGAAAAATCTCTTCCGGCTTACCCACTATCCTCCATTCACACTTTATTTAAGGGAATTTGTGTTAAAAATCTCATTACTAATAAAGAGAGAGAGAAAATACACTGAAGAGTTAACATAGGTTGCATTAGAATGCTGAGTTCAGAAAATGTTTTCTTTTTTTTCATATCCTAAATTCCTTCAGAGTGTTTACATTAAATGTATTGCATTTTGTTTTCTAATTTAATTTCTGAGTCAATATTACACTTGTATGGCTTGAAAATATTAAATAACGAATACAGTAAAATCTTCTACCCATTGCTGTCCCCATCAGACCATTTCCTACCCGTGGCACTTCCATAATTACTGTTATTATTTTCTTGTGAATCTTTCCAGAGTCTGTTTATACATGTGTAGGCAAATAGGAATATGTATATACATATATTACATATACAGTATACACATATTATATATAGACGTAGTTACACTACCTCTGAGCTCCCTGGTGGCTCAGATGGTGGAGAAACTGCCTGTGGTGCAGGAGACCCAGGTTCAGTCTCTGGGTCTGGAAGATCCCCTGCAGAAGGGAACGTTTACCCACTCCAGTATTCTTGCCTGGAGAATTCCATGGACAGAGGAGCCTGGCAGGCTATAGTCCATGGTGTCCCAGAGCTGGACTCAACTGAGCAACTAACTATATATATATATGTATATATATATATCCTTATTTTCTCCTTTACATAAAAGGTAACATCATAAATCTGCTAAGTGTCATCATTTCTATCACCATTTCCATCGTGCTCCTAGTTCCCAATCTCCTGCCAAGTCCCACTCAGACACGCTATTGATTGACCTACTAGACTATAAATTTCTGAGTGGTAAACAAAGTGTCTTTGTCATGTGGTGTCAAGCTGAGTGCCTAATACTCAGTGATACTCAATACACCTTTGAGCTGAATGAGTATCTCATCACATTAGAAGAAGGGAGGAGTCTGATCTTGCAGAGGGAAAATACAGAACAATTACTCAGGAGAGAGGGAGAGGGTTAAAGTGGCAAACCCTGAGTATTCAAGAAGCAGCAATCGAATGGGTCTCAAACATGGAAAGTCAGCCAGGTGGTGAGGGTACCATCCAGGGAACTAGAAAGGAACTAACATTTGCTGGGCAGCCACTGAGTACCTGCATGGAAGAATCTGCAGCTGAGTAGGTAGCACTCCTTCTGCCAGTCACTGTGAAGAACACAAATGCCTGTAAGACAGGATCTGGGTTGAGAAATCAAAGCGCCATGAAGTCTCACTCCAGCCTTAGAGACTTACCAATGTAGATGGGCAGGTAAGATGAAACCGAACATATATATGATGAGCTAGGTCTGCAAATACTGCAAAAGCCAGTGTTCACCCAAACTGACCCCACCTGAAACATGTATGATGTTTCTTTCAGTTCCTGGTTTAGAGCACAAACTCCACATGAGAAAATAGAAGATGCTTAGACAAAAGGGTAAAGACAGAGTATGGAAGATGGCCAGTGTCCACATGCCAGAATGCACAACAAAGACAGTGCATCTGAAAATTCAGGGCTGAAACTGAAATTGAGGCCAAGGACCCACATGTTCAGAAATCAGCAGACAGCTCCTGACGGGGCAGGAAGGAATGTCGTGATGGTTTGCTGATGTCTCTGAGAGAAGAGTTTGGAAATCCATTTATCACATACGAAAATTTAAGCCCTCTATGTCAGTGGTCCCCAACTTCATTGACACCAGAGACCAGTTTCATGAAAGACGATTTTTCCATGCAGCCCCGGGGGAGAAGGGGAACGTTTCCTTTTTGCCTGCTGCTTACCTCCTGCTGTACGGCCTGATTCCTAACAGGCCACAGACAGGTAACTGGTATCGGTCCATGGCCCAGGGGGCTGGGGACGCCTGGTCTTTGTAATCCAGTTTACCACCCTCCAAATTTTGGGAGCAGCCATCACTGAACAGACAGCCAAATGAACAGCAGAGGTCAATTTGTTGTGCTTTACCAATAAGAGAAATAACCTCAGATTCCTCTCAGATTATATACCAAAGCTAAAGACATTTTTGGACCTCAGAACATTCCTTGTGAGCTAAGCTTGCCTTGCAAACCGTGTGAGTCCCCCACTGCTTTCTCTGCAAAACTAGTGAGTTTTAACACATATGTTTCCTTAAATTCTCTTATGGCAATCGTTTCCTTGAAGACAGCTTTCATTTTCTCTATTATTGACAGCACATGTCATGTTAAAAATTTAAGCCCAGCCTGAAGGTTGAGGAGGAACCAATCCAAGATCGTTCCATGGCATAACTGCACTCTGCCACCATCGGACCAACTCTCCAACGCACACAGATTCATCTGAGTATGCCCATATGCCTGAGCGCACACTCTCATATCCACACACCACACACCTATTACACACAAAGGCAAGCATAACCCTCTACACGCACCACACACAGATGCAAAACATTCCCACAGAGGGACACTGCACATGTGCACAACACACACAGAAACCACCACCCACATGCACACACACCACACCACACACACACACACACACAAGAAAGAATTACCTCCTACACTTTACTTTTCTTTCTTTCACACAAGATTATAAACAAAGAATACAAGTACTCTTTCTTAATTGAATTATAGTTGATTTCCAAAATTATGTTAGTTTCAAGTGTAGGGAGGGCATAGTGATTCAGTATGTTTGCAGACTGTGTATTATCCAGCAAGGCCTCTGTCTTATTCGTCTTTGATCTTTATGACCTCCTGACACCTAAATATATATGACTGGCTAGAGCATAGTTTTTCCTTGGCAAAGGTTGAAATCTTGCAGCTGCCACTTTGAAACTTAAAGGTGAGATTTTTTTCTATGTGTGACCTATATTAAGTAATACTTTCTCCAGTTTACAGCTGGTTTGACTCCCAAATCCATTCATCACAAATTATATTAAGAGTAATCTCTTAATTCCCTGGCAGTCCGGTGGTTAAGACTCTGTGTTTCCACTGCGAGGGGTGCAGTTTTGATCCCAGGTCAGGGAAATAAGATTCTATGTAGCATGTGGCATGGCCAAAAAGGAAAAAAAAAAGGTAACCTCTGTTGAAAACAACAAACCGTATAACAACAGTTGAGAGTATAGGTAAACTGGCTAGAATGTGGTACATGTGGATTTAAAGCTCAGTCCTGGCCCCTTATTGGCCACGTGGCATTGAATGAGCTAAATAACACTCTCAAGCTTTGGATTTCTCCACTTCCAAAACAAAGATGATATTAACAGTAACTTCCCCTAAAAACTGTCAAGATTAAATATTATAAATGCTACACTAAAGCGTTCGGCACCCTCCGTGGTGCATAGTGAGTGCTGAATAAATATTAGCTATTTTTATTAGTTCTCAAAAGATATCAGGAGCTTTAAAGCCAGCCAGTGCAACTCTTGACTTTCATGTGGAAACCAGCTGGAATCCATTCTGGAAGAAGAAAAGTCACAGTCATTTCAACAAGTAATGAAATATTTGCATTAGCCCGAGGAACGCCAAGTGTGATGGAATCACACATTGGTTCATTTATCATGAATGAGGTTTGTGCCTTATTCATGGCAAATACATTCTAGAGTTGTTTTACTGCATACTTATTGATTAAATTGGTGTTAATTAATTAAGCAAATTGATAAAAGGGGCCTAGGAATGAAAACCTCATGGGAAATCCCTGGTCAACACTCAAGTCAGATGCTCTCAACAACATTTAAGGAACACTTTGAGGCCAAAATTCCCTCTTACATTTCTGTGTATTTGGAACTATTTTCTTTACATATCTTTCCTTAAAAATAAGACTAAAAGAAGGCAAATCAATGTTGCTATTCTGCTAAATTCATTCTAAGATGCTTTGGGGTGAGGAATGTGGAAGACGACTCAACTCTACCCAAAACTTCAGATTGACTCCGAGGACAAACGGAAAACTTTAGGTTAAATGTTGCCTGCTCTGATCTGAATGAGTGTATCCTCCCCAGATTCACATGTTGAAATCATAACTCCCTGAAGATGATGGTATTAGGAGATGGGGCCTTTCAGCAGTTCTTAGGTCATGAGCCCTCATGAATGAGATTAGTGTTCTCATGAAAAAGACCCCACAGAGAACCCTGGCCCTTTCCACCATGTGGGGATACAGCGAGAGGTCACAGACTGTGAACCAGGAATAAGGCTCTCATCCAGCCATGCTGGTGCCTCAGTCTTGGACTTTCCAACCTCCAGAACTATGAGAGAGAAATTATTTTTTTAATTTCTTTTTTAAATTTTAATTGGAGGCTAATTACTTTATGATATTGTGGTGGTTTTTGCCATATAGTCACATGAATTAGCCATGGGTGTACATAAGACATGCAGTTGTGGTATTTAGCAGCCTGAATGGATAAGACACTGCCAGAAAGAAATGAGGCATGAAAGGATCCTGGTTCGTGCTTCATTTTCAGATTTGTCCTATTTGTTTCCCCAGGAGAAAGAACATGAAGGGGACACAGGGAAAGCTTTCAGCTCTTGATTCCCAAGCTTTGGGTCAGATAGGAGCGCTTGTGGACACATACACACACCAACTAAGGTCAGTTGAGTGGAAGGTAATGTAGTAGCCAATCAAACAAGACAATCGTTCTAAACACCCAGGAGAAGGAACCTCATATCTCAGAGAAGAAAGCTCTAATCAGAGCACAGGAAAGTTTGTTGAGAGCAGTTAGCATTATGATCCTTGGCAGGGTTACATGACACCTCCCACAGCTTGCCTCTGCTGAGCACGCATCTTAATTTCTCATTAGAGGGGGCTGTTGATGGAGGTGGAGAGCCTGGTTCAGATCCAACTAAACTGTTTTGGGAGTCAGTGCCCACAGGGAGACCATAAGGAGTCACCCACACAGAGAGAATGTACATGGGAAGAAGAAAGGAAAGGACACACGAAGGGAGATCAAAGGATCCAAATGCTGATCTTGCGTGCTCCAGGCTGCTGACCACACAGGGAGAACATAGGTGGCCACTGGCAGCACTGGCTTGCTCACTCCAGAGTGTGCTATTCAGCGGTCCTTAGGAGCTGTCTGTATTCATTCTCACAATGTCCCAAGATTGGGAGGGTTTTGCGAGCAGTTGCCACATTTCACAACAAGTAGCAGAAGATCTCTGAGAAGGCGATGGCACCCCACTCCAGTGCTCTTGCCTGGAAAATCCCATGGACAGAGGAGCCTGGTGGGCTGCAGTCCATGGGGTCGCTAAGAGTCGGACACGCCTGAGCAACTTCACTTTCACTTTTCACCTTCATGCCTTGGAGAAGGAAATGGCACCCACTCCAGTGTTCTTGCCTGGAGAATCCCAGGGACGGGGGAGCCTGGTGGGCTGCCATCTGTGGGGTCGCACAGGGTCAGACACGACTGAAGCGACAGCAGCAGCAGCAGCAGCAGATCTGGAAGCAGGCCAGTCTTCTCTGGCATTTCCATAATTCTGGAACAACTTGGTCAGAAATCCATTTTTCTTTAGCTTGGTTTGCAGTACATGATTCACTTTTTGGAGGAACGTCATTTTTCAAATATTTCAAGGTTTTGTTATTATTTTATGCATATTTTACAGAGAAAATAGTGGTAATTGAACAACTGTACAACGTCTGTAAATTCTTTTTCCCCTCTACTCATTATAAAGCCTCTGGATCTTGAATCCCTCATGCTTTTTCTGTTGTTGTTGTTATTGTTGTTCAGTTACTAAGTCGTGTTTGACTCTTTGCAACCCCATGGACTGCAGCATGCCAGGCTCCTCTGTCCTCCACTCTCTCCCAGAGCTTGCTCAAACTCATATCCATTGTGTCAATGATGCCATGCAACCATCTCGTCCTCTGTTGCCCCCTTTTTCTCTTGCCTTCAATTTTTCCCAGCATCAGGGTCTTTGCCAATGAGTTGGCTCTTCGCATCAAGTAGCCAAAGTATTGGAGCTTCAGCTTCAGCATTAGTCCTTTCAGTGAATATTCAGGGTGGATTTCCTTTAGAAGTGACTGGTTTGATATCCTTGCAGTCCAAGGCACTCTCAAGAGTCTTCTCCAGCACCATAGTTCGAAAGTATCAATTCTTTGGCGCTCAGCCTTCTTTATGGTCCAGCTCTCAAACCTGTACATGACTGCTGGAAAAACCATAGCTTTGACTATATGGACCTTTGTGGGCAAAGTGATGGTTTTTCTGATAGCTACATTATGAATGTGGAGACTGAGGTTCTAGCTTTTTGTACTAAGAAGGGAGCAGGAGACTTGCAACAAAACAGGACCAAATGGTTCAGTATTCTCAGTTCAGAGATCATAGCAACTTTATAGCACATAACTCCCACAAAGAGTGAGAAGCAAGTGTACTTCCATATTCTCTAGTAAATTGCTACTCGTCCTACACCCCTGAGTGTCTGCCTGTTGCCTTGGCTGCCCAGTCCTCCTCCCGCCTACCCTGCCCTTTTAGACGCCCCCATTATCTATTAGCTGAAGGCTCAGCAGGAGTCTCCATGGCACGAAGACGCCTACTCTTATGGGTTGGTGCCTGTGCTTTCCCCCAGGGAATGTAATAAGTTCTCCATTAAGCAGAACTTGTCAGAATAACTTTTATTCAGTGAACACTGTGAGACTCCTCTCTTAAAAGGTGTGGGTTGGGTGGTGGGGGCAACTCATGAGAAAATTAAAAGAGTTTGCAAAAACAATTTTCTGACATCCGTGAATTTTTAGCCAACCTCTTAGGCCATCTAGAGGCCCAACTAATAAGACTGAGTTTCAGAATCATGTTTCTTGTGGTTTGTTCAAAATAATAATTTCCTGGGATTCTAAGTTTAAAAAGGAGAGAGAGTTAAATGGTGAGAAGTGAAGAAAAAAGATCTCATTGTTGAGATAAGAATCCAAAATTGACCATGTTAGAAGGATTAGCTTTAGTGGTTAAATCCTGTCGAGAAAGTACATGAATTTGACAGCAATCTAAAGTTGAAGAGGTGTCTTGATTTTACTAATGAAGTTTAGGCCAAAGGCCCTAGAGTCACAAAACACCTGGGTTTAAATCCTGATTCCCTGGTGTCTCAGAGGTTAAAGCATCTGCCTCTAATGCAGGAGACCTGGGTTCAATCCCTGGGTCGGGAAGACCCCCTGGAGAAGGAAATGGCAACCCACTCCAGTATTCTTGCCTGGAGAATCCCATGAACAGAGGAGCCTGGTGGGCTACAGTCCATGGGGTCGCAAAGAGTTGGACACGACTGAGCGACTTAACTTTCACTTTCCATGTACTTACCCATATGAACTTGGGTAAGTCACTGAACCTTGATAAGCCTGCTTCTGAATTGGTTAAATGCGGAGAATGCAAGTTCCACTCTCAAAGGTTAAAGCAAACAATGAATGCGTGCCGAGTACTGAGCCTTCAGCACCTAGTCTCCAGAATTGTAGCAGTTATGATTACACTGATTTTGACCACTATTTATATTTCTCTTAATGTATAAATAATATATGATTATGTTTTAAAAATTTTAAAAGGACTATAGAAAAACAATTATAATCTTATCACTCAGAGATTACATCTTTTAAAAACTTGATACATATATTTTAGACTTAATATATTACAAAATATATCCTTTTTCTTGGGTTTCCCTGATGGCTCAGCTGGTAAAGAATCTGCCTGGAATGTGGGAGACCTGGCTTCGATTGCTGAGTTGGGGAGATCCCCTGGAGAAGGGAATGGCTACCCACTCCAGTATTCGGCTACCCACTCCAGTATTCTGCCCTGGAGAATTCCATGGACTTATAGTTCATGGGGTCTCAAAGAGTCAGACATTTCATACAAATGCCAACAAATATCTAGAAAGAACTTCTAGCCTTATGACTCTTTTAGTTGCTTTCCTATCTCCACAGGGCCCTCAACCAGTCCTGTCATTGTCTAATTCCAATTTATCATATCAGACAGCAGCAGGATTAGAGTCCAGTTAACATTCTCAAAAGGGCAAGGATCACTCAGTCCTTGTCAAAATACCCACACACCCATTTTCTGCCAGAGAACTGCCCACAACCTACATGCCAGGGAAAGAAAACACTTCCAGGCCCTTTTCATGACAATGACTCCTCCATTATGGATGTGTTTGTTAGCAGTTATTTGAGCAGAGCTCAGTCTTCCCAGAGGAATAGTCATTTTCTTCTTGGGCTAATTTATAGACATCTAGATATGCTTACGTAGGGGAGCAAAACTTGCCACCCCAAAATGTCTCTGGCATGTGAATTATTTCAAGCTAAAAACAATCAAGACCTAAAGACTCAGGAAGAGATTTTGACCTATCCCCTATCTGCCTAAAAATTTTTTAGGTAGACTCTGTGCCCACAATAGAGCTATCATCAAAGATATCTGCAAAGATTATAGGCTGAGTGTGGTTGGAAAAACTCAGCAAGACCTGGAGATCAGAGTTCACTTTGTGGCCCATTGCCGTGCATGGCCCAGCAAACATTTGTTTACCAAACAAATGCTTGCTTTTCCATCTCCATGTGGATTTCTTTCTCCCTTTTGAAGTCCCCAACCACTATCTGGAACATCCTCTTTTGTCTTTAATGGAAGATGGTTTTTAAGGTAAGAGTTTAAATGGAAGGGAATAGAAAATTTTCTGGGCTCCTTGTAAGACTGGTATTTGTTGATGGGGTTCTAGTGGTGACTGAAGGAAAAGGTGTAAGAGTTGATGGAATCGAGGTGAAAGTTTAAAATTGGTGTATTTGAACTGTATTTACATGAGGTGGCTGCATCTCCTTTACCTGATTGCATTGTGAGGATGGCCATCACTGTCTTACTGGGGAATACTTCCCCAGCCTGGTATTGTAAGACCAGGCCTGTCAACCCACCTATGGGGAAGAGAGCAAATTAGCCAAGATGGCGTGTGCAGGCTCTCTCACCCCAAGGCTTCTCGCTCTTGCCCCACGTTTTATAAGTAAGGATAATGTAACAGCTGAAATCACTTATAGAACTGTGCATGTGCCTTACAAGGTACTCGCTTGGTCACCAGTACTTTATGTGGTATGAGCTCCACCGAGAAAGCGGCGCATTGCTGCTGTGTCGCGGCTATGTCCGCTGGGCCAGCCATGAGAGGAGAGAATATAGCATGTCTGCTACCACGGCTGCTGCGTCAGCCCAGAGAGAATCCTGTTCTGGCCGCTGTCCCAGCCAGGAGACAGGTTGTGTTGGGTCAGGAAACTCCAGAACTTTGGCCACCTCATGCGAACAGTTGACTCATTGGAAAAGACTCTGATGCTGGGAGGAATTGGGGGCAGGAGGAGAAGGGGACGACAGAGGATGAGATGGCTGGATGGCATCACCAACTCGATGGACATGAGTCTGAGTGAACTCTGGGAGTTGGTGAGGGACAGGGAGGCCTGGAGTGCTGTGATTCATGGGGTCGCAAAGAGTCGGACACGACTGAGCAACTGAATTGAACTGAACTGAACTGATGCTATGGCTGCTGCATCAGCCAGAAGAGAATAAGCGTATCTGCAGTCCCTATAGCTCCTCAAGTCTCCTTCCAGCCTCTTAGTGCAAACCTTACCTACTCTAAGTTCAGGGAACAGTGAGATATAGTGAGACAATTGGCATCATGAACAGGCTGAGCAATACGCCACCCTTCAGGCAATGTTAATTGATATGCTAATGGAAGACAGTAGGCCTGCCTGAACCCATACAGAGGAGGTAAAAACCCCTGGCTGATGTTCAAGGGCCAATAGGAGCAATAGTAGAGGCCTTTTTCCCCAAAGGTGAGTAGGTCTGTGTCCTCAGTAAGAGTGTCTTCCTTGCATGCCTTCTGAAAATTTTTTGAGGGCATGATACACTGAACCCGGAACTTCTAGAACATAGAAATCTTTCAGTTTCCATTTAAAAGGAAAATCTAGTCGGATGAGCAGATCAGCTTTTGGGTACAATTTTGGCAGCAGTCCAGTTCCAGCTGTCCTTGTCTTGCAAATCTCTCCAAAATCAGAAATGAAAATACAGTCCACAGTGGGCTAAGACTGAGCCAAGATGACTCAGTCAGGTAGAACCTAAAACTAACAGGGGGTAAAAAAAACTAACAGGGGGTAAAAAAAAATTTTAAAGCACTAACTGCTGGAAATGTGCCCTCACCCAACATCTAATTCACAGATTCCTTAAGGATTTGTCAGAGACAAACACAAATCTTAAAATCTTTCTCACAAATAGCAAAAACCCTTAGCCATCTGAGCTGATAAACTTGTTATTTATAAAAACTGCTGCTGCTGCTAAGTCACGTCAGTCGTGTTCGACTCTGTGCGACCCCATAGACGTCAGCCCACCAGGCTCCACCGTCCCTGGGATTCTCCAGGCAAAAACACTGGAGTGGGTTGCCATTTCCTTCTCCAATGCGTGAAAATGAAAAGTGAAAGTGAAGTCGTTCAGTCATGTCTGACTCAGCGACCCCATATAAAAACTAGTAAGTTTTACATTATTATACCTGATTAATGATTTAAGTTTTACAGTAAAAGTGATGAGGTCTCTGGTTATATAGGTATGTACACAGATACATCTTTCCATCTCTGGAAAATATTACCAAATTAATTTATAAGAGCTCTATTTCATGGGCTTATAAGTATGCACTTATGAGCTAAATATTTCTAAATGTAATAGAAATTAATCCAAATGTTTTTCAAGTTCATGTGATCTAGGATTGATCTTTAGCAATTTTAAAGTTATTGGTTTAATTAATACAGGCATGTTGTTAGGGTTATCGACATTAAATCTAATGCTTTATTGGACCTAGGTTTAGTCAAATATGGGCTTCCCTGATGGCTCAAGACTGTGAAGAATCTGCCTGCAATGCAGGAGATCTGGGTTCATCCACTGGGTTGGGAAGATCCCCTGGCGAAGGGAATGGCAACTCACCCCAGTATTGTTGCCTGGAGAATTCCATGGACAGAAGAGCCTGGTAGGCTACAGTCCATGGGGTCACAGAGTCAGACAGACTGAGCAACTAACATACTTTGTCAAATAAGATCATCTTAATCCTTACAAAACTTGTCAGCAAGAAAAATAGCTTTGGATGACAGACTTTGTTTAATTTCTCACAAAGTTTTCATGGGTAATCTAAACATAATTGTTAGGAATGAGTGATCTAGTTGGATATAAATAAGCTTAGACTTCTTTTGTATTAAAAAAATGTTTAATTATAGGATAATTACTTTACAATATTGTATTGGTTTCTGCCATGCATCCACATGAATCAACCATAGGCATACATATCTCCCCTCCCTCTTGGACCACCCCCCCCCCCCACCTCACACCCCATCCCGCCCCTCTAGGTTGTCACAGAGCACTGGATTTGAGCTCTCTGCATCATATAGCAAATTCCCACCAGCTATCTCTTGTACAAATGACATGTGTATGTTTCAATGCTACTCTCTCAAGTTGTCCTGCCCTCTCCTTCCCTCTCTGTGTCTCTATCTGTTCTCTATGCCTGCATCTCCTTCACTCCTCTACAAACAGGCTCATCAGTACCATCTTTCTAGATTGCATGTGTGCCTGCTTAGTTGCTTCAGTCATGTCCGACTCTGCGAACCCATGAAGCCTGCCAGGCTCCTCTGTCCATGGAATTTTCCCAGTAAGAATACTGGAGTGTGTTGCCATGCCCTCTTCCAAGGAATCTTCCCAACCCAGGGATCAAACCCGTGTCTCCTGCATTGCAGGAGGATTCTTTACTGCTGAGCAATTGGGGAGCCCTCTCTAGATTCCATATATATGTGTTAATATACTATCTTTGTTTTTCTTTTTCTGACTTTCTCCACTCTGTATAATAGGCTGTAAGTTCTTCCACCTCATTAGAACTGATTCATATAACACATGTTCCTTTTTACAGCTGAGTAATTTCCATCATATATATGTACCACAGTTTCTTTATCCAGTCATCTCTTGATGGACATCTAGGTTGCTTCTATGTTCTAGCTATTGTAAATAGTGCAGGCTAAGACTTTTTAGGTAAACTCTGCAAGAATAATTATGTTTTATGATATGCCTACTTATTTTTAAATTTCTTCACATTCTTTTGGTAACTTAAAACATTATTTCTCTGTTTAGAGAACAACGTATTCTCAAAATACAGATCTGTTTTAATAACAGATTATAGTTTCTCTACCTTTTAAGTAATCTGTTCTAACTTTCTGTATTTACCTCTGAAGTCTTTTATTGTCATTTAGGTTAAGTAAGTATTCTAAAGGAGATCAGCCCTGGGATTTCTTTGGAAGGAATGATGCTAAAGCTGAAACTCCAGTACTTTGGCCACCTCATGCGAAGAGTTGACTCATTGGAAAAGACTCTGATGCTGGGAGGGATTGGAGGCAGGAAGAAAAGAGGACAACAGAGGATGAGATGGCTGGATGGCATCACCGACTTGATGGATGTTGAGTTTGAGTGAACTCCGGGAGATGGTGATGGACAGGGAGGTCTGACGTGCTGCGATTCATGGGGTTGCAAAGAGTTGGACACGACTGAGCGACTGAACTGAACAGAAGTATTCTTTCACAGTTAGGTATAATCCTATTTGACCAAACGTTTTTAAATCTTTTGATATCTTTGACAAACTTCCCAAATAAAATTCTAAATGAAGTCCTTTTGCTGTCTAGTTGACTTTGGGGTATTTCCAAGGGTCCTTGAAATGTCTCCAAGAGAGATCTTAAATAATCAGGCTTATTTGGTATGTTAAATTATATGGGAAGCATTGTCAAATGAGTTATTAAAAACCTTAGGTTATAATGTGTAGGTAAATGTTATTAAAATAAATAACATTTATATTCTGGAACTTACAGGAAATGTCCTATAAGTTCTAGAAATTATAGGAAATTACTGAAAGTTGGATATGTTCTAGCATAAGGTTATCAGTCATAATTCTAGTTATTATCTTAAAGTGTTGTGTGTCACAGAGATAACCAAATTTCTTTGTCATTGCACTCTAATTGGACCTTTAACCATGCCATTTTAATCTTTTGTCATTTATAGACAGTTACTGCTTTACTCTGATGCCTTTTAAAAAAATGTTTCATCTTCAAGAAGAGTCATAGAAAGAACTTTTTGACAAATAAGAGGTCTCTGACAACTTTCAAATCATACCAATGAGTAAAGAGTTTGCATCACAGAGGAAAAAAAAATGTTTCTATTTCTTTTTTTCTTATTTTTAATTGGAGGATAATTGCTTTATAGTATTGACTTGGCTTGTGCCATACAACAAGAATCAGCCATAAGTATACCTATGTTCCCTCCCTCTTGAACCTCCCCACCACTCCCCATCCCATCCCATCTCTCTAGGTTGTCACGGAGTACCTTGTTGAGCTCCTTGGGTTATGCAGCAACTTCCCATTAACTACCTATTTTTCATTTCTTTACTTTTGTGTCTATACGAGATGATGCATGTTCACTAAACTTATTTTGATAATCATTTCATGATATAGGTAAGTCAAATGATACACCTTAAACTTATACGTTGTTGTATGTCAAGTAGATCTCAAAATTGAAAGAAAAAAATGAAAGTAGAAAAGTTCAACCTAGAGATTCCTTATGAAAAGTTCCAACAAAGCATATTTTTTTAAAAGGCTAATGGTCAATTGTTATTCTTGCTGGACTTATGTAAATAATCAAGCCAAGTTTAATGAAACTATTTATTTTGCAAATAAGTCAGTCTCAACTTGACTATCTTCAATAGAAATAAGAGCGATTTTAAAAGAACAAATGTATTTCCATAGAAACTAGAATACTAGTTGTAGATTAGATTCTAGTTCTCTTTATTGCCTTTGAAGTTTTGCTTTTCCATTTGTAAAATAGACTGGATCCTGAATTTTTCTAGTTTCTCAAAAAGTTGGCTACAACTTTTCAAGATAACATTTCCAATTTTTCTCCTACTCTTGACTTGGAATCATTAAGGACTAAAGCTGTCCTTTTTCTGAAACCCTAAAAAACTGAAACTGAACAACATGATATAAACTTGAGAAACATCACAATAGCTGATGTTTAGACAGTCCTTGTGCCTGCTGACTCGCTAGTGGTAAAGAACCGTTTGCCAGTGCAGGAGACATAGGAGATGTGACTTCAATCCCTACGTTGGGAAGATTCCTCCGGAGGAGGGCATGGCAACCCTCTCCAGTATTTTTGTCTAAAGAATTCCATGGACAGAGGAGCCTGGGGGGCTACAGTTTACAGGGTCACTAAGAGTGTAAGTAACTCAAAAAGTTGACCTGAAAACCTGATGACACCAGCAGAGACATTTCAAAGTACAAAGGATATTTTGACCTTAACATCTAGAAATCTTCTCTGATGGTAGCTCTCAGGACTCAGACACTGGGTTTATAATTTGCTCTAATCATTTACCTTTGTTTTTCTTTTGTCTCCTTAGTAATGCCTCTTATTAAATACCTGATTACTTGCACCTTAGGAGCCTAACTTTGATGTCCCAAACCACTATCCCAACAACCTCTTTGTCTTTAGCTGAAGATGATGTGTAAGGTCAAAGTTTCCATCAGTTTGGTGAATTACTCAGCTTTTCTGGGTCTCTCCCATGTGTACATGTTATTAAACTTTAGATTTTCTCCTGTTAATCTGTCTCTTGTCAATTTAATTCTTAGACCAGCCAGAAGAATCTAGAATGGTAGAGGGAAATTTCTTCCCCCCTGACACTTACATCCATGTTTTCCTTCTCAGATTATATCTGGATAATAGAACAGAACTGATTGTGACTTGATACTTCCTCCCCTCCTTTCCAAGCAGTGCTCTTGCTCTTCAGAGTCCCATCTGAGAAAATTTATCTGTTTGGGAAGCAACCCAGCTACTTTACATGTTCCATCAGTTGTGATCACAATTCATAACTCTGTCATATTTCTGATGGCATATTATAAAACATCAGAGCTTGAATAGAGTTAGAGATTGAGGTTTATAAATGAAAAATGGAAAGGGCCAAAGAGGAAGGTGCATTGTACAAGGCTATATATGGTGGGGTAGGGTCATGGGATGAATAAAACCCATCATTTTTTAACTTCTATTCCAAAGCTCTTTACCACACAGCTTTATTAAATTAAAATATATTATTTATTCTTCATATTTTTTAAGGATTCCATTAATAGAAGATTCCATCCATGAAAAAGAGATTTTCAAAGGAAGAAGGGAAGCAAGAAGAAATTTGAAGATTTTTAATGTTAATTAAAAGTGAGACAAATGTTTCAAAAAGTTTGAAAAGCATTGTTTCAGTAAGAGAAGTCTCATCATGTGTTAAAAGTCTTCTTGGCAGGCATCCTCAGTTCTCTCAGAAATGTTTGCAAATTGTGTTTACATATTTTAATGAATTTTGTTGTGGTATTTCTATTCAGCTATTTCTGAGTAAAGCTGACAAGGTTGAGAGGTATCTGGGATGACAGATCTCATCAATATCCAGAGATACTTTAACTATAAAAGACTGACTGCTCAGTATTTTGTTGAAACAAGGCTACAAAATAAATCAATGACACACGATAGGGCTAATTTACATTTCCTGGGAAGATACAGCTTGCTTCAAACATTCTGGAAGTGGGGGGATAGAGGGTGGAGAGTATAGTGGTCTCTTTGTAACCTGCCCTCAGAGGCTTTTATCTGCTACATAGAATTTCAATCATCCCCTAAGGTATTACAAAACTTTTTTTGATGTTATAACTAATTATGGAACTGACATTATTTAAGGTGATGGTTCTCTATCTTTAAGGTGATGTCACCCTACCCCACCATATATAGCCTTGTACAATGCTCCAATTAAAAATAAAATACTAATTTAAAAGTTTAGAATAATTTGAAAAGATGTTTCTTTATTTAAAAAATTAATATTCTAAAATCAAATCTGCTGTACCAACCTCTCTAGGCTTCCTTACAGACTAGTTGATTAGAATAACCCTCTGTACATGTGCATTATATAAAAATGTCAGTTGTTATCAAGATCCAAAAACCAGGCCTTTAGAGTCATAATATTTAGCAACTCAGAAAATACCATAATCACTAAGGAATTTGGTTTTTCTGTTCTATCCTGCCAGTAGATTTCAATAGACTTGACTAATAAAATGGCTTTCTTTGAAAGAATGTGGTTACAGAGATTTGCGTTGTACTCTGCTGTTATTGTTCTCACATAATTTTGAACACATTCTGACAACCACCTGATACTTTGGGGAATCTTCCAGGCTTTTAATAGAGATGTGTCAAATGAGCAAATCCAGGCTACAGCCGCAGCTGGGATCATCTTCCAGGCCTCTGCCCCTGTGGTCCCATAGCAGGTGGTGAGCTGGACTATCTGCAAGGTGAAAGTTACCACTCTGGGAGCCCCAGGAGAAATGGGGCTGATCTTAGGGCTGCCTTCAAGATGTGTGTTGGGATTCTTGGGTTGCCTAGAATTCACTAAACCGAGACATGTAGCTGTCACCTCCAGAAGCAAGCAGTTACCTTTCATCTCCTGCTCCTTTCATCCAGGGCAGTCAGGCTATCTTAAAATGTGCCCTGTGAACCACTTGTATGAGGACTCTTAGTCCTTACCCTGGACCTGCTGAATCAGAATGCTTAGAGCATGTCTGGGAGGAAGATTGTTTCCTCTGCCCACCTAGGTTCTTCTGGCTGATCTAAGAATTCAATTGACCTGAGACAGATTAACAGAAGAAAATCTAACAAAAATTTAATAAAATGTACACATGGGAGCAAATTGTGAAAACCGACTAGCTCACTAAAATGGCTGAATAGCTCGCCTTAAATATCATCTTCTGCTAAAGAAAAAAGAGGTTGCTGAGGTAGTGGTTTGGGACATCAGGCAATTCACATGGAGATGAAAAGGCAAATGTTTGGAAAACAAGTGTTTGCAGAGACAATGGGATACAGAGTGGGCTGAGATCTCCAGGTTCTGTTCCCCTCCGCCCCACCACATCCAGTCCATGTTCTAGCAAATATCTCTGGAAATAGCTCTATTCCTGTAACAGGACTTCTAATTTCTTTAGACATTTAGGGGGAAGGGTAAAGTATCTTCCTGTATCTTTTGGGCCTTGATTGTTTTCAGTATAGAATAATCCACATACCAAAGAGACAATTTAAGGGGTAAGTTTTGCTCTCCTGTAAGTACAACCGAGGAATCTATCTTTTTAGTTTCCTAGAGAGAATCTCATGTGTTCTAAAATTTAAGAGCTATAGTTTTTCAGGTTCTTAAACCTGACTTCTAGGATGTATATGAACTAGATCTGATAATATATCAGTGTAAAGTTTCATTAAGCTGGGAGATTCATTGGTGTGATGTAGTTCATTCCTCATTATGAAAAAATAGTAAGAGGTACCTCCCCACATAGGTACATAGGTACACATGAGGACATCAAGGCACGTAAGACCCACATTCCTTTACTTTCTTGATCTCACTTGGTTTTAGGTACAGTACTTTTGTTGCTGAAATACAGATTTCTTAAAATAGAGCCATTTATTTAACAAACTGCGAATTTACTTAGCACCTGCCATGAACCAGGCCCTGTGCTTGTCATCAACAATATAAAAATGAATAAGTTAGGATCCTTCCTGACAGAGTTCAGAGTCCAATCTTTTCTTCCTGGCTTTCTCTAGCAATTTTTACAGAACAACCACTTCATTTCCCACAAAGAAATTCTAGAAATTCTCTAGTGCACTGGTTTTGCAGTGTGTTCCGTAAAGACCTGAAGTCCCTCAGTTGTTCCCCAGAGGATATGTGTGGGTGGCACGTCGAGTAGGCGCCATGTAACTATGTCCCATTCGACCATAACAGCTCCAGTTTTCTCTACATTTTTTGTATTACATGTCCACATGAAATTTCAGTTAAAACAAGAAAGAAAATTTGTAAAATATCACCCTAGAATACATACATTGTCAAGGATTTCTCTCCAACAAAGAGTTTCTAACGTTATATTCTGCCCTTCTTGTCTTTTTTGGTTTCTGGTTAGTCAGAGGGAACACATCTACCTGTGTTACGTGTCATAAACTCTTTCCCCACCAGCTAAGGCTTGATAAAAAGGGATGGCCCTCAAGGGAGCTGGAGGTAGTTAGAAATACTAACTTTCAGTAGAACTACAGCTTTGGTATTTCACTTGGAAGAGGAAGTTTTTGGAACCCTGTCAAGTAAACACAAGGAAATTTGGAATCACAAAGCTTAACTTCCATTTTCTAAGTTTTCTCTCTCATTTCAACCTACCCTAATCTTGATCTAGGCTAATCTCTTGGCTAAACTCCACCCCAAGCTGCGGATCAGCAACAACTTTCACCGAATCAAAAGATATTTCCACTTTTCAGAAAATTTTCCATTCACATCAAGATCCTACTAAGTTTGTTCAACTGTTCCCAAGAAACCAGATGTTGAAAGTAAACAAGAAGAACTTCGTTTTCAGCCATCAGTTGATGTACATTAATGCATGTGCTTCCACCAACATACACATATAGACACAAATGACTTCTGTCCGTTGGAGACCTTATTTGAAGACAAAGTAATACAGGGGACCACTTGAGGAGTGTAAGCACAGATTTCTTAGAGAATAAAGTTGTTTTTAAGAGCAACTTAAAGGTGTTGAGAAGAGCAGAGCATCCTATTCAGTCGGCTGGACTGTCCACACTCCACCTCCCTCTGACTCTGTAGGACAACAGGGATCACACTTCACTTTTGGGTATGAGTACCGCTGGCCTTGGGGCAGTTCTTGTTGAAGCAATTCTTAATAGACAACAACTACAATTCTTCCCTTTACTGTTTATGTTGGCACTTGTAGATGAGATAAAGGATTATGTAAAGGGATATTTCTGGATGAGAAAATTTATAAAAACAAGGATTTATTCTACTAGAATACTCACTCAATTCTAGTTTAAAATCACTATAACTTCTTAGTGAGTTACTCACTCACTTTAATGTTCTTCACGTTGTTACAGTGAATTGAGAAAAGCAAAGGCTGTAGGTTTCTGTGATCTTTGAATGGGTTCAGTGATTGCTATAGCCATTCTTAAAAGGAAAGCTCAAACAGGGGCCAGAGCCTTAACGGATTTGTGAACTTGGACCTCTTGTTTGACATCTCTAGCCTCTTATTCCTGTTTCCTCTTTTATGAGACAAAAAGTTATCTCTCCAGATTTACAAGGTTATAATACAGATCACAGTTTCTGACTGTGAAAGCTCTCTATTAAACCCTATATAAATGTAAGGGAGGCTTCGCCCTGTGGCTCAGAGGTAGAGAATTTACCTGCAATGTAGCAGACGCAGTTACACAAGTTTGATCTCTGGGTTGGGAAGATCCCCTGGAGAAGGAAATGGCAACCCACTCCAGTATTCTCTCTGGAAAAAATCCCAAGGACAGAGAATTCTGGCAGGCTACAAACCATAGCATCGGACCTTGCTTCTATCACCAGTTACATCGACAACTGGGTATTGTTTTTGCTTTGGCTCCATCCCTTCATTCTTTCTGGAGTTATTTCTCCACTGATCTCCAGTAGCATATTGGGCACTCACCAACCTGGAGAGTTCCTCTTTCAGTATCCTATCATTTTGCCTTTTCATACTGTTCATAGGGTTCTCAAGGAAAGAATACTGAGGTGGTTTGCCATTCCCTTCTCCAGTGGACCACATTCTGTCAGACCTCTCCACCATGACCCATCTGTTTTGGGTGACCCCACACAGCATGGCTTAGTTTCATTGAGTTAGACAAGGCTGGGGTCCATGTGATCAGATTAGCTAGTTTTCTGTGATTATGGTTTCAGTGTGTCTGCCCTCTGATGCCCTCTCGCAACACCTACCATCTTACTTGGGTTTCTAGTGGAGGTGATAGAATTCCCGTTGAGCTATTTCAAGTCCTGAAAGATGATGGATGCTGTGAAAGTGCTGCACTCAATATGCCAGCAAATTTGGAAAACTCAGCAGTGGCCACAGGACTGGAAAAAGTCAGTTTTCATTCCCATCCCAAAGAAAGGCAATGCCAAAGAATGCACAAACTACCACACAATTGCACTCATCTTACACGCTAGTAAAGTAATGCTCAAAATTCTCCAAGCCAGGCTTCAGCAATACGTGAACCGTGAACTTCCAGATGTTCAAGCTGGTTTTAGAAAAGGCAGAGGAACCAGAGATCAAATTGCCAACATCTGCTGGATCATGGAAAAAGCAAGAGAGTTCCAGAAAAACATCTATTTCTGCTTTACTGACTATGCCAAAGCCTTTGACTGTGTGGATCACAATAAACTGTGGAAAATTCTGAAAGGGATGGGAATACCAGACCAGCTGACCTGCCTCTTGAGAAATCTGTATGCAGGTCAGGAAGCAACAGTTAGAACTAGACATGGAACAACAGACTGGTTTCAAACAGGAAAAGGAGTACGTCAAGGCTGTATATTGTCACCCTGTTTATTCAATTTCCATGCAGAGTACATCATGAGAAACACTGGGCTGGAAGAAGCACCAGCTGGAATCAAGATTGCCAGGAGAAATATCAATAACCCCAGATATGCAGATGACACCACCCTTATGGCAGAAAGTGAAGAGGAACTAAAAAGCCTCTTAATGAAAGTGAAAGTGGAGAGTGAAAAAGTTGGCTTAAAGCTCAACATTCAGAAAACGAAGATCATAGCATCTGGTCCCATCACTTCATGGCAGATAGATGGGGAAACAGTGGAAACAGTGTCAGACTTTATTTTGGGGGGCTCCAAAATCACTGCAGATGGTGACTGCAGCCATGAAATTAAAAGACGCTTACTCCTTGGAAGGAAAGTTATGACCAACCTAGATAGCATATTCAAAAGCAGAGACATTACTTTGCCAACAAAGATCTGTCTAGTCAAGGCTATGGTTTTTCCAGTGGTCATGTATGGATGTGAGAGTTGAACTGTGAAGAAATCTGAGCACCGAAGAATTGCTGCTTTTGAACTGTGGTGTTGGAGAAGACTCTTGAGAGTCCTTTGGACTGCAAGGAGATCCAACCAGTCCATCCTTCCTTTAGGAAATCAGTCCTGGGTGTTCATTGGAAGGCCTGAAGCTGAAGCTGAAACTCCAGTACTTTGGCCACCTCATGCCAAGAGCTGACTCATTGGAAAGACTCTGATGCTGGGAGGGATTGGGGGCAGGAGGAGAAGGGGACGATGGAGGATAAGATGGCTGGATGGCATCACCGACTTGATGGACATGAGTTTGGGTGAACTCCAGGAGTTGCACGGCGTGCTGCGATTCATGGGGTCGCAAACAGTTGGACACGACTGAGCATGAAAGCACAAACAAAATGTAAGAAAAGTACCCTAATCGTTTTGCAACTATGACTGAGGTTATTAAATGACATAACTCACTGGGCCCAGCCCAGGCTGCAGGCCTTCTCAGATCCCCTGAAAGATAGTGTTTCTACTGCCTCCAGCTGTCCTGAGTGTAAACATCATTGTTAAAGCTTTGCTCGGATGGAAATATCTCAGGGGACCATAGTATTTAAGAAGTTAGCCTAGAGAAGAAGAAAACATGCTCTAGTGAAAGCTACTCTTCCTTTAACTTATCCTTAAACTCAGACGTTCGCTGATTCATGGATATAGGTGTATCTCACAGCCAAAGGAATAGAGCAATTTTCTGGAAAATGAGACATGAAAGGGTTTATTTCATGAAAGACTGCCTCTCGGACTTCTAGTGGCTTCAGCACCCACAAATACATGAAATAAATCTAAGGTGAACTCAGAAACTAGCTCACTTGTGCTTATATTTTAGCATCATTCTGTCAAATGTAGCAAGGCAGTTTCCTTCACAGCAATTTTTTGGAAGGTGGCAGGCATGTAAGGGCATGTGGAAAGTAAATACTCAAAGGATATGATCCAGGCATATCCATCAGCATCGTATTGAGAAATCACACCACGTGGTAAGAGGTGGTATGATCAAGGACCTTCAGGTCATTTGCTCAGAATCATAAAAACATGGAAAGCACCTCCAAGAATGATTTGGAGGAGGACTGCATGGGTGGTTTTAAGCAAAATCTTCCCTATGTACTGAATAAAATCTATTAGCTGCTCCAGGGATTCCTCATACATGTCTGCAAAGTGTGCATTGCATACCTTGGGGAGGAAGGCACCATTCACATTGATATCTGTGAAAAAGTCACTCTCTGAATTTGTTCAGTACACAACCTGCATGATAGTACATGGATGACCTAGGAGAGCCTGTCTCTCGTTTGAGGAAGATGAGATAAGATCGTGTAGATTAAAATGCCTGATCCATAGAAGAGACACAGTTACTAACAACTATTAGTCCTGACTCAGACTGTCAAGCAGATACTGGAGGAAAAAAACCTCGTTTGCTTATAGACAGAGATAATTATAATAATAATGACCCACAATTAAATAGAATTTTATGTATTACTATTAAAATACTATGTACTATGAGTAGACCCATTTTACAGATTAGTTAAGTCATTTTCCCAAAGACACAAAGTTAGTAAGTGGAAAAGCCAAGACTCGAATCCATTCTTTTCTTTAAAAGTCCAATTTCCCTATCTTATAGTGATTAAAGCAGAAAAAAAGAGGGTTTTAGGAGGCACTTGAAGGAAGCTCTACTGGGAAAGTGAGGTTGGCTACTGAGCTCCATTGTCAACAGGTTTCATGGACTTGCCCAAGTCTGTTTAAGGCGCCTCCATCTTTTTGCATTGGCCATCTTTAGACTGCTTTTGTACAATCCAGGAACAAAGAGAGAGATCAGCTTTCAGGCCACAGAAACAAAGAAGGAGACAGGAATAGAAACATGTGGAATTCGAAAGTTGGCTCCAACATAAATTACTTCTGTTCTGTTAGGAAATGGTTCTCATCTGCTAACAGGTGTGCACAATATGCCAAGATTTGAGCCAGATCAACAACCAGAACAAAAGGCCAAAATATTGAGGCCTTTTGTACAAAATATTGAGGCCTACAGTACAATCATATTCCTTACCCTGACCTTGCCCAAAGTTCAAATCCCCACTCCACACTAAAACAACATAATGGTTAATACTGAGGACTCTGGGATCTAACTGGCTGGGGTTTTATCCTACTATGTAAAAGTCTGTGCAAAGTTCGCCACCACTTTGTGTGTCAGTATTCTCCTCTCTAAAACTCAGATACTGATGCTTGGATGGACTTTTAACAACAAAGGAGGACTTCCCTGGTGGTCCAGTCGTTGGGAGTTCATCTGCCAATGCAGGAGACACAGGTTCAGTGCCTGGTCTAAGAGGATTCCGCCTGCTGCAGTGTGACTCAGTCCACACATGGCAACAGAGAAGCCTCCACAACGAGAAGCCTGTGCACCAGAGCCAGACAGTAACCCCCGGTCACCACAACTAAAGGAAGGCCACATGCACAAAGGAAGAGGCAACGCGGCCAAAAATAAATAAATAGATATTAAAAACCAATAGAGTTAATGTAAAGAAACCTGGTTAGAGAATGCTTGTCACTGTCAACTACAAATTGGCACTTACCAAGAGCATTGCCAGTGACTGAACAACAAAGGCATTTTCCATCTGCCTCTAGGGAGATTGAACCCTATGCTGTTATAGCTGATGACTTCCAACAGCCCTTGAGAGAGTTCAGGGTGGAGTGAGGCACTCTGTGCTCCAGGGAAACTGGTGGGACAGGTCTTTAGATAGTTGGATGTTTTTAGGAACAGATTTTATTATCTCAATCCTTGCATCTCCTCATATCTAGAGAAGCACTAAATCCCTTCTTGGTGACATCAGAGCCTCATGACTAACAAAAAACCCTTTTGTGAAACGAGTGCTTAAGGTACTGAACTCCCCCATCACCAAAACCTTATATATTGACCTTCCCCACTGCTGCTTTGGAGCAGTCTCTCAGGGCTATCTGAGACGCTGCCTCCTGGCTTCAGTCCTCATTTTGCCCCAAATAAAACTTAACTCACAATTCTCAAGTTGTACATCTTTTTTAGTCGACATCACATAGTTGGTACTCAATAAACTAGGAGTGCATAATAACTGTAAAGGTTTCTGCTCCTTATACAACAGAGTTCAGAGTACATGAAGGAAAAACTGATAGAACTAAAATGAGAAATATACACATTCACAATTATAAGCAGAAACTTCAAAAACTCACTTTCGAAAATTGACAGAACAAGTAGAAAGAAAATAAATATATAGGGGACTTGAATAACACTTCAATCAACTTGATTCAACTGACTATTACAGAACACTCACTGCACTAGAATAAATAATCTTTTCAAGTACTGTTACAGACTGAATGAATCCCCACCTCCTATATTCATAAGTTGAAATTCTAACCCTTGATGCAATGGTATTTGGAGTTGAGCTTTTGGGAGGTAATTAGGTGTTAATGAGGTCGTGAGGCTCTCATAATGGGACTAGTGTCCTTACAAGAAGAGGAATAGAGTCCAGAGCAGGCTCTGCATCACCTGAGGACAGAGCAAGAAGGTGACCATCTCCAAGTGAGGAAGAGAACCCTTGCCAGGAACTGATCTGCTAATAATCTTGGACCTCTCAGGCTCCAAAACTGTGAGAAATAAATAGCTGTTATTCAAGCCACCCAGTCTATGGTATTGTGTTACAGTAGGCCAAACTAATGTGAGTATACATGAAGCATTTGCTGATAGACCACATACTAAGCCACAAAACAAGCCTCCATGAATTTAAAACCACTCAAAACATACAAAGTGGATGTCATTAGTGAAAATGGAAGGTAAAGAACTCCAAAATTTCCCCTTCTTTAAAGATATTGAAAAAACTCTTAGAAACAACATTTTGGGGACCCTGGAAACAAACCAAAAACTTAGGGGGCAGGAAAGTGCTTAATCAAGGAAAAAAAAAAAAAAAGGCTGAATCTTAACTTACCTTGGTCCAATCTCCCACTCCTGAGCTCAACATCATTTATTAGTCACTAGGGAATGCAAATCAAAACCACAGTATTACTTCACACCCACCAGAATGGCTATATGTTGTGTAAACCCTGATGATGGGTTTTTTTGTCTTTCTGTGATCTAAGCACCTGGCTTAACCCACTTCAAAGATGGCTATCTAGAACAAGCACATTGCCAGTTCCACAAGCTAGATAAAAAGCCAGACTGTCTTCCTCTACTGAGGCATCTTGGATTTAGAGCTCCTGGCTCATTTAAGGGCTTCCTGATAGCTCGGTTGGTAAAGAATCCGCCTGCAGTCCCGGAGACCCCAGTTCAATTCCTGGGTTGGGAAGATCCTCTGGAGAAGGGCAAGTCTACCCACTCCAGTATTCTGGCTTGGAGAATTCCATGGACTGTTTTTAAGTAACTGACCATTTGGACCACTTGCCGCCACACCGCCCCCTCTTATGTTGCAAATTCATCAATAAAGAGTGAACCCACAAAACCCTAGGCTCCCACTCTTGACCACAAAAAAGTCAAACCCTAGGTCTCTGTATTCTTGCTCTCCCCCAGTCTCCATCCCTACCTGTGGCCTTACTGCATGGCTCCAGTTGTGCTACATAATTCCCAGCTCCTGTAAGTAAGAAACTTTATTTTTCAAAGTTTACTATCACTATTACCAAAGGGCATCTTGCAATCATAATAGGAACTGCAAAGGCCAGTCCAATCTCAACATTGGTTATTGGTAGCCTGAGAAGGGCATACAAAACACTGTAATTTTTTTTTAATGAAAATAACAGGTATTGAGATGATATGAAGAAATTGGAACTTTCATGCATTTCCAGTGGGAATATAAGATGGTACATTCATTTTGAAAACAGCTTAGCAGCTCCTCAATAATTAAACAGTTACTATATGCCCCAGCAACTCCATTCCTAACTATACTCCAGAGAAGTGAAAACACATGTTCCCACAAAAAGTTGTACATGAATGTTTATAGAAGATTACCTAAGTAGAACTGTATCTATTAAAGACATTCAGTTTGATGGTAGGAGGGGTGGGGAGGAGGGAATTATCCCACAAAAATACACTAGGTCCATGGCTTCACTTAGACAACATTTAAGGAAAACACAGTACAAGTTCTACATAAACTTTTCTGTAACATTTAAGAGGAAATAATATTTTACAATTCATTCCATGAGGCTAGCATTATATTGCTATACTACCAGAAAAAAAAAAATAGAGGAAAAAAAAATATAGAACAATATTGCTCATAACCATACATGAAAAATTCTTAACAAAATTCTAGCTAATCTATCAATATAATGAAAGGATATTACATCATGACCATGTAGGATTTATAACAGGGATGCAAATTTGGTTTAACATTTCAAAATCAATCAATCTGATTCTCCATATTAACAAGCCCAAAATCAAAACCATATACTCATCTCAAAAACACAGTAAAAGAATTGGTGAATGAATGCTTTCCACCATTCATTCTCATAAAAACTTGGAAAACTAGGAAGAAATTCTTCAATCTGATAAAAGGCATATACAAAAAGCTGAGAGATAGTATCATATGTAACAATGAAAGAATGAACACTTTTCCTCTAAGCTCAAATACAAGTCAAGGTTATTTTGTACTATTATTTTTATTTAACAACTTACTGGAAGTTCTATCCTGTTAGCCAGAGCAATTAGGCATAAATAAGCCGGTACAATAAGGAATAAAAGGCATCCAGATTGGAAAGGAAAAGGAAAAAGTTTTCCTTATTTGTATACATACCTCCTTTGTGTATTTCCACTCCATTTCAGACTCCAGTCTGTCAGAATTTGACTATCATCTTTATTCTGCAGGCTGGGATCTGGAATGGACTGGAAGCTCTCAAATGCAGCATCCTGCAGACAGTGACAATGTACACACCACCACCCATCCCATAGTAACTGCCAAGACAGAAATGTTGTTTTTAAGGACGCAAAGCAATCAGACATGTAGCATGCCTGAACCATAGTAAGCAATTGCTGTCTAAGAGCTGTTGCTATTATCATTGTTATCATCCTTATTTATTATCACATTGTAAGTGCTCCTGAAACTGTTGACTGAAGAAGAGCTGGGCGTGAGGCCAGGGAGGCACACAGAGCAGTCCTGAGTGGGCTGATGTGTTGGGCTGTGCTCTGATGACATGGTCAAAAAAAAAAAGCTTCCCCACCCCCCTCCAACCCCCACAACTTAAGCAGGCCATTCATGTGGGTAAACCCCTGGACTTCCAGACCACAGTTTTGGCTATCTGCCTAGCTGGCTGGCTGGCTGGTCAGAGACCAGGACTCATTCATGAGACCCACTTCCACAGTCCCTTACCAATTCCCTCTTTACTTCCCTTCAGAGGGTCACCAACCCATCCCAGCAGAAGAATGTATCTGAGTTACCAGTGAAATTTCCTTTGCAAACTTCTTTCATTTGTGATCCCCTCTCCCTTTTGTCATTGATTTAGAAAAGGCAGAGCAACCAGAGATCAAATTGCCAACATCCTCTGGATCATCAAAAAAGCAAGAGCATTCCAGAAAAACATCTCCTTCTGCTTTATTGACTATGCCAAAGCCTTTGACTGTGTGGATCACAATAAACTGTGAAAAATTCTTAAAGAGATGGGAATACCAGACCACCTGACCTGCCTCTTGAGAAATCTGTATGCAGGTCAGGAAGCAACAGTTAGAACTGGACATGGAACAACAGACTGGTTCCAAATCAGGAAGGGAGTACATCAAGGCTATATATTGTCACCCTGCTTATTTAACTTATATGCAGAATACATTATGAGAAACACTGGGCTGGATGAAGCACAAGCTGGAATCAAGACTACCAGGAGAAATATCAATAACCTCAGATATGTAGATGACACCACCTTTATGGCAGAAAGTGAAGAGGAACTAAAAAGCCTCTTGATGAAAGTGAAAGAGGAGAGTGAAAAAGTTGGGGTAAAACTCAACATTCAGAAAATGAAGATCATGGCATCTGTTCCCATCACTTCATGGCAAATAGATGGGTAAACAGTGGAAACAGTGACAGACTTTATTTGGGGTGGGGGGGCCTCCAAAATCACTGCAGATGGTGACTACAGACATGAAATTAGAAGATGCTTACTCCTTGGAAGAAAAGTTATGACCAACCTAGACAACATATTAAAAAGCAGAGACATTACTTTGCCAACAAAGGTCCATCTAATTAAAGCTATGGTTTTTCCAGTGGTCATGTATGGATGTGAGAGTTGGACTATAAAGAAAGCTGAGCACTGAAGAATTGATGCTTTTTGAACTGTGGTGCTGGAGAAGACCCTTGAGAGTCCCTTGGACTGCAAGGAGATCCAACCAGTCTATCCTAAAGGATATCAGTCCTGAATATTCATTGGAAGGATTGATGCTAAAGCTGAAACTCCAATACTTTGGCCACCTGATGTGAAGAACTGACTCATTTGAAAAGACCCTGATGCTGGGAGGGATTGGGGGCAGGAGGAGAAGGGGACAACAGAGGATGAGATGGCTGGATGGCAACACCTACTCAATGGACTTGAGTTTGAGTAAACTCAGGGAGTTGGTGATGGACGGGGAGGCCTGGTGTGCTGCAGTCCATGGGGTCACAAAGAGTTGAATATGACTGAGCAACTGAACTGAGCTGAACTGATGGTGTTGGTCCTCCCATCCAGTCTTAAAATATCCTGCTGAGTAAGCCCAACTGTGGGTAATACAGGGAAAAGCTGCCTCTGGAAATGTCCTCCTGAATGAGTTCATCTTCCAGCCTCCCTCGATGACAGTATAAGCCCTGCTTGTAGGAAGCCGTCTTTTTCTTGCAGATAGAGGAACAGGGTCACAAAGGAAAGACCAAATACAAACTCTTCTAAGCAAAGTTTGGGCTTCCCTGGTGGTTCAGATGGTAAAGAATCTGCCTGCAATGTGGGAGACTCGGGTTCAACCCCTGAGCTGGGAAGATCCCCTGGAGAAGGGAATGGCTACCCACTCCAGTATTCTTTCCTGGAGAATTCCAGGGACAGAGGAGCCTAGCGAGCTACAGTCCATGGGGTTGCACAGAGTCAGACATGACTGAGCAACTCACACACACAAACAACTTTTGACTCATTTTTCTGCAAGAGCATGAGAATTTGACATGACAAAGTAGAAGTAAACTACTGAGGAAGAGTGACAACAAGTGTGGGTTCTGGAACCAGTTGGTCTGGTATGTGTCACGGCTCTGTGCATACTAGCTGAGTGATAAGGGGTAAGTTTCTTAACCTCTCTTTCACTCTTGGGGTTGCTGTGAGAAATTAAATGAGTGACCATATGTACAATGAGTCGAATAGAGGTTGGCACACAGTACACATTTGATAAACGTTAACTGGAGAACAAAGCAAAACAAAAATGAAAGAAAATGGCAACCGTAGAGACACAACAGGAGACAGAGACAAGGAAAACACCAAGATTCATCAAATAGAAAATTAGGCCAGCAGAGGAAGTTGGGCTATGTGTTGCTGCTGCTGCTGCTAAGTCGCTTCAGTTTTGTCCAACTCTGTGTGACCCCATAGATGGCCTCCTACCAGGCTCCTCTGTCCCTGGGATTCTCCAGACAAGAACACTGGAGTGAGTTGCCATTTCCTTCTCCAATGCATGAAAGTGAAAAGTGAAAGTGAAGTCACTCAGTCATGTCCGACTCTTAGCGACCTCATGGACTGCAGCCTACCAGGCTCCTCCATCCATGGGATTTTCCAGGCAAGAGTACTGGAGTGGGGTGCCATTGTTAGCAAGCTGCTAACATCAGCAAAGACCTCATACCCATGGAGACTCCAATGTGCCACTGTTGGGCCCATTACCTGTTAGGATATAGAGATATGTCCCCTGTGGGGAAAGCAGGAGTTGGGTGAATGTGGGCTTCCAAACAGGCTTTGATTCAAAGTCTCTTTGATGGGACTTAGGATGTCTTAGTACAAATTTGATCTGCAGTTATAAAACAGCATTGCTTGCCCACCTCAGGCAACAGAAGGTCAAGATGAGATTTATTGCTACTATCAATAAACAGTGACAGACTTTATTTTCTTGGCCTCCAAAATCACTGCAGACGCTGACTGCAGCCATGAAATTAAAGGACCCTTGCTCCTTGGAATAAAAGCTATGACAAACCTAGACAGTTTATTAAAAAGCAGAGATGTCACTTTACTGACAAAGATCCACCTAATCAAAGCTATGGTTTTTCCAGTAGCCATGTACAGATGTGAGAGATGGCCCATAAAGAAGGCTGAGCACCAAAGAACTAATGTTTTCAAATTGTGGTGCTGGAGAAGACTCTTGAGAGTCCCTTGGACAGCAAGAAGAACAAACCAGTCAATCCTAAAGGAAATCAACCCTGAATGTTTATTGGAAGGACTGATGCCAAAGCTGAAGCTCCATTACTTTGGCCCCCCGATGCAAAGAGCCAACTCACTGGAAAAGACCTGATGCTGGGAAAGATTGAGGACAGGAGAAGAAGGGGCGACAGAGGATGAAAAGGTTGGATGGCATCACAGACGCAATGGACATGAGTTTGAGCAAACTCTGGGAGATGGACAGGGAAGGACAGGGAAGCCTGGCACACGGCAGTCCATGGAGTCACAAAGAGTCAGACACAACTGAGCAACCAAAAAGCAACAACAATCAACACATAATGTTAAAGCAACGCGTGCTTCCCATTCTCCTAAGAACCACGCAGGGTCAGTTTGTCCATGTGGGCTGTGGAGCTACACAGCCTCTGGCCATCGCATGTGACGCGCGTATTCATTGTTCACTGAAGACAGCATCCATAACCCCTAGACTGATTACACCAAAGAGCTCTCCTGCTTCAGCCTAAAGGCAGGAGGACAGCACAGAACCCTCATGCTTTCATCAGTGTTCTCTGTGACAAGAACCAGAAAGCCATTTAAATAGTTGAGAGGTATTGGAAAGTCATGGAACAGGCAGGAAGTACAGCAGGGCTTACTTTCTGGAACCTGTGGAATCCCCAAAGGTTCCCCAATGGAGACTGTGGAGTCTCCATTTTGGAGAAACCAAAATGGCTGATTGCCCTTACTGCTCTCTCTCCCCAACTCTCCTTCCCAGGCTGTATGTGTCTCATCTCTCCTCCTTGGAAATCTGCTCGTCCTCCCTTTGTTCTGTGGATGATCTTTCTCTGCATTTCCATGCACATGGCACAGGACAGCAGACTTGCTTAGTTCCTAAATTCTTGGGAAATAATAATAATATTCCTATGTGGATCCGACTCCAACCCAGGACCAGAAAGCTGAGGCCACAACAGAGGATCAGAGAGTCAAATATGGCTGCTCCTGAACTCTGGGGAGAGGTTAGAAGGGCATGTTGGAAGATCCTTAGAGAAAGCAATCTGGATTTTTCAGGGTCTCAAACAGGTCTTTTTCCACCTGAGGCTAACTCTTACAGGTCAGGAATGCAGATAAGCAAAGGACAGTTCTTAGACTGCCGATGTGTGTGCATTTCTGGCTATGATGTTATCATTAAGTCTCCTGCCATATTTTTTTTCATGGCAAAATAGCTTCAAAACTCAAATTAAAATATAAGGTCCTGGATTAACTTATCATCACTGTCATCATTATCATCTACTATAATTGATATACAATAAACTACACATATTTAAAGTACATGATTTAATACATTTTGATTATGTATACACCTATGAAATCAAACCCACAAAGATACTGAGCAGTCATCATTTCTAAAACTTTTTCATGCCCTTTCGTCCATCTTTGCAGCCACTCTCCTTCCCTCAAACTACTACAGTCATACACATTTCTGTCCTATGAGTTCATTTACATTTTCTGGAATTTTATATACATGGAACCATATGCTACGTACTAAGTTGCTTTAGTCATGTCCGACTCTGTGCGATCCTATGGACTGTAGCCTGTCAGTCTCTCCTCTGTCCCCGGAACTTTCCAGGCAAGAATACTGGAGTGGGTTGCCATTTCCTCCTCCAGGGGATCATCCCAACCTGGAGATCAAACCCCACATCTCCTGCATTGGCAGGCAGGTTTTTTTGTTTTTTTTTTTTTTTAACCACTAATGCCAACTGGGAAGCCCAGGAATCATACAGTATACACTTTTTTGGTCTGGCTTCCTTTACTCAGCATAATTATTTTAAGATTCATCTTTGTTTTTGTATGCATCAATAATTCATTTTTGCTTATTGTTGAGTTGTATTTCATTGCACAGATGCTCTTAGATGTTTTATAAAACAGGGTTTTCAGAGTTCACAGGAATAAAAGTTTACACCAGATACCCATGAAGGAAAGCAAAATAGATCTCAGCAAAATTTGAAATGAACACTTCACTCAAGTTCCCACAAATCGGCAAAGTTGTTTATGTTGTATTTATGCAAATGATTAATGAAGAATACAGATTGCAACAATTTCTAAGCAGTGGCCCGTAACTGCACTTCTGCTACTCAGCAAGAGATAGTTCCCAGGACCCAGAAGATGGGAGGGAAGCAGCAGGGAAAAGCAGGAGAGCATGGGTCTTTGAATTTTAACCCAGCTGTGTGACCCCAGGACCATCACTTCCTATCTCTGAACCTCAGTTTCCGTATTCATAAAATAGGGAAACTGGACTGCGATGTCTCAGCCTAAGCATTTGTAGAATCTCCAAGCTTGACGATGTCAGCACGTGAGCTATCTTCCCTTGGTGAGATCCTTCAATCTCAGACAGATCAAACCCACTGCCAAGCATGGGCCACTCTTCCTTTTTGCATCCTAACAGGGAATTCAAACTGCTGAGTGGAGGGTGACTTCTTTGCAGTTACTGTCCAATTCCAAGAGGCTTCTACTTTTAAAAGCCTTTTCTACTTATCCAGCAGGCTGCACTCCTGGCTTGGAGCCTGTCCTTAGCACACAAAGAAGAGCCCTCTCCTGGTGTGTCTCAGTCACTACTTCTGACTGGGGGACAAACACTATCACTGGCTAATTCTACAAACTGTGTTACCCTGGGGCCAGCTTCTTCTACTTCTGGCCTCTCTGAGGCTTCCTGCTCCTCCTATGTCTCCTGAGATTCATTCAGTAGGGCAGCTAGGGCCAGGACGTACAGAGGAGAGGAATACAAGTAAAGGGAAGTCTGGAGCCCTAGAGGCGGGAGCTTGATGGAAGAAGCCCTCCACCCATGGAGGAGTGTGGTCATGGCAGAAGTGGAAGGAGATGGCGACCGTACAGCCTTCATGCCTCCATAGACGCCAAAGGTCCACATGGTCCCACAGCCACTTGGCAACTTGCTCTATCTCACTGGAGAATCATGGCAGCCTGAGGAAGTAGGCAGGGTCAGTTATTACCCCAAACTCCACCCAATTCGCAGAGAAGCAGAGAGAGAAAAACTCGTGCTCAGAGTGATCCAATGAGTTCTCCCAAAGCAGAAAAATCAGGCAGCTCAACCCCAGGCATTTCAGACTCCAAGCCCTTGAACCTCCACGCCAAAGACATTTACTGATCTTTTTTCAAGTGTAAGATCCTTGAAGGGATCAAAGATCTGTAAGACAGGACCTCTTCTTTCAGAAACTTTTTCCCCTGGGAGAGAAGGCAGTTGCTTTGCTAGAAGGCAGAGGGTAAAGTCACTGTTGTTGCTTTTCAGCCTCTAAATCATGTCAGACTCAGCAACCTCACTGTAAGAGGTGCCAAAGAAGTGCCACAGGCATGAGAAGGGGAAGCGAGGAAAACCTTGCTTTTCCTCTGGGCCGGACAGTTCAGTGACACCCATGCGACCTGTGGATGAGAGACAACTCGAGTTTCTCTTCTTGTTTTGAGTAATGATCAAAAGGAACAGAAAAAAGAAATAAGCAAAAGATGTTTAAAGAGAGGAAATGCTCTTGGGCCTTTGTCCAAAGAATTTCTGTTCACAACTTCCTTTTATGCATTGATTTAATGCAAACCATTAAATGCATCCCAGCTGATAGGGAGAGAGAGAAAAAGACACTCAATGACTGACTTTGGGATTGGCATCCAAAAAAGGGTTAACTGATTATATCTGGGGTGGAAGTAAGCTCATTAAATGGAGATGGACGTTACTTTTTACCTTACACCGTACTCTAGGTTTGACATTTTTCTATGAGCATGTATTGTTATTGTTTAGTTACTAAGTCATGTCTGACTCTTTTGAGACCCCATGGATGGTAGCTGGCCAGACTCATCTGTCCATGGGATTTCCCAGGCAAGAAGACTGGAGTGGGTAGCCCTTTACTTCTCTAGGGGATCTTCCTGACTCAGGGATCAAACCTGTGTCTCCTGCATTGGCAGGTGGATTCTTTACCACTGAGTCACGAGGGACGCGATAAGCATCTTTTATGTTAAGAGAGAAATCCATGTCTTCCTCTCCACCTCTCTCAACTTGTTTTGCAACACAATTATCACCTCTCACCTGAAATCCTAACCCTTCTGTAACAACTTCTAACGAAGGAGCTACTATTTACAGTTTGCTCTAGGTGGAGCAGAGTACTAAATTCTCTAAGCATCTTCCTTATTCCTCACTATAATTCTTCGAGTAGGTATTACTGCCTTCTTTTTCCAGATGAGGAAACTGAGCCTTAAATGAAGTAATCTTTTCAAACACACAAGTTCAAAAACAGTGGAGGAAGGATTGGAATCCAGGTAGAACCTGCAACGGTCCTAGCTAGAATCACCACTACCATTCTCTGCTGCCAGTTACTTTCTTCCACCAAATCTGAATATATCACCCCTTTGCTTAAGATCTGTGGAACTCTCACTCATATCCCACTTACCAACCATTGCCTAGCATATCATTTCCAAGTGCAGTTTTTCAATTCATCCAGGCCTCATCATAAACCAACAAGCAATAGCAAAGCCTAACTTTCTTTTCAAAGCAATTTTCCATACAATTTCCCAAGTCCCTGTGACAAGGGCAAATGAGCAAGCAGTTCTAGGCAGCTTCAACGGCTTGTCAAGCAGCAAGACACTATGCCTTGATGCTCCTTCCTTGTTCACCCAGTGCTCAGAGCTCTGATTATCTGTTTCTGTTATCTCATCTCTCTCTGATTTACAGTGCTGTTTCTTCTTCCAGGTATATCCTTTATCCCACCCAGTGAATGCACACAAATCCTTCATGATTTCTAGTGTTCAAATGATCGGTCTTTCTTCGGGCTCCCGTACCAATCTCTTAACACCCTCCCTGCATTATAGCACAATCTACATTAGATTAGATGCACTTGCTTGCCTGATTCTCTTTCCTAGTATACTGTGACCTTCTCTAGAACATGGGTTGTGAGCGTGGCCTTAGTCAGGAAGCAGAAATTGATGGAGGAGAGAATGAATGAATAAAAACATGATTAATGGCAAATCTGTGTTTCCACTGCTTCCAGGATTCATGCAACACTGAACCAATATTTATCAAGAATGAGACATAGTACTAGGGGCACAGATAACTGATAAACAGGACAGAAATGATAGTATGTGTGTGTACTTAGAGAAGGAGTATATATATACACACACACACATATACATATACGTGTGTGTGTGTATATATGGTGGATGCACATATATAGTGTCTCTCTCTTTGTGTGTGTATATATATATAATACATACATACACATATACATGTCACATTTGTACATATATATAAGTATATATATATATATACACTCATATTATGGGTACATATATATGTGTATGGGCTTCCCTGGTGGCTCAGTGGTAAAGGATCCACCTGCCAATGCAGGAGACACAAGTTCAATCCCTGGGTCAGGAAGATCTCCTAGAGAAGCAAACGGCAACCCATTCCAATATTCTTGCATGGAGAATCCCACAGACAGAGGATCCTGGTGGGTTACAGTCCATGGGGGTTACAAAAGAGTTGGAAATGACTTAGTGACTAAACAACAACAAGATATGCATGTATAGGGTTATACAGTATGTTTGTACATATATAGTGTTCATACATATATTGTGTGTGCTCATGCACACATATATAGTGGGCAAATACATGTCTGTGTCTGTATGACAGTATGTGGACATATAGTCTGTGTGCGGTAGGTACATGTATAGTGCGTACACGTATGAGGTGCATACAGGCACACTCACATGGCCCATGCACGTTTGGGTGCCTGTGTGTTCACTAGAATGCAATGCGAGTGGAGATTTAGAGGGTAGAGCAGAAGGGCAGGAAGGATGGCCAGTGCAGACAACATAGATGTTTTTCAGTAAAACGAGGAGAAGCTTGAGGCTGCCTCTCTGCCAAGGAGAGTGAGGAGAGTGAAGGAAGAAGAAAGAGCTGGAGAATTAAGAAGGAAAACAGCTTAGAGAAAGTTCACTAAACCCAAGCAAGAACCATATTCTGAAGGTTGGTGAGCAGACACAAATACCTTTAAAACAAAGCCAGGGAGGTGGAAAACCAAGGGCTGGGAAACCACTGGATTTGATCAATAGGAAGGTAGCAGTGAATAGGGAGTGAAACCTCAGGAAGAGGTGAGGGGATGACTCAGTGATGAGGAAACAGAATCAGACAAACACAGACTTCTGTCTCTTTCCAACACTTGGGCTTTGAAAGGATGATGAGAGAAGCAGCTTTGATAAAAGCAGGATCAAAAACTTGGCTTTTTTGTTTTGATTCTCTGTAAATGCAGAAGGTCAAACATGTGTGTGGACAGAAGGTTATGATTCTGGTGCTGTCCCGGGGCTCACATTGTAAAGCTTCATTTGCAGCAAACACAAATACAGTCAAGACCTCTAACCCTCATAGCACTCACATATAGAAGCCCAAAATCTCTCACAACAGGTCTGGGAGGTAGGTTCTATAATTATCTACATTTTACAGATGAAGAAGCCAAGCACAGAGAGGTTAAATAACTTGTCCAGAGTTGCTTAGCTATTTAAGTCCCAAGTCAAGTCCCCTTCTCTCTCCCAGGCAATCTGATGTGCAATGAGAGATGCAGAAAATACAGCCTTTGACATGCTTCATGCTTTCCCAGTCCTGCTAAGACTGACCTGGCTTTCTCTCCTGCCAAGCAGAGGCTTTGAATTTAGGGGGGAGCTGTGTTTGATGGAGGAGGAATAGCAGAAGGAGCCCATTTATTGGTGTTGCAGAGTTTGCAGCTCAATTGCCAGTTGTGAATATTATCATAAGCATCATCCAAAGACAGTTACAGTACACACTATGAGACCTAAGTTCAAGAACTGCCTCCAACTCCAAGTATTTATAATCTAGAGCAAGTCACTTAACTGGTGCAGGCACCAATTTTCCATTCATAACATGGAAAAATAATAATAAATTATTCTACATCCCTTAGAGTGCAGTTGTGAGGAGCAAGTGAAAAGATGTGAGAAAGTTCAAGCAAATGTGCACTATTTCATTATTATTATTCTTCTCTCAAAACTGAGAAATTGCTCATTCTCTCCACTTCCCCATTCCACTTCCAGAGGTATTAAAAACTGGTAAGACATCCAACTCTGGGAAAGTGTTTCTAAACCTAAGTAATTTCCATGTGTACAATTTGTCCTAAGTGGGAAATTCCCTTACACAGTGAGACAGGATGACCCATTTCAAAATTTCTCTGGAAGCGAGCTTTAATTAACTGTCATTATCTAAGATTTGCAGGCTGTTTTTGGATGCTTAAAGCTGCTCAAAGCAACTAATATATATATTCTACACCAGTCTGTTCATCCTCCTTTTCTTTTTCCACTCACCATGTGGATCATGATATTAATACACTAACTCCAGTGCAGCATTTTCCCCTCACTACCTGCTTCTGTGAATTTCACTTTTATTCATCGATATAGTCTTTAAGTCCCAGCATGGTCCTGCTGCAGATGATCAAGGAGGTGACTTCAGCAGAAGCCAACAAGGTACAGGCATTGGAAGGGAACATTGGAAAATCAGCCAAGCAGCCAGGCAATCTGATTGTATTTTGCCAAATGTTTGGAGCACCGGTACAGAGTGTGGCTATCAAGTCTTCAGATGGATTTTTTCATTTTTAAACAAGACAGTTTGGTGCATATATAATGAGCCTAGAATTCCATGCAAAGCAGCTGTCCTTCAGATTTTTAAATTGTCTTGATTCTTTTTAAAAACTTTACCCTTTCTATCTAAACTATGTCCCAAAGATAAAATTAAAACAATTAGGCAGCAGTAGAATGGGGTATATGAACGGGTGACTGGTGTGTTGTTGGTTGTAGGCACATTACTGTAATCTGTGAAAATATCTGGGCCACAATCAATCTCCTTTGCAGGTGAGAAACTAGGGATCCAGGGCCAAATTTCACTTTGTCTTTCTTTGAGAAAGGAGTATGCAGTTTGCATGTATGGCTTCATAAAGAAAAGTGAACATACAAAAATCTCAAATTGCAGAGACAACCTGTGTGATGGTCACTTGTATTAGACAGCTTTATGAAAGGTTGTTGGGGTGAGGGGTGCTCATTCATAATCCCTTCCCTATCTGCATGCAAGCTCAGTTGTGTCTGACTCTTTGCTATCCCATGGACTGCAGCCCGCCAGTCTCCTCTGTCCATGAAATTTTCCAGGCAAGAATACTGGAGTGGCTTCTCATTTCCTACTTGAAGCCATCTTCCTAACCCAGGGATAGAACCTGCAAGTCCTGCCTTGGCAAGAGGATTTTTTTTTTACCACTGCGCCACCTGGAGCCCTTTTAAAGCAGACACTTAACAGTTTTGCAAAGCAAAGGACTTTACTAATTCTATTTATCCCCCAAGACAGCCCTTCTCCCCAAATAATGACATGGTGACCCAGTGTTAATCTCGCTGTAAAATTTTACAGACAGCAAAAACTTTTTAAATTTACTCTCTGTAAAATTTTATAGAGTAAGTCGCATTAGTTCCCTGTTATGCACAAATCAGCTGAAACACACCCACAACAACGGTGTTTTCCCCTCTGTGAAATCTCTAGACCAAGACCAACACACAGATCCCTTCTCCTACGGCCATCTTTCCTTCAAGTTCCATCACCACCGGACTCCTCTCTTTCCACAGCTGGGCTGATGCAGACTCGTGAGCCTCTACCATCCCACTGCTCTCTTCCATTCCAGTTTTTATCAGCCAAACTACTAGTGAAAATGACAGAAGCCAGTACTTGTTGAAGTTAGGTGCTTTACTCTTTTTCAAGCACAAATAGCATTTATTTCAATATAAATATACAAGTCTACAAAAATATTTTTTTTAAGTACAATAATCTGAGTCACTGCCCAGCAGGACCACACTTCATTTTTACAGAGATCAGATGCTCCATAAAAATATATTCTTTTAGCCTAGTTCTAGGACACCTTCAAACATAGTAAAATTCCTCGTTCTACAAACAAATCTTTTTATAGATTATTTACATATGCCAGTGATTTTGGGTACTTTATACCCAGAAATCAAGGCTATTGAAGTGAGTTAGAATTCCACATCAAGAATACAACCGTTGATATACAAACATTACAATAAATTACCTTATTAGATTGAGAAAAACACATCAGATTTTCTCTGTAAGTTTCTAGCAGATAATAAGTTACCCATGGGAAAAAGAAACAATAAAACCACCTCAAGTCCACCTCAAGTGTGTCTCTCCTGATTCAAGTGTGAAATGTCCCGGGTCTGAGGTGCACCCACACCTCACCGCAGCACACTCTATGCCGGGAGGGGTGCGTGCACATTACTTGGCGTGAGCAGACCTCAGAGTTCCCAATATTTTGTCCCAGTGTGTGAAGTAAGGCGCAAAGTTGCAGTTAAACTGGGAGTGATGCAGGTCGTGGTGCGCCACACCCCCAAACCACCCGAAAGGTACCAGTCTGTGCGTGGACCAGGGGAAGTCGTAGCCGGAGTGGTCCTCCACCGACAGCCAGATGTTGACCACGTGGAAGGTCAGGGCGGTGAGAGGGTGGCACTGGAGCAGCAAGACGTTCACCGTGTCAAAGAAACCCAAGGAAAAGAGCTCCCCGACGCTCATGTACTGCGTAGCCAGCGCGAACGGGGACGAATTCTGATGGTGCATCTTGTGGAAGGTCCGGTACAGCCAGGGCACCTTGTGATGCAGCAGATGCCACACGAAGAACTCGGTGTCAAAGAGCAGCAGGCAGAGCACCACGTGGCTCACCAGCTGGAACAGTTCGGGGGCTTCGGCGGGCAGGAGAGCTGGGCTGACAGCCCAGTGCAGCAGCGTCATGGGGAACACGAACACCACGTGCTGGTAGAGCGTCTGCCCCAGGCAGGGCAGCAGCTGCCGCGCAGTGGGCGAGAAGTCCGGGTGGATCTTGTAGCGCCGCAGCGTGGGCACCCAGGGGCACAGCACGTCCAGCACCACGAAGGGCAGGCAGAAGCTCACGTAGGTGGTGATGGAGAAGAAGACAGGAAAGAAGGGCGACTGAATGAGAGCGTCCCAGGTCCTCAGGCGGTCCCAGAGGGGTTGCAGGAACAGCTGGCCAGAGCTGCAGAGGACGTGGAGCTCGGAGCGGTTGTGGCTGTTCATGGTGAGGCTGTGGCGGCGCGGCTGCTCCGGTCCTAAGGCTTTTCTTAGGGCTTTCGACCCGCCCCCCGTGATGTCAGCCGCCGTTTTTCCTCCCTTTCCCGTCTTCGCGGAGCTTGCAAAGATAAAAAATCCAACAGAATTGCGCTTAGTTGCTAAAAATACTCAAGTACAGCTGCGTTCAACGGCATTCAGATATGCAATTACGCAATGACACGTAGTAATTTCTATGCCTACAGGATTACGTTCTGATGTTTTAAGGGACGTACAATTTATATACGATACAATGCACAGAGCTTCAGTGCAGAGTTTCTACGAGTTTTGACAACTCAGTTTATGGGTTATCACCATCCCCAAACAAGAGAGAATATTTCCATCATCACCAGAAACAGCTCCTTTGCAATCAAGTCAGAAGTACTTGTGTTTTTAATACATACATTAAATTGCGTCTGTGTGTTTTAATAAAGACACAAATGTGGCTGCATTTTAAAAAAATCTTTAAAAAGCGACATACCTTTCCTATTTCGGAACTTTTCTATCTGCTGGCGCGCTCTATTGATCTAACTAGCAGCGATCCGCAAACTAACCTTTCTTAAATGGAACCGCGCAGGTCGCTGGCCGCGAGCAGTGGCGATCTGCGCAGGAAATCAGCCGGGAAGGGTAACGGGTCGGGAACCTCCTCCAGTTCCCGTATCTTTCCCGGGTGGGCTCGCGGAAAGCTCCAGACCCTACCGCACGCAGACTCCCTCGGAGGAGCCCCCCAAAACCTGGCCGGAGGGTCTTCCCTTCGCGGTGCGCCCGAGTCGCCCAAAGCAGCGACGGGAACCGGGAGATACTGCGGCGAGAGAGGGGACAGCGACTTTTAGCCTTCGCGTTACCGAGAAAAAAAAAAGTCAAGGGCTGGATTTAATATCCAGAGCCTGCCCATCCAAATTTGGCTAAAAGCCGCTGCATCTCATTTGGGATGAAAGCAGTACAATCAGTAAACCACCCACTTTGAGGGGAAAAGGGAATATTTTTGCGTTCCCTGAAGCCTACGGGGAGGCTGTTGATTGAACAGATGATAACGCGCCCTCCTAGCCCTTCCCTTTGCTGGCTCCGCGAGGCCAACTTGCCCCCACGTCCTTGACCCCGCCATCCCCCAAACCATCCCTGGTGCTGCGAGCCCAGCGGCGAGGCCACCCCCACCTCTGCGTTTCTCCGCCATCAGCAGTGGTCAACTGGCCGGGATTGAGCCTGAGAAAGTCGGTATTAGGAGAGCTCAGATGGGTCATGGCTGGGCCGGGAGCGGGGTGGGGTGTGTATGACCCCAGGCCTTGCAAGAAGAGCAACCTCCGCGTTTGACCCGGGGGCCTGACGAAAGAGACGTCTAGAGGGTAGAAGTTTGAGATGGAAACTGAAGCCAGGGGTCACTCCTAATCCTAGCTTTGTCCCTTCTTGTGTCTATGAGGTTGGGACCAGCGCCTCGCTCCAGGTAGTTCTGCTTTATCTTAACCCCCCTTTCCAAAGGGAAATAACAATCATACCCATCTCATGAGGCTACTGCAAGCATTAAGTGAGAAAATAGTAATAATGATGTTGTTAAAGTTACCCTGTAATGTCTGCTAGACATTAAATGAGAAAATAGTAATAATAATATTGTTAAAATTACTGTGTAATGTCTGCTAGACATTAAATGAGAAAATAGTAATACTAGTGTTAAAGTTACCGTGTACTGTATGCTAGACATTAGCTAAGTGTTTTACTTGAAGTGATTAAATGCAGTCCTTGGAAGAGCTGGGTTTGCCAGCTGCCAAGATTATTTTTGCCATAATCTTAACAGAAGTGAAAATATAGTGCCTGGAGCCCAGTTACAGAATGAAACACCTATTATTTTAAATGCGTACTCTACGTTTTACCTAAGGAGCAAGTGAGGAAGCTTGCAATTAAAATCAAAGTCATATAACAAGAAATAAAAGATATAAAGCCATATGTTATACTACAAGGAAATAATAAGTACAACAAAAATACAGACCAATATATGGGCCTAGAAATGAATGATATATAATAGTTCAAATCATAATATATAATAATATATCAATATGTAAGTCTCAGACTTACAAATGAGTTCTGCTCAGAAGCAAAATATCACTCACATTTGCCATCTACAATAATTAAGTCAACCTTAAACTTTCAGTTTAGCACATGCTGTTCTTTTATGGTTTCAGCTTTATGCTAGAATGCTTTGGATTCTCTCACAGATTTTTTTAAGTGGGTGGCTTAATTTGGACTTCACTATTAGATTGCTATCAGGACTGCCTCCTTTGAGCCCCCAGCCTTGACCAACCTGTTCTTTTCCTTACTCGGTTTTTCTGTCCCTCTATCCCTAAACCTGTTAGAATATGCTTTGTAAAATGCTGAGCAGCAAGACCTGGAAGCCACAGCTTCAGCCTGCTTGGCCCAGGCTCTCCCCTCTAACTTGCAGCACTTTGAAGAACAGCTACCAGCTTCTCTGCCTTTCCAGCCCACAAAGAGGCCCAAGTCCTCCTGTAAACAAATGTAGTTGTCTCAGGGAAAGCGGTCAGTTAAATTCTCATCAGTTGTCCACTCTGTGTCATGGAGGATGCTGAAAAGGTATGCACAACATTTTGACTAGTATCATTCAACTGACTCAAATAAAATTGAGCCCTATTTACTCTTAAGTAGTGCCATTTCCTAAACTGGCATATACCTTTCCTAAACATGTACCTTTAAACACTTCTAATTTACACAAAATGTCTTTAATTACCTGCTAGATGAATAAGTCTTTTTAGGGCACAGAGTCCATCTCCTAGGATGTTTTTTCAGCGATGTCAAGCATTATACCTTGCACGTAATGAGGTTCAAAAGATATTTGTGGGCTCAATGCTCATTTTAGAATATATTGGCTTTAAGTGTTAAAAAGGAATCATTTTTTTCTGGGGCACTGGTTGGTGTCATTTAGGTCTATTTACTTACTGGGATGGTTTTCCATAGAAAGAGGTATTTCCTGAAGTCTGATAGTATTAATCATAAGGGATTTGATTTAGGTCATTCCTGAGTGGTCTAGTGGTTTTCCCTGCTTTCTTCAATTTAAGTCTGAATTTGGCAATAAGGAGCTCATGATCTGAGTCACAGTCAGCTCCCGGTCTTGTTTTTGCTGACTGTATAGAGCTTCTCCATCTTTGGCTGCAAAGAATATAATCAATCTGATTTCGGTGTTGACCATCTGGTGATGCCCATGTGTAGAGTCTTCTCTTGTGTTGTTGGAAGAGGGTATTTTCTATCACCAGAGCGTTCTCTTGGCAAAACTCTATTAGCCTTTGCCCTGCTTCATTCCGTGTTCCAAGGCCAAATTTGCCTGTTACTGCAGGTATTTCTTGACATCCTACTTTTGCATTCCAGTCCCCTATAATGAAAAGGACATCTTTTTTGGGTGTTAGTTCTAAAAGATCTTGTAGGTCTTCATAGAACCGTTCAACTTCAGCTTCTTCAGTGTTACTGGTTGGGGCATAGACTTGGATTACTGTGATATTGAATGGCTTGCCTTGGAAATGAACAGAGATCATTATGTTGTTTTTGATATTGCATCAAAGTACTGCATTTCGGACTCTTTTGTTGACCATGATGGTTACTCCATTTCTTCTGAGGGATTCCTGCCCACAGTAGTGATATAATGGTCATCTGAGTTAAATTCACCCATTCCAGTCCATTTTAGTTTGCTAATTCCTATAATGTCAACGTTCACTCTTGCCATCTCCTTTTTGACCACTTCCAATTTGCCTTGATTCATGGACCTGACATTCCAGGTTCCTATGCAACATTGCTCTTTACAGCATTGGACCTTGCTTCTATCACCAGTCATATCCACAGCTGGGTATTGTTTTTGCTTTGGCTCCATCCCTTCATTCTTTCTGGAGTTATTTCTCCACTGATCTCCAGTAGCATATTGGGCACCTACTGACCTGGGGAGTTCCTCTTTCAGTATCCTATCATTTTGCCTTTTCATACTGTTCCTGGGGTTCTCAAGGCAAGAATACTGAAGTGGTTTGCCATTCCCTTCTCCAGTGGACCACATTCTGTCAGACCTCTCCACCATGACCTGCCCATCCTGGGTGGCCCCACATGGCATGGCTTAGTTTCATTGAGTTAGACAAGGCTGTGGTCCATGTGATCAGATTGACTAGTTTTCTGTGATTAGGGTTTCAGTGTGTCTGCCTTCTGATGGCCTCTTGCAACACCTACCATCTTACTTAGGTTGTTCTTACTTTGGACATGAGGTATCTCTTCACGGTTGCTCCAGCAAACCACAGCTGCTGCTCCTTACCTTGGATACAGTGCCTGAGGAACTATGGACTGAGGTTCGTGACATTGTACAGGAGACAGGGATCAAGACCATCCCCAGGGAAAAGAAATGCAAAAAAGCAAAATGGCTGTCTGGGGAGGCCTTACAAATAACTGTGAAAAGAAGGAAGCAAAAAGCAAAGGAGAAAAGGAAAGATATAAGCATCTGAATGTAGAGTTCCAAAGAATAGCAAGAAGAGATAAGAAAGCCTTCTTCAGTGATCAATGCAAAGAAATAGAGGAAAACAACAGAATGGGAAAGACTAGGGACCTCTTCAATAAAATTACAGATACCAAAGGAACATATCATGCAAAGATGGGCTCAATAAAGGACAGAAATGATATGGACCTAACAGAAGCAGAAGATATTAACAAGAGATGGCAAGAATACACAGAAGAACTGTACAAAAAAGATCTTCATGACCAAGATAATCACGATGGTGTGATCACTCACCTAGAGCCAGACATCCTGGAATGTGAAGTAAGTGGGCCTTAGAAAACATCACTATGAATAAAGCTAGTGGAGGTGATGGAATTCCATTGAGCTCTTTCAAATCCTGAAAGATGATGCTGTGAAAGTGCTGCACTCAATATGCCAGCAAATTTGGAAAACTTAGCAGTGGCCACAGGACTGGAAAAGGTCAGTTTTCATTCCAATCCCAAAGAAAGGCAATGCCAAGAATGCTCAAACTACCACACAATTGCACTCATCTCACACGCTAGTAAAGGAATGCTCAAAATTCTCCAAGCCAGGCTTCAGCAATACATGAACCGTGAACTTCCAGATGTTCAAGCAGGATTTAGAAAAGGCAGAGGAACCAGAGATCAAATTGCCAACATCTGCTGGGTCATCGATAAAGCAAGAGAGTTGTAGAAAACATCTCTTTCTGCTTTATTGTCTATGCCAAAGCCTTTGACTATGTGGATCACAATAAACTGTGGAAAATTCTGAGAGAGATGGGAATACCAGACCAGCTGACCTGCCTCTTGAGAAACCTATATGCAGGTCAGGAAGCAACAATTAGAACTGGACATGGAACAACAGACTGGTTCCAAATAGGAAAAGGAGTACGTCAAGGCTGTATATTGTCACCCTGCTTATTTAATTTATATGTAGAGTACATCATGAGAAATGCTGGGCTGGAAGAAGCACAAGCTGGAATCAAGATTGCCGGGAGAAATATCAATAACCTCAGATATGCAGATGACACCACCCTTATGGCAGAAAGTGAAGAGGAACTCAAAAGCCTCTTGATGAAAGTGAAAGAGGAGAGTGAAAAAGTTGGCTTAAAGCTCAACATTCAGAAAACGAATATCATGGCATCTGGTCCCATCATTTCATGGAAAATAGATGGGGAAACAGTGGAAACAGTGTCAGACTATTTTTTGGGGCTCCAAAATCACTGCAGATGGTGACTGCAGCCATGAAATTAAAAGACGCTTACTCCTTGGAAGGAAAGTTATGACCAACCTAGATAGCATATTCAAAAGCAGAGACATTACTTTGCCAACAAAGGTCTGTCTAGTCAAGGTTATGGTTTTTCCAGTGGTCATGTGGATGTGAGAGTTGGACTGTGAAGAAAGCTGAGCGCCGAAGAATTGCTGCTTTTGAACTGTGGTGTTGGAGAAGACTCTTAACAGTCCCTTGGACTGCAAGGAGATCCAACCAGTCCAGTCTAAAGGAGATCAGTCCTGGATGTTTTTTGGAAGGAGTGATGCTAAAGCTGAAACTCCAGTACTTTGGCCACCTCATGCGAAGAGTTGACTCATTGAAAAAGACTCTGATGCTGGAAGGGATTGCGGGCAGGAGGAGAAGGGGACGACAGAGGATGAGATGGCTGGATGGCATCACTGACTCGATGGACGTGAGTTTGAGTGAACTCCGGGAGTTGGTGATGGACAGGGAGGCCTGGCGTGCTGCAATTCATGGGGTCACAAAGAGTCGGACATGACTGAGCAACTGAACTGAACTGAACTGATGGTATTACGATTTTG